>NC_051161.1:58380545-58719295 GCF_013339745.2 Dermacentor silvarum
CGCACTTCGCGACAGTAGGTACACAAATTAGCGTTGTGGCTAAAGTCGCAAGACCTTTTGGCGTTCCTAATAGTAACAAGAGTTGAGTAACCACACATGCAGTTGAGTACAAGAAATGGTACCCGCAAGCGCGTTCATTTGGGCAGCTGACGTGGTTTGTGACATTTCACGTAAATGGGAAGCTTGTGATGCAAACGACACACCACTCACGATACCTTGCGGTTGCACGTCGTCACGCAAGTGAAAAAAAAATCCGGGGTTTTATGTGCCGAAATTATATTATGATTTTGAGGCACGCTGTAGTGGAGTACTTCGGATTAATTTTGACCACTCGGGGTTCTTTAACGTACTGCAAATCAGCCAATGAAAAAATAAATGCGATTGCTTAACAAGCTCACCCTGAGCGATACTTTCTTCTGAGCGCCAACGATTTCTATTTTTTGCAGAAAATATTTCATTGTTGGGATAGCGAAGAATTTCTGTCTATATTGGCATAACAACTCACAGCAGCCAACACAGGGCATGGATCGGTTTCCAGGCAATTATGTTCCAGTAATCCAATACAGTACATTCATTTGCACGTACACAGGTCCCACGATCATGTAAATACGCTGCATTATGTTACAAGGTGTACAGCGATATTAATGAGTGAAGCTAGGAGAAATGACCGAGTAAACTGCCCAAGTCGAAAATAAATGACGTTTACCCCGCAAAGCTTCTAGGCTCCCTGCAACGCCCCAAGTCAGCTTTCCTGCAAGATAAGTCCGTCATCAATCGCCGAATCAAATTAATTAATTCGTAAATCACGTTCGACACTGGTTCCTGGCCTGCACTTGCCAGACAGCGCGGCTTTGTACCGTGGTACAGTTGTTTACACGCAGGGCTCTCTTCGTGCAGTGCAGTGAAGTATTTTGTATTTTGCGGTGAAGCACGTTGATAGCGGCAGTGGCGAACCTGTCCAGCGCCTCCTAGATATCAGGCCTGTGCACTCTGCTTTATGACGTCAAACTACTTGGACCGAAATTTCCATTGCCAAGCCCGGTGTGACGAAAGCGGTGACGTCAAAATCACCGCGGCTTACTCGGGAGGTAGCATGACATCACGAATCGAAGTGATCCGGCCTTGTGCTATCTAGGAGGCCTTGACCTGGTACGCCGAGCCCGTGCCATGGACGAACTGAAGTTTCCGGTTCGCCGCGAATTCGTTTCTTTGGTTGGGTTAGCCAATAACAACACTGTAGTGTGATAGAGCGATTTTTATAAGCAGCAATCGGAGTGGGTTGCGCTTTCTTATAAGTGATGCTGCAACATACGAAGGGACCATTGGAGGAGGAAGTAAGTGGGCATAGCAGCAGGTAAAACAAAGTGCAGCTGGGACCGCTGCACTAATGTATTTGTCACACAATGAAAATACGGTTGTGATAACTGGTCTTCATTGGCTACTAGCCTGTCACCTTATTTTATCTAAGGTATGTTGGAGTGTAACATCGTAAAGTGAGCTAGCTGCTTACAGTATATATATATATATATATATATATATACGCTTCAACAAAAGGTCGTTACATTGTTCCTGCTTCTGATAGAAGCTGCAAATGTTCCCGCAAGTTCCGTTTCCTCGAAATTGTTCAATTTTTAGGGCATTGCGATAAACATTGTGTTTAAAAACTAGTGCCTGTATTCTCATATATATATATATATATATATTTCTTTGAAATCAGAAAATTTTCACTGCAAACGCTACGGAAAACCTGGGAAAGTAAGGGAGTATTGAAAAGGGCATTTGCCAGACACACTGTGTAAGCTTCACATGAACACGGCTTCCACTTGAATCAACAGCTTCTTCAGCTGCATTCAAGCTTATCCACTCACCGCTTTTTTTTTTTTTTACTGCACTCCAAATCTCGGAATATGCACGCGTCTTTACATTTATGGCTACGCTCACCAGACATTTCCGATCAAATAGCTCTAACGGAAATGACGTCACATCTTACAGCGGAACCTGGTTGAAACCAGGTTCCGCTGTTTATGACGGTGCCCCGTACCAGCAAACCTTGATGCAGATGTAGCGTCATGTGTCTCAATGGCTTATTCACACTCGGGACGGAAGTCAAGAATCGGATAGCGCAATGTAAAATGATATATCGTATAAAATGCAAAAGAAATTAATCTCTATAATTGAAATAGGTGAGTGATAAACAAAAGAACCAGAACTTGGGTTATATATACTAATGAAACAAAGGTATAAACCATAACAAATAAATATCAGCAGAAACAACTATTCGTCGAACGATTGTTTTCGTTCTCCACTAGTTGTTGATGTTGTTCCGTAGTGAAATGGCGCCACCCACTCTGGGAGATCGGCCATAAACCGGGCGGTGAAAATATTATTGTTATCGCTTTTATTTTTCGAGGAAAATAAGTTGAAATGAAATTAGTAGCATGAAATTGTGAAATAAAGTGACCCCTGTTTAAGCTGTCTTCCCGGCGACATGACACCACCGCACAAGCACACAGTCGGACCATCAATGGTCTTCGATGTGGCACACTCGAATTACCTCGGATCATCTGTATATATACTCATAATGTACAGTTTCCAGAACATTTACGAGCAAAAAAGAAAGCGACCAACCGCAATTTCTTAGCTCTCTCTTCGTCCAGTTAATTCGACGACTTAATCTTAATGGAATTTTAAAGCACTCTCAGCGGTTGTTCGGGGGGCATCGAGTTCTGCCGTTGAAGATGAGGTATCGGCATCGATTGCGGCTGGGGCCGCAGCCAATTCCGAAAGGGGGGCGGAATGTGAGAAAGCCTTTGTACCGTGTTTTGGGCTGCGCGTTAAAGAACCCCATGTGGTCAAAATTTAGGTCGCTGTTCAATCGCAGCAGCGTGCAACTTTCTGAAAGAAGTCTCAAGCCTCTAGAAAAGGCTTGAGGCACGTATACTTATTCTATTGTGCCAACGCTAAATAGCTCCTTGAGATGATCGCCGCTTGTGTCCCACTGCGCATGCGCGCGCTCCGCCGGTTTCAGTTACGCCAAAGACGCCGCAACGAAGTGGGCAAATTTACAGCATGTGCTTAACCGCTTCGCGAAAGCGTCGCTTCACAAAGATTCCAAGATGTGCGTTTTCTACGCTACACTTGGAGTTCTGCTTACGAACGACGATACACGCGGTAGAGCAGTATACGCTGCTCTACGGAAAGCCGATAGCTCGGCGTTGAATGGAAGCAGAACAAATCGTATTGCAGAGAAGCCCCTCTCACGGCTCGCGCGCAGCGCGGTTCGTCCTGGTAGCATTCCGCCGTCGCGGGCGTGCCAGCGCACGGCGGTGAGGAGTCGAAGACAGAGGGGAGGAGAAGGGTGAGAAGGAGAGGAAGGGATATGGGGGAGCAGAGTTAATGCGCGCCATATCGCTCCATCGATTCCCTCGCTCCGGTAACCACAATCGATACGGGGGAGTTCTCGGGTTTACGCCGCTATAGCGCCTTTTCTGTTGTGCCTTTCCGCGCTTGCCGGCCCGTTGTCCGTCTCCGACGATTCGCTCGTGTTTCTTTCTTCCTTTTTTTTTCTATTTTCTAATATATTTTTTTACTGGCGTCTTTGCCAGGGTTTTCAGCCATTCTACAGTTCAATTTGGCTGACGTGAGAGAAGGGTAATTGGAGATCGCTGGAAGTGGTCTCCGTCCTGTAGTGGGCAAAACAGAAAAGGTTAAAAGAAAGAGGAGGGATAACGACGATAAGGTGGTGAACTGGAGGTGCTTTGATTGTCCGCTTTCGCATTTCATTTCCCTTTTTTCCTTGGTCTCTTTGTTTATCGATGCGGTCAAGCACGGCGTAAGCGTTTCTCGTCGCGCTATACCGTCAAATACCGTAGTTCTTTAGGCAAGTGTTGGTTTAATTGGATGAGTAGAAGAGCATTATAACCCCCCCCCCCCCCCCACGTGCTGGTTATAATGCACAACTTACAAACATCATGCACCCGAGTCATCGTCCATTCCTGAATGCGCGCCTTCCCCTATTTCGCGGGAATAAACAAATAAACAAATATAAATAAATAAATTGTACGATGAACATCAGGAAACTGCGCAGCACTGCAAGAATAAAAACCTGCACATTGGAGCTTTAACTTTAACAGGCGTACGCAGTGTCCTTTTCCGTATTTCTTTGTCGCCTCTTCTCGCCCCCCCCCCCCTTTTTTTTTTTTTTTTGCTTGCATTAAAACTTTCCCAACATAAAGGCAAATGTGAAGCGTCTTGACTTCGCGGCGCTGACTCACACGCTCAGGGCTATATAGGTTTAGTACGAATGTACACAAGAAAGGGGATTGCAGCATCGTGCGTTTCACGTGGAAGTTGTGGGTTGGGCTTCCACAGGTGGTGACCTTTAATTTTATAAATTCTACATTTCAATTAAGAAACAACTTTAGTTTCCCCATCTGCTTTCTTTGGCTACTTGGGTGGTACGTGCCTAAATCCACTTCCAGCGTCGGCTCCCTCTGATTAACAGAAACCAATCTCGAAGGCTATGCTTCTGCGTACTGCACCCGCCGGATTCGATTGCAGGAGCCGAAACACGTGATAGGCGCCACGTTCTAGACAGCGCCTATTGTCTGTTGATTTTTATATTGCTGTTACAACAAAAAAGCGTCCAGCCCCCGATTCTTCTCGCTCACATAAGTAATATATAAAACATAATATCGAGACAGAGAACATGTCAGCTCACAAGTGCTACAGACACTCATTGAGTGATCTCCCTTTTCTCTATTTGATCGCCTTTTCAGAAGAAAAAAAAAGAATACCAATCTTGTCTCTCGTGCTAACATCTCCCTCTCGGTCTCTGCCTCGTACTATAAACTACCACGCGTCCATCTTATTCTCCTAAAAGCTATCGTTCATCCACTCCCATCTCCAGTCTTTCTTTTACGACACCTTCGGTTTCCCAATGGCGTCGGCTTCACGCTTGTCGATTTTTTTTCCCACCGAAACGTAGAGTACAAAACGGCGCATACTCGCGCGCACACAGACACCATCGGCGCCGCTGAGGGCGTACACACATCGATATACGAAACCGTATAATGAGCACAAAGAAGCAGCATAGCCTCAGGAAACGAAAGACAAAGAAAGAAAAAGGAGGAACGAGGGAAGTAAAACTGTAAAAGAGAAGGAAAAAAGAATGATGAAAGCGGGTGCCGCAATCGGAGCACCATAGGATTTTTTTTTTCTTTTCTTTCTTTCCTCTCGATGGTGTGTACCTCGTTGTCCCACGTCGTTGAGTACACTTTGCAGTTGTTAATAACGAGCCTCGCTGGAAGGCGGGTCCTCGGGCGTCGAGATGGATGGGAAATGCCGCCGAACATAGCGGGCGCGGTGCTTGCAGCCATGCGATCGACGATGGAACAACAGCAATAATAATGGAATGAAAGAAAGGGCGGGCATAAATAGAATGGAGATGGGGAAAGACAGAGGGGCGCGAGAGTCGCGTATATATATATATATATATATATATATATATATATATATATATATATATATATATACATACGTACGCGGGCATCGTCAAAGTGTTCGTCGCTGACGAAAATGGCGCCACCAGGCGTCTATTATTGTAAAAAGAGAGGGGAGAGAGAAAGTGAGAAAGAATAGATGACTGCAGGAAGGCAGCCGTGTCTCGTTATTTCACATGCTTATCCATTGTTTCAGATGTTCTGTGTACCCCGCAGACGAAAACAGTGGAAATAAAGGCGCGTGGGTTGCCATATGCGGTGCGTGGTCGGCTTCGATTAGTGAGCTTGCGCAAATATTAGCAACAAAACACCGTGAAAGTTCGTAGTTTAAATGTACCGCGCTGTATATACCCGTGGCGTCTCGCACGGTGTTGAAACTGCCAGTGAAAAACGGCATTATACGACATGCTTGATCTTGCCTATACTGTAGGGCTTCGCGGCATGTGAAATTGGCAATATTGATCATTCCTTTAAAGGGGCACGTATACTGAAGGCTCGCGTCACACCGGACAGACCGCTGCGAACGCCATGCAGCGGCCTGTGCTTATTCGCGCTTCACGGGTATCTGGGGCTTAGTAGAGCATGCTGGAGAACTATATAGGAAGCAGAATTCTTCCGGCTGTTCTGTCTCAATTAATAGAATATCCTGAACAAGACACCCGTGTTGGAGGCCGAGGCATCACTGTTTTAAAATCTGTTTTATTTGTTGCGGCGTATTTGTCTTCTGTCTACCAAAGTATATTTCATTAGAAGACATGCGCCTTCGATAGGTCAAATACACTTTCAAACATCAATGTCCCGTGCCATTCGCTGTTGAGCATGCAGTGGTGTCCCATAACGAAAACGGTAAAACGGGACCAAGTGCCGAGGCGGCACTTCGCTTCTGAAAGGCCGCGTGTGTGAGTCCATTGCAGTCCGCAGAATCTCAGAAGCTACATCGGCGGCTATACCATTCCAAGAACTGCCGACTCAGCGGCAGCGCCTAGAACTGCAGCCGATAGCCGCCGTGCAAACGGAGTCGTCAGCACGCAGGGAAGTCCGGCTAGAACCATACACGGACTCAGCCAAGCATAAAGCCTCCAGCTTTGTCCACGATGGCGTCTCAAAAGGATAAAATACTGCTGATGCCAGCAATGAAAGGCTCTCCTTGACCGTTTCCTACGTTTTAATTTTTCTCCCACTTTTTTTTTTTTTTGTCGTCGTCCCTGTTGCGGCAAAATGTCTTCTATGTCATCACTGCAGGCTAAGACTGGCATTGGCCAGTTGGCTTTATTTTGCCATTTCTTTTTTCATTTTTTTTTTCATGGGAGGGTAGAGCACATTCAAAGGACGGGCATCGGCTAAAGAAAGCGCAGCATGGTTACGCTTGAGCGACTGATTGTGTCGGCAGTCTTTTCCCACCCCTCCACCCCGCGTTGTCGAAGTGACTATACAGACGACAAAATGTTTCAAATACAAAGCAGCAGCCACTTCGGCAAATCACATCGCAGCGCTGTTTTAGAAGAGGAGGCACGGCTGACAGTGTATAGCCTGCGAGAAACGGTAGAATGCAAGCTGCGTGACCGCTGGTCGAAGTCCACGGAAAAGAAGTGCCATGCAATGAAGCTTGATCGGTGCTCTTCTTGAAGTATAGCGAAAAAATAAATAAAAAATAAACGAAGAGTGCGTTGCGATCGCAAGTTTATTATGAAGTGCACCGAAGTAATGTTCGTGGTGTTAGGCCGAATACACCATATTAAGAGCAAAACCTAAATATAAGAAGAAAAAAAAAAGGCCTAGACATGTACCGTTGAGAGCAACAAAGAGTACGATGATCAAGCACGATCACGATACACACACTGTGCGTTATGCTGCTGAGAATGTTCGTAAGAGAAAAGAGAAAACGGCGGAAAGGGGCACGGGCACATGCGTTCAACAAGACAGAGCCCGCTTCTTACCCTTCTCCTCTTCTGCGCTCATATATATACTATATATTCGTGCTTCTATATACACCGAAGGGTGGGGAGCCGCGGAGACGCAGAAGGTCATTTGGACAGCGTCGTTTTCTCCTCCCCCTTTATGTATAGGCGATCGTCGTCGTCGTTCAGGGTTGGGTCTTTTCCCGGGCCCAGATGCGGTCATCAGAGTCACCATTTCTCAACTCCATAGCGGGAGACACCCACTTCTGCATGACCAAGTCGTGTGCCTTGCCCCGTGCCCGGCTCCACTGTTCAAGCCCCTTGCCTTTTGTGCGCTCCGTGTAAGCCTGCCGTATTCAGGAATCTTCGCGATCTTCGACCATTTGAGGCCACGTGGCCAACGCGACTTGCCGTTTCGAAGTTTCCTTCCCTTTCACTCACTCTTTTTGCTACATCTCGTGCCGATTCTATCATTTGTTTTTTCTTGCTGTGTTCCTGTGTATGGTGTATAGAAACGCGAAGGATTCACGATTTGCACACCACCGGCATTTAACGACAAATCTGGAGACACAAAAATGGAAAAGAAACGCGCCGGCCTATCACTTTGTGCATCCTCTTGAATTCTGAGGATGGTTACAAACCTGTTCGGGAACGAGGCTCCAAAACGACGGGGGCTCGAGCCAGAGCAATCTGCAGCACGATAATTTATTTGTGCCAGCTAGTCTAAATTAATATTCTACTCGAGAGAATGTACTGTGGGTGCAATTCCTAGTTGACGCTTCATAAAGCAGGGGCCAGGCTGGGGACCCGAGATCACAAGGCTTTTTTGTTTTTCGTTCACCCTGTTTTCCATTGCGCCGGCCGCCTTCGCGACGAAGCTACGCAACGGTACGACCACTAAGCACGTGGTCACCAACGTAATTCAGACAAGCTGACACGACACGTTGGCGAAGCAAACCCTGTCAAATTATGACTACATAACAGACAACGCTTAAAAATTCGGCCTGCACAGGAGGCAACGAAAAGACAATCAAAGTGATGCTCAAGGTGGTGCGTACACGGCTTCTCTCCGTACAGTTCCTTAGAACAAAGGGTCACGGACGCAAACAGATGAGAGAAGAAGGAAACAAAACAACTGCCAGGAAAGCTGCAAAACGCCGGTTCCCTTCCTCTGGACCACACCTTCCTAAGCACTGAGCTCGGCATGCATACGGAAAATAGATCGACGGGCACCAAACCCAATACGGTATATACGAACGGCAAAGCGCAGAGCCCCAGCTAGCACTCGGAGCGCTGCAGTTGTACAGCAAAGACAGTTGCAACATACCGCGCGCGCGCGCCCTCTTCTAGCTGGTGATGATGGTATAGTAGTGATGATTGCGGGAGGCGCGCGCACACCAGTCCACTTCGTTGTACGCGGAAAAGGGACAGGGAGGAGTCCGGGGCAGTCGGAAAAGTATAAGGTGTTCGTCGCGCCGGACACTCATTTGGGGAGGGCCGCGAGTGGCCAAATGATATCCCCCGTTACCGGCGAGCGCGGTCTCTCTCTTTCGAACTGGCGCGATTCGAGCCTCGCTTATTCTTCTTCTTTGCAGACCAACCCCCACGGGTCCTAATATGGCAGGGAAAGCATACCTCTGGCACTCCTCAGTCCCGCGTCTGGGTGTCAGACAGAGATGGATTGGGCTCCAGGCTTGTCTGGCAGTGAAAAAGAATACGCCGTGGGATGCTGGCGTTCTGCCTTATTACTCTAGTATGGTATATCCATTCGTAATGTTAAAGTCATGAGGCTCCCTCTAGCGGGTAGATTGCGAGGTGGAGTATCGGACGCTGGAATGTGCCGCGGGAGAGATGAGAGCGTTGATTTGTCGCTCGGAAGCAGCGGCAAAAGAAACGAAAGCGAGGAATGTGTAATATATCGAATCCACATATAACGAATTATTGTGTATAACGAACAGCCGTAAAATCCCCTTGAAAATTTTTGTATAAAATCTGCATTTTGTATATCGAATTACCTATATATCGAACTTTTTATATCCTTTTCAGATTCGATGTATCCGGGTTCGACTGTATGGTCTATACAGTGCATGTAGTAGTGGTGTTGTAAACTTTGAACTCATGTGATGAGAATATAGGTGCGGCGAGTTACGACTGATGAAGAGCGGTATGAGAGACGGAAAGATTTTAAGAAAATGTCGGCAGCACGACTGGCAGCATTAACGTAGACTACGAAACCAACAGGGCGTTTCTTCGCTCCGGTCGGCGATGTTACTCCCACCTTCGATGTGACTCAGCTTTAGTGTGAGCCGTATGCGTTTATGTATTATACTATTATACGTCCACCGTCAAGTCGAAATTTTCAAGCTGGCATCCGGTTGCTTTCATTCTTCCCATCCGCCCCACAACTAACGGCAAAGACACACAAAAGTTGAACTTGGTAAGCGGAACATTTTCGCAAATAGGTTCGACTTATACTTAGTGCAAGCAACTATGAATGATATTGAAAGTGTACATCTGTCCGAATTTCCGTGCGGCAAGCAAAATCTTATATGCGGCGTTCTCATCTTCCTGTAAATAATGCGCTTGAACTCTTCGAACGATGTTCGAAATAAACGTTTTGTCAGTGTCACCGACTCCGAGAAAAGAGCAATTTACCTTCAGTCACCGATACGGGTAAAAAAAAATGAAAAGGGACAATTTGTGAAGCATCACTTCGGCTATCTTACTAAGCCGATGTCGAAGACTGACCTTTATTTTGTTACCTTATTGGCTTCCGGTCTAGATGAGTATAAGTATGCACTCAGTCTTTTTTTTTCAATTAATTAATTTATTATTTATTTATTTTTAAGCAAGGATTACACTTATCACGACTATAAGCGAGTTGGTAGGCCTTCAGTTCATCGTGTGCTTCGGCGCGACAAGGACATACGTTGTGGAATAACCAGTTGCACGCGCCGTGGCCGTCGTGCTATACGCGAGTTATGTACGAACCATTTGTCTGCGTTTTGAGATGCAGCGTTACGCCCGTCGAGCACAACTCGATGCTAGAAGGGCAGCCCTTATCCAACCCGTCGTGGTTAACGACTCTAGTGAAGGGTCGCATTGGCAGTTTCCCCAGGCATTAATGTGCTTTTCAGTGAAGTTGAAGATTACTACTTTTCTGAACTACACTCGTTAACCATGTTAGTTCGTGCTCAAACAGAACGCTAACTCAGGATTTTTTATTTTTATTTGCGCAAGTGTCGTCCTTGTGTTCCACTTCAGTCTGTGTAGTGGTTCCGAACAACACACATATGCTGCGATATGTAGTACCATTGTAAAAGGTAAAATAAAAAAAAACACACACTGAAACAAATTTCAGTGTCTAGCACAGGTGGCACGGGGTCATACACGTCAACATGATACAGCCCAAAGGAAACCTCAGGCCTATAGTATTTCAGGTAAAATATATGTACATAACCGTGATCCGCAGCGTTCATTTAATTAAGAATACACATTGGACTGGTTTTTACGTTAGTAAATGAAAAATGGTGTCGAACGCGTTAGAAATGATGTCGAAGAGACGCTACGCGTTAAAAATAACCCGACTGAAGCCGTGGCTCCGCAGCCGGCTTTAAGCTAACAGTAATAATCAACAGATGTCGCGAGAGCAGGGCGAACGCGGGAAACTTGAATTCAGCAAAACCTCCATTGCATCCATCATGGGAGGAGTGAGAGGGGAGGGGAAGAGCGTGAGGGGTGGGAGAGGGGGAGAAGAGAGGGTGTTACTTATCAGGGGCGGCAGAAGCGTCTTTCGACGTCATTTGCAGCGAAGCAAGCAGATATGCGGTCCAATTTTTTCTTTAGCGCTACGCTTGGTATGTACTTTCTGTCACGAACGGCATGCGCCTATCAGCGTACCAGAGTGACATGGCATTCCTGCCTGGAAAGTAGCGAGCGCAGAGTGTTATATAAAGAAAGTGTACGCAAGGCTGATGGCAATTGTAGTTGAGGGACAAGATGTAAAAACAAAATATTGTGTATTGAAGCAGGAAGAAGCCAAAACAAGAGCTAAGTCTCAAGTGTCACTGAGGTGTGGCGTCAGACTGACAAACTAACCTGTTTAGGAGCAAAGGAGCATAATAGAGGCGGAGTGTTTGGGTCTGGCAACACTTCACAAATAACACAAGGCGGGCGAGCTTTCAACCATGATGTTACGTGTTGAGGCTTCGAGCTTGTTCAAGTAAAACGAAGAAACAAGAGGCCACTGCGCTAAGAGTCGGCCACGTCCATTATTGAACTGTGTGGGCTGTCTTCCGGCGTGATGTCACTAGCCAATGCGCACAGTCTTTTCTTATTCTGTCACGTGTTAGTGTACGCGCTCAACTGTGCTCTTCGTTGCTTAACTCTATAAACTATGTATGAATGTGCAAAAAGAAAATCAACAGACCGGCAAGTCAGTTTATAAGGTATTTTTTTAGGAAGAGCCTATCCAGTTTATTATTTCAACTCCTCTTCCCCGGTGCAAGGTAGCCAGATGCGTAATGTCTGGTAAACCTCCCTGCCTTTCCCTTACCACTTCTCTCTCGCTCTCATTCCATTCTGTTCAACCACCTTGTTGACCTCGATGGTTAATAAGCAGCGGGCACGCAGGACAAAAGTTAAAAGCGTTCTGTGTCCTTTGTTCGTGTTCCATATTCGTGCTGTATCTTCATCATGATGTCATCAACTAGCTTACATGAGATTTGCTATCAATATAGAGGCCGCGCGCACTCTTGCGTAGGCCGGCTTTTTGAAGAAAAAAAAAAAAACTCCAGTGGTGGTGTGTTTGTTGCTTCAGCTGCAGCAGGCGCGTCGCCGTGGTGGCGGCGGCGCGGTTCGTTGTATGTGTGTGTATGTGTGTGGTGTGCGTGTGCGTGTGTGTGTGCGCGTGCTGCGTGTGTGTGCGCGTGTGTGTGTACGCAGTGTACGCTTCTGCCGTGGCACCGTCGAGGGCCGCCGCTCGACTGTGGCCGAGTGGGCGTGAGCGGCAATCGGGAAGCAATCCATCACACGGGCCGGCCAACACCGGACCCGAGCGACGGAAGGACGCGCGATGGATCGTCGCCGACGAGCCTAGAAAGAGAAAGCAGCAGACTCGAAAAGGAAGGGAACAAAGGAAACAGAAAGGGACCGCGACAACAGCCATGCGCGCAAAGAATTACGCGCCCGGAGAGAGCGCTTCACCCAAAACAGCGACGGCGGCCGACGCGCTTTCGCGCGTTCGCGATGCTGCGCCGGTGGGCGGGGCGAAGCGGCGGCCCTCGCTTTAAGAGAAGCGCTTCGGAGGCGCCATACCACGTCCTCCTATGCTAATTACACGAACGCGTTCTCGCGCTGGCGCGCAATCCGCGCGTCTCCGCTCGTGTGTACGGCTGCGGTATACGTAGACCGCTCGTTGGCTGTATGGATACCATTCTATATGAAGAGTTGTATTTGTGAGCCCGTGCGATACATAGAGTCGGGACACGGATCTTAACAGGCGGCCTGGTTCCTTGATGCGCTGCAGAACCTACGAACCGGTGTTGTTGCATTTCGACCTCGGTCGGAATCACCTTTGCGCTTTCTGGTGGTGCACTTAAAGAGAAATCCTTCTTACGATTACCTGCGCAAACCTCGCAACCGTGTACTTCCTGTATAGTCTCACGACTTCAATGCGTTAGCATTTGGCGTACTCCCTGCACTTTCCTGAGTCTGGGTAGCTGACTGGTACGTGTCAGAATCACTCAAATCATTGGGCATATACAAATTTATTAATCTTGTCATAATGTGTCGTAACGCTGAAATTCATTTTACGTTCACATATATATAGTCGTCATACAGACGAATTCTGCAACATTTGTTCTGCCGCTCTCGTCTACGTCTCTTTGTTCTTAATAATCAATGTGTCATTTCACTCTTTTAGGCCGCTTCTCTCCAACTTCTCTCAAATAATTTTCTCCCTATGTCCTCTCTCTCTCTCTATTCTGGCTTTAGTCATTGTCCTGAACATCGATCGGAACATCGAGCAGAAAAGAAGCGCGCATTTTTCTGCATAAAGTTCTCCTGGACTAGATATACTTACTGTTCCAGAGGTGATCGAGGGCGTTCCCCAGAATACTCGTATATAGTGAAATCTGACGCATGCGCGTGAGAGTACACTATATACGTGAATATATGCACTAAATATGCGCATGAACTTTTTCTTCCTTCGCAGTTAAGTGCAGCCTATACGTTTCTTATATGAGGTCAAGCAGCACAAGCCCACAAGCACTTTGATATTTAAAAGGCGCCTCCTTCCGCGCGATTTAATGAGAGTCCCGGTGGAAGTAACATAAGCGAATTTACCAGCGCATTTCAGAGTCATTCGGGTTTCGCATCGCATCAGACTACCATCCAAGGAGTGCAACCCTCTTTTTCCGGCGCTCAAGAAACACGCAACCAGACACAATGTAGTGTCACACACTTATCCGCTTCAGAATAGACACTAGCTTTAAAGCAATCCGTAGAGAGAGAGCGAGAAAGATAAAAGAAAGAGAGAAGACAGGGATGTTAACCAGAACAGCGCCAGGGCTGGGAAAAGAGGAATAGAAAGATGAAAGAGAGAGAGAGAGGGTGCAAGACAGGACGATGTGTGAACGCGCGCACACAGCGACCCGCTGTGAAAGCAGCTTGCACAAGGCTATCGTTTTCAAAAAGCATGAGCGGCTTCACTGCCTTCTGGGCCCATTATCGGTGCTCCAGTAGCAATTGCAAGTATAGTGGGACGATCGTCTATAGTTGCCGGAATGCATGAGGCACTGATTGTCTTTGTATCTTAAGTCGAGGACAATGGCACAATACATATCGATGCATGCTATCTTCGCAGCCGCAGGCATCACGTGCAGCATCGTCAGCCATTCCAAGTGATGCTAAATAAGCTCTCGTTAAAAACATCTCCTAATTACAAACGATACAGAAGAGATGCCTCGAGGAGACAAACGGGAACCGCATGTATATAGAGCCAGCGCATCGCCGAAACCCACCCCGCTTTCTGTGCGCTCGAGCCGACCTATTCGCTGCAGCAGAGCATATGCCATCGTACCTGGCGAGCGTACCCGCCACCTGTCTGAATGGCTGCGTCGATACACATCGCCTGCGCCGCTTCCCCTCAGATTTCCCGTGTCCTACGCTCTCCCGCTAGCTATCTCCCCCCTCTCTCCCTTTTTTTTTCTCGGACGCCATTAGGGCTCATTAGTACCGGCATCGGCTCATGTCGCCCCCCTCGGGAACCCTCCCGGATTCAACCCCCCCCCCCCCCCCCTTGTGCTCTTTACTGCAGAGCTTCGGTGACCGGTGACAGCTGTCCGTCACCACCGATGCGTTACGGGCTCTTTCCTCCTCCTCTCTCATCCCCGCAGTACTCAACTCAGTCTATTTATTTGCGCTTTCTTTCTTTCTTTCTTTCTTTCTTTCTTTCTTTCTTTCTTTCTTTCTTTCTTTCTTTCTTTCTTTCTTTCTTTCTTTCTTTCTTTCTTTCTTTCTTTTACGCCCTTACAAGCACCCCGTTCACTTTCGCCGGCGTTGCATTGGAGATGCAGATAGGCGGCGCATATTACGCTTGCTCACCGACCAGCCGTCCGAAATTTGTTTTGTTACATTTCAATCTCTTTCTCTCGCTCGCTGTTGTTTTGCTTTCGAGCAGCCGGGCGCTGCTCTCGGAGGAAGGGGGAGGGGTGAACCAGCCACGCGTGTAGCGATAGGTGAGACCGATAGCGGCCTCATGCGCACACAGCCTCGCGCCCACGGCGTGCGCGACGCGAACGCGTGGTGGAGATTCCGCGCCCGATTTGCAGTAGGCCTGTAGTAATTCTTTATGAAGCTTTCGGCGTCCCCGTGTGAAATGGTGAGGGGAAAGCCGGAGGCGGATATTAAAAAAGAAAGAAAAAAAAAGACGTGAAAGAATGAGCAAATGTCGGTGCCCGGTTGTGAGGACCTAAAATTGACGTGCTATGATTGAGCATTTGGCAGGACAGTGGACAAAATTGAATTCGTCGTATCTACGTTGTCGAACGCTCATTTACATACTGTACGCTAGATATTGCGCATGGGTTGCCTTCCTTCTTTCTTTTCTTTCCTTCTTTCTTCCTTCATTTCCTTATTTCCTTCGTTCGCTTGTTTATCGCCTAGTTTTTTTTTTTCTTTTTTTTTTAGCCCGTGTTCGTGTTAGCCACTGTAATCTCATAGCGCCCAAATATCGACGCCTTGGTGTAAAACATAAGCGGGCCCGCGAGCGGTGCTCATCGTCTGTTGTCATCTGTTTTTTGGGAAGCTGCATGTGAGAAAATTAACCGGCTATACAGGAACCCGATAAAGGAGCTACACTTCGCACGCTCTTGCGCGCTCGGCCCGCATCGTGTTCGACTAAAAAAGGGCAGTTAATTTTCTCGGGATGCCTGGCAACGCACTGAAATTGGCGCGCGGCTAATTACTCGATGTTGCCGTTATCGTCACTCCACAAATCAATATATCGACGCCCGCTTAGTCAAGGAATCCTTGCCCTTCTCTTCTTCCTTCTGGCTTTCGCTTTGATCATTGGCAATTTTGTTTCTTTTTTTTTTTTAGCCGTTACATGAAGCAACACTTAACACATTCGCATGACGACATTCATATAGTTGGGTAGGCAGGCTAGCAGGCCGGTATGCTAGCACCGAGGAGAACATGCGCGTCGAGATAAACTAAGGGGTGAGACCTTGCAAGGTGGTATGGAAGAATTGCTGTTAGAAGATTCATGAACATCTTTGTGCTTGTTAATGTTTTTGTGTGGTATCAGTTAGAGTCGAGCTGCCTATAAAGCTCAATGTCATAAAAAGAAACTGATTGAACTGTACTGTTATTTTTTGTTTTTTTTTTTACACAGGTACATATTTTGGTCAAAAATATTAGGCACAGAGCATTCACATTTTGCAAAAGGGAGGGCAATGATATGTATACCACAGAACTGGAAATAGAACTATGTAGGTACATAAAAGAATAAGGTCAAAAAATATATATACTCCGTACAAAAGTGGAAGTAAGTTATTACCCGCACGCTAATGGTAGTTTCGTAAACAAATAAAAGGCATGTCGTAGTGGCTGTTGCACAATGCAAAATATATATATATATATATATATATATATATATATATATATATATATATATTGCATAGTGCCACAGCCACTACGACAACTCAAGTTTTCACAAAATTTAGTTCACATGCACCCAGTAGAGTTAAAGAGAAACGTGCAGGAGTGTCTAAAGATCGCGTTCCGAGATAAATGAAAATAAAGTGGTGTCAAACGTAACAATATATGAAAGCATCCCAGGATTACAATCTTTTTCGTGGTGAACATTAGTGTAGTCTTCCTCTCTGTTTCTGTGGTCTTTTCTTTGCTCTTTTGCCCATGCTTTTAGTTTGAAGTCGCCTTTTTCTTCTTTTTTTTTTACCCGCCGGGAATCCACCGATAGCCCGCATACAGAAGCACATAAATGACCAGGAGTGACACCTAGGTACTTTAGCACGCTTGAATTGTAGTGTTTCCCATAAAAACTTTAGTTTTCGTGACAATCCTTGCGTTCTCCCCATCAGCAACACCGAAAAAGGCGCGAAATTGGTCTTTTATGGACCCGACGTACTCTACGAAGCGCGCGTGCGACCATAAACAAACAAAAGAGGAGCGCACGAGAGCTACAAAGACCTCCGTAATAACTGTAAGGTGCACTACATAGAAAAACAAAGTCGCAATACCAAAACCAAAACTAGTGTCAAACACAAGTTGCTTTTATATAATGAAAGCTTCTTACGAAATCGAGACCACGACAAAACGTGTCCACTTTCTGGTCGACGCGACAACTAAAATCACATAACTAAGTATATTAGAAGTCACATATACCGAAGTGTTATACATTTTTTGAAAGCTAAAGACACGCGCTATTAAAACAAATAATAAAAAGTCGATATTTTTTACCAAACAATTCTCACCCCACCTTAACGCTCATAAACAATATGAAATTAAGCGTAAGTGTCGACGCCTTGGATTCAGAGCACAGCGTTGAAAACTGCTAACAAATACGCGCACGTTTAGCGCAGTTGACAGCGGTCTTGTATACAGGATGTGTGCTCAGCTGCACACAACATTTTTCGCCGATTTTGTCAGTGCCCCTGGCACAACGCTACCTCATGCCGAATAAATTGAAAATGAATTGAATTGAATCGAATCGTCGTCACAATGCAACTCTCTTGTGTCCTCTCGCTAGCGTCCTTACATCGCAACATGGAGAGGCATGACGGCCACCAGCACAAGAGCAGGGAGCTGCTGTACATCGAGTCACTCGTCGAAGGAGATCTCATCCTGCAGGTGCGTACACACACGAACTTGTACGTACAACCTGACATCCGTGGAAAATAAAAATGTTTGGACGCATTCAAATATATATAAGCAGTCTCGACTTACTGAAATCATGGCAGCGTAACCGGTATAAAGACGCCAACAGAAATCAAGTAATGCCCAAGTGTTCGAAAGCAGGCTTTTTCGCAAGGCGTAAGTGCCTTCCGTCTCGGCTGCGTGTTGCATTGCGAGGAAGCTAAAATACGTGCAGGATTTTGCCGACCTAATTTGAAGACAGAGTTACGCCCGTCGTCTAATAAGCTTACGTGGTGCCCCTTACCGCTTGCGTCAGCTTGGTGGTATAGTCAAACACAATAAATTAGATTAAATTCTAGGGTTTTACGTGCCAAAACCACGATCTCATTATGGGGCATGCATGTAGTAGTAAAGGGGTCTCGATTAATTTTGACCTCCTGGAGTTCTTTAACGTGCACCCAATGCTCGGTAAACGAGCGTTTTGCATTACGCGCCCATCGAAATGCGGCCGCGCCGCGGTCGGGATTCGATCCCGCGACCTCGAGCTCAGCAGCGCAATGCCAATGGCCACTGGGCCACACGGTGGTTGACGGTCAAATAGTAAGACTTGCCGAAGAGAGATACATAGAACAGACTTCGAACGCCAGATCGAATTCTGAATCCTTTTTATTTGTTTATAAATAGCAGAGACAGGAAAAGTGTAGTAATGGCATGTGTAAGTGGAAATACAGGGAATAGACGACCGGCTCTTGGTTGTGTGCCATTGCACTGACAGCAATGCAAGAGAGAACAGCATACGGCTGAATGCGCGGAATAGGCGACGCTTGTTGCGTAATAATGTAATATGTAAAGTTATTGTATATGTTAGCAATGAAACATGGTAGAGATGCAAATGTGGCGAGCCAGCACGAGCACTGACAAGACTTCCACTTCACATACTTTAATTCTGTGCCGCAGCCTACAGAAAAGGGGTCACATCATACAGGTTATACGAAGTATGCGAGAAATATAGGAGGAATCGAGAGGCTCGTTTCAAGTCACAATTTAGTCAGGGAGAGACCTCCGTCCTGCGGTAGACATAAAATTAGGCGGGTGATGATGATGATGATGATGATGATGATGATGATGATGCGAAAAAGCAAACTGAGCCACAGAAAACACAGGGAAAACTTTACTTGGAATGTATGGATAGACAGAAGAAATGGGAAAGACGGGGAGGTTAACCAGAAGGGGAAATCTGGTTCGCTACCCTACACGGGAGAAGGGGGAGGTAAAAAGATAGGAAGGTAGAGAGAGAGAGAGAAAGGGAGTACAGATGCACAATCACAGCCGGTCACTATCACCGCATAATATATCACCGCACAGGCTACACTACGACCGCCAATTTCAGGATACAGCCGCTTGTGACCTTAAAAACTGCAGTAGTGCCGTCGTCGCCCTCAGCTGCGATGTAAAGGTAAATGAAACTGGACCGAAAGTCTTGATGCCATGAGGCAGCATTCGAGGGTTTAGTGGCAAGCTGCCTGCTCCTAAGGCCACGCACTGCGTGACGCCTGCGGTTATACGAACGTTCTATATTTGCCGCCTTCTTCGTGAGCGGCGTTGCCTAACACTCACGGCTAATCTGGAAAACATACAACCGCAGTACCCAAGAAAGCGAACGGAATGACGACGCCGTGGTTAAAAATAAACTACAATTATTCTATAGACTCATAAGGAACCATTCACTCTGGGCATCAACAGTGGTTCGCAGTGACAAAAAGAAAATTAAAGAAATAAAGAAAGAAAGGCGGCTTCTCACTCTCGGCAAAAATTGCGGGATTACATATTTATGAGTGAGGTGTAACAGCGACCAACAACGTGCACCCGCTCTTACCTATGACGCGCACAGTATCATTGCAATGTCATAATGCGCTCGCATATTCTGGAGTACAGAATGCAAAGTTCTCGACGCTAATAATAATCTATTAGGCGAATTAAAATAAATATTTGAAGCAATAAATATTCGCCACTTCGCGGGCGTCATTGACGGACGCAATTTCTTGAAAGCAGGTCTCGAAGCAGCCATCCTCTTTGTTCGCGCTATGAGCTCCCTTGGCGTTAAAGTGACACAGATTCAGAGCACACAGCGGTTGCAACCGTTTCGGTAATTTTGCCTTTCACGCAATTAAATAAAGTTAACATTAATATTAATACTTATTAGCGATGTGTTAATTGTTTCCCAGCGGAGCCTGCTTGCGTTACATGTAGAGATAGCTTTAAGAAGACAAAAATGCTCAGCCACTCAAAAAGACAGGCACGTCTTCGTCTTCCCTGTCCTCTTGGCAATTGCGCTCCGCGTTTGAGCGACATGTCACACATAATATTTAGCAGCGTTTTATTATGTCACAGCACACTGCGTGCTGCGTCCACAGTTGTTGTCCGTATACCGGTGTGTGATGATACCAGCGAGTTGCTAAATGCTTGAGCTGCTGAGCACAACTGAAGTCACGTGACAACTGATTGATTGATTCTAACGCCCCAATGAACGCCTATGTAAGTGAGGCCCCGGAGTGAGGGGACGTGCATATTCTTTACCCGCCTGTGGTCATTCGACGTGCGCATAGACCTAAGTACACGATCGTTTTTGCATTACGAGCCAATTGGAATACGGCTGCCGCGACTGGTAACCGAACCCTCGACATTAACAGCGGAACTCCATAGCCACTGAGCCACTGCGGAAAATAACGTTGGTCTCTCTCTCTCTCTCTCTCTCTCTGCGTACAGTTCGATATGTTAGATCTTGCAGAAAGAGAGCGGCTCATCTCAGCAGATCGAAGCTGTGGCAGCGCCACCTTATACGAGAAAGGACAAAAATAACCAGAGGGGCGAGAAAACGGCGGCAGTAGTCCAACCTACATAAAGCGCCGCTCACACGTTATATATGCGGTGCTTTATTTATGGCACGTGTCACCGTCTCCGGAGCTCCCGGCTTGCGGACGACTGCGGGGAATTTTATGGCGGCGGACCGAACCAAAACCGCTCGATCTGCCGAAAGGAGCGACTGAAGCAGAAAAGGACAGAAAAATAGACTAAGCAGAGACACGAGCAGAGAATTAAAAAAAAAAAAGAAAAGAAAGGAGGCTCGCGTCGCTGTCGCCTCTCTTAAAAGCCCGCCACGGATGGAGCTGCGGTGCGCAGACGAGCGTTGCATCGAGGAAAGTTATAATGCCCTGAAATTAATCGCGGCTAAAGGTTCAGGCGCATTTATGTACAGATAAGAGACGGTCGATGCGCAAGGCGCCTCCAAGTATTGCTTTCTTTTTGCCGTTGTTATTGAGCGCTTTGGTGTGACAGAGAGCTAGAGGGAAGGGGGGGGGGGGGGGGGGGGGCGGAGTTCAGAGCTACGCTTAAGTCGAGAGGCGAGCACAGCTCACTTTATTATCTGGTTTCTCGACCGGCTAAAGAAAGCTATCATTGCTTACAAAAGCCATGTTAGCAGGAAAAAAAAGTAATTCCAAATGTGTCGGGATGACTCCTCTAAAAACCACGCTTCTCTGTCGGTCTGTGTCTGTCCGTCCAACTGCGTGTGTGTGCGTTTGTGTACGCGTGCGTGCGTGTTTCTCATTTTTATTACCGTTGTTAATTCCGCCGTGACCAGTAAAGGGACCACTTCAGGTTTATTCTCCGTCGCATTCATCGTGTCACCTTGCCTGTTTGTCGTGTAATACAGAAGGAAAATTCTGGCAATTCGTTGCAAATTTAACTGGCGTCTTACATCATGCGATCCAGCTCTGCACTGCCTATTCTTTGACCAGCTGGCCGCTGAAACTGCGCAGTTTCTTGCTATAGTTGTGGGTCTGAACACGCTCAATCACTTTTGGTATACTGTGTGTATGGCTAATTCTAAAAGCGTTTTATCACTGCGGTCTGTTGGCCTTAAGGATAGAGGAGATGTGGAACTGCAATACGTGGCACCATCCTGACGCTACATGTTGAGTTTGTGTTCGAATCCCTTTCCAGACACGTTTGAAAGAGAAACGCTTTGAATTGATTTCACACCGCTAATTTCTTAAGCGTCTGAATTACTACGCGAACACTTACAGTTAATTGTATTTGTATTGCACCGCATAAACAGTGCTACAAAAATGTAGAGAAAGAAAGGTTGGGGCAGTGAGCAACAAATTCCACCGACTGCCCTAAAGCAAATAAATACAAAATCTATCCACATAAATAAAGGCCTCGATGTATCGCTGTCTGTACCATGTAACAAAATGACATCGACGTGAAAAAATTGGCACCCCATCAAACATGATCGGTGTTTAACTGGTGCAGGCCAAAAGTATAGCCGAAACCGGTAACATCTCCGGCAATAAAGTCAACTTGGAAGCTTAATGCCGCAGACGCACACAAGGTGTCTATAGGTAATCTGGCTGCTGCGACCAGCTTTCTGGTCGCAGGCTCCCAATGTTTATGCTCAAATGCAAACTACATAGTCGCGTTCGAAGATAAACAAGTCCTACGCTCCGCATAGACCGAAAGTGCGCACTCCTTGACTCACTGCGAAATCGAGACACGTGAAAGGCAGAGAAAAGAGACAATGTACCAACGAGGAACAAGCACCGACCAAAGACAAGTGCGGCCAGCGACTGAAGAAACAAAACGGACAAGAACTGCCTATACACGCCGATGGGTAACCGCCCAGAAGTTGCCATGTATCTATAGGACACGAAGAGAGAAAGGAAAGCTACCGGTTCCGGGGCGTGCGCGACAGACCGCGAGAGCTGTATACGTAAACGTCTCAATCACGGCCGTTCCATCTCCGAATGTCCTCCCGAACCCGCCCCCGCAGTCTCGCTCGATCGCTGGCATAAAGACAGACGCACGGGAGACAGACACGCCCGCTCGCATACCGCAGCGCAGCATGCAGTATAGTCGAGAAGGGTACAAACGCACGATGCCCGTCCTGTACGTCGTCCGGCGGTTGCCCCACATTTTCTTGATATATTTCGTTATGTGCGTGTGCAGTCGTAAAAGGAACAGGCAGCGGCAGTCGCGCGTATACATGGGGCACCGCCGTATAGAGAGCTCTTGTCCAGCGATTGAGGAGTGCCGGCGGCCACGTTGCACAAGAAAACAAGGCAGATAGATGCAGGGGGTTCAAAGAGATGCGGGAAGGTGGGCGGGGCGGCCAAGCATCGGGAGAAATGTCCACCAGATAGTCCACGGAGAGGGCTGCCGTATTATAGCTGAGCGGGCGATACGACGCACGCACATATGCGCGCAACAAAGATGTCAGCGTCCGCGCGAGCAAGCCAAATGCGGTAAAAAATAATAAAAAGTAAAAGGTAAAGCAAGACGAAGGGAAGAAGGTTATCGCGAAAGGTAAGGGCAGCGGAAAAATAAGCTGAAACCGATAAACACACGGTAGACACAAAGGCGATCGAGAAAACTGCCACACCATATATAGGCGCTCGGCGAACGGGCGCGCGTCTCTATCTTATAGGACTGTCTGCAAGTTCTTGAGTCCTGTTCGCTGTGTATTTGTCTTTTGGAATCTGTGCTCCCTGTTTCATCGTGGAGCGCTTGGCATTTATTTGTGCGTTTTTGCCTGACCGCTTCTTTTCCTTGCTAAAGCTTCAAAACAATGGCTCTGCGAATGCGTATAACGAAGGAGCGGTGGTTTCAAAGTGAGGAGGGAAAGAGGACCCACTGTCGTCGCTTTCAGCAGCCATCTCTTTAAACGTGCGTTTCTTTTTACTTCGCCACCCCCACCCAGGTCTGTCCTTCCACCCATTCTTGCCAAAACAGACGGGACGCGCTCACCGACACCCACGCACTTCGAAGATACATAACGCGTGCGCCTCGCAGAGTGGGAAGAACGCTACGCGAAAAGACAGAGTGAGAGGGGGGGTTCGTACGGGAGCATAAACTCGCGTCGAGATGTTGAACGCTCCCGGGCCGTCGCTCCAAGCGGGGTGAGGTGGGGGGGGTGGCTGGTTCTGGAAGGTGAGGGGTAACAGCAGCGGCAGCACCAAGGCATCGCCGCGCGTCGCACGGCCTGCGGCGGTTCCGATCGATCCGTATAGGCCGAATCCAACGTTGGGTGCGTGCCGTGGGCGGGGTCGTCCGTGCGGCTTCCTTTGTCTCCTTCTGCCTCCTCCTTTCTCTGTCCTCCCTATTTCCCTTTAGGTCATATTTATTTCTTCTTTACTTGTGCACTATGTTTTTCCTCTCATTGCCTGCAACGTTATAGACGCTTTCTCTCTCTTCCCAGAGTAAAAGAGAGAGATAGAGAGGGTCTATAACGTTCCTTTGCAATCCTCTCGATACGTATCCTCCTCCTCTTCCTCCTTTCTCCCGTTTCTCCCCATTTCCCGGCGTTTCTTTCTTTATAGGCAGCTTCTTTCTTTCCGATTCTCCCTAGGCTCTTCCTTCGCTCTTTTCCTCCCCTGCCGTTCGACGTAGGCACTTTATCCAGCCGGCGAGCCTTGCTCGGTTCTTCCCTCGCTTTCCCTCTCGTTCCCCGTATTTCCCTCTCCCAACGCGCGCGCGCGCGACTCGATTCCGTCCAATGGGGAATCAATGGAACGCGCAGCGGGTTTTCCCCACGGTGGCTGTCGTCGACCGTCGCGACGCTGGCTTCACTGAACGTGGCTGTGCCGCGGAGAACGGCGAACAGAGCACGCGCGGTGGGGCGCTTTAGATTGGAGATTCCAAATGAAGCTACCCTCGTGTATGCCTTGTTTCCGTGCAGTCTTCGCCTAAAGTACGCCGGCCACTTAGTGCCTTTGCCGGGCCATGCGACCTGCGATTGAAATGATAGTTTACCGGTGCATTGAGGTTCCAAAGGACGCTGTAGACATTCGTGTACACGCATTTATTTGGCCTCTGGAGCCCCGGAGTGCAAAGAACGTCATGAGGGCTATTTGATAGCGTTTCGAAATTTTGGTGCCTACTTTTTCTTTTTTGTTGTTCTTTGTGGATAAAATATTTGTGTTATAGGCTCTTTGTGCATGCGGCCAAAGTTCTCCTTCGCTGCTAAGAAGGCGACTTCTCCGGTTACGAGAAGTGGCCGACTGTGTACTTTTGATACTAAATGTACAAGCAGGTACGCATCTACTGACTCGGCGTTGACAGCCGTTTGTACCGCAGTGTGCAAGCCGATTACAGGATTCGATTCTTTAGCTCCTGACTGAAATCGATTCGAGCACAACTCGTCGACCTCGCACCAGCTCTATGTCGACCTCTATGTCATGGCTTGTCTAGCCGACGGCTTGCATCGGAATGCTCTGGACGATTCCGTGCACTTTTCGATAGAACGGAGAACTGGATTAAAGTTATGCACGATTCAGTGGCCGATTCAGAGCGGGAACATTTTTTACTCGTTCTCGTTGATTCCCAGCGCAAATACTGCAAATAAGCCTGTGTGTTTTTGAAAGGGAGAACGGTATGCTGCGATTCAAAACTCCCCCGGAGTGAGTACGTGCACGGCACTAACTTCTAGGCTCTACATCTGCTCTGCATCTAGTGGCAATCCGTTGACGCGGTTACTACACGGCCGATTTTATCGCCTGGCCCTGGATACATGCAGTTTGTGGTGCGCGCAAACAAATAATCACAGGCGGGGAGAGGAAAAAATGAGAGCCAGTCTATACGATTCTGGTTAAGCGGTTACGAGATAGAAATAAACGTTCAGATTTGTGGGCTTGTAAAGTAAATAGAATCATTGCGCAGTATACTCCAATACCTTCCTAAAGATTAACTGATAAGCCAGTGGACGGAAGCTAAAGGCCTTGTTCTATTCGCAGCAGCACTTTCTTGCTCAGTGGGGCGCAACTTCCGCAGTTTCCTGGCGTTGATTACAGCTGCTACCCTTTCGCCACAAAACCGTGCATCTTTACGACGTCGTAAGCTCCTGTTCAACGAGAACGAGACGTACAAACAGAATCTCTGAGACTGAGTTAAAATCCGTCGCAAGTTTACGACGCACTTTAAAGATAATCACGTGACACACGATCGAATGGAACATTTGATCCAATTTTTCTTCCTTACGTATCTCATTTTAAATAACTTATCTTACGATGTGTCCTTAGATCTTCCGTGGGCGTTACTGGTCGTAAACGCAATCATTGCTGTCTTATCTTTACGTCCTGAGTAAGCGAACAGGGAAAGACGAAGCGGGGTCTTCGTTTAATTTGGGGCTGTGGGAAGGACTCTAGAAACCTTATGTGCCCGCAGAAAAAAAAATCAAAAGTGTTGTTTCTGTTTTACGGGGTGTTCTAAAGGTGGCAGTAGGTTAATTCGAAGGAGCACATAAATTGAGACCATCGGTGTTTAGAAGTACCGCACATCACAGGCGAAGTGCGAGCTTCCCAGGCAATCTTTCTTTTCTTTCTTTTAAAATATTTGTATAACCCATCAGCTTCGTGTCATTACAATCCATCAATTTTACTGCAAACTGGCCAGCCCTTCAGTCTTCTTGCAATTAGAGTAGCCCTAAGCCTTTTCGTTAATGCGTTCTATACACGTTATTCCCTGCATTTTTTTTTTTAAGCGCGGACTGGTGCATTCATGAAACAGTCAAATGCGTCGTGCACTCGCTTGAACCCCGCATCCGCGATGTCATTAACAACACAGAGGGATCTCTTTATTCAAAAGCACAGAGGTTTACCGACGTAAAAGTATTCGCCTACATTTTAGTCTGCAAGAGAGGGGGAGGGGCGGAGAAAGGCCCTAAAAGGAGGAGGGCGGAAGAAAGTAAAAAGAAACAACAAAAGCATAATACAAATTGATGTCTTGATTTCGCTTAGGAGTCCAACTGGTCCGAATGTGTGTCGTCTTACTTCAGAGTAGCCTTTTTTACACGACGTATGTACATTGTCCGAATAGCGTTCTCAGAGGAAGCCAATTGATTCAAGGCAATGATTCAGCACAAGATCGCTGGAATCAATAATCAGCCCTTCAGTCAATGTCGCCACAAGTTAAAGAAAAGGGGAGGGGGCGGGGGGGAGACTCGATCACGGTGCGCCAAAGTCAGACCAACGCATTCATTAAAGAGCAGGCGCGTAAACTTGCCTTCACAGTATATTGAAATACGGTAGGCGCTGCCCCCGTTGCTCGTTTCGTTGTCCTCAACAGTAGATTTAAGACACGGAAATATGCAAATTAGCTTATGACCAGAAATGAACTACATGTCCCCCCACCGCCTCGGCGGCAGTGCACAGATAAACTTAAATTCAAAAACGCCGAAAAACGGTGGAGAGGTTTGGCTTCACTGCACAAAAACACTGTATGCAGTGAAACAACCTTGCCGTCGTGTGGACCTCGAGAACAATATGGAGTGCATTGAGCGCAGAATCGTTGTTCTTTGAAAGTGCGACTGGTTTTATGCTATAGTCGCACACACAACATTGCGCAGTATCCTCTGTATTTGTTGCCGCAACTTTCCCATTTTATTCTGAGCAAAACGCTACGTTGACCTGTTCTAATGCGGACGAGACCGGTATGCGTGGCCGCTCCGCGCTGCTGACCGACCCTAGATAATCTATAAATAGTAATACGAAGTTAAGGTGCGTTAGCAAATTACACTTCTACAATGGCAGAACGACCGTTACTACAGTCAAAGAAGCATGATAAGTCATAAAAGAGTCAAAAAATTTAAGACTGGTGGCGGACACCGTTCTCTATTTACCCGACCAGCTTGCCGTAGTGTCATGGATGTTGAGAACCTCTACTCGGGTCCAGATATTTATCGGTGAAGTACCACTAGATATCACCCTGAAAGAATTACAGAATCAACCCAAGTTTCGACATTTTTTCCTGCGCCGAGACCGGCTAGAGTACGAGAACTTAGTGTTCGATTTTAATATTTATGATGACCAGCACTGAAATTACAGTTCCTTTTGTTAGGACCGTTTGATTGTTACATTGATAACTCGCGTTATTTCCTTGCCCTTCTAATCGCATTTAAAGCTCCATCACATGTGACGTATCATGCTTCTGGTAAACATGAAAAGCCGTGGCAGTTTCAGACTCCGGAATACCTCTGTAAGAACGCGTAGCAACAGCTGCGTGATCACGAAGCAATAAATTGAAAGTGGAAATGAAAGTGGCCTTTAATCTTTTTCATACGCCTAAGCACTAAACGAGTCTCTTATTCATTCTAACCTTGATATAGCATCGTACAGCGCATGCGGTGCTGCGATTCTGAAACGTGGCATGTTTGTGGCATTTGCAGGCGCTCAACGGCTTCCTGCTCATACTCACCTGCGACGGAGAAGTTTTCTACGCATCTCATACGGTCGAAACGTACCTGGGCTTTCATCAGGTGAGTTTCTGATAAATATTTCACGCTTTTTTTTTTCACTAACATCGGCAAATATCGTTTAGCATGCAATCACGTTGGAACAACTACTACCTTAAAATAGCATGCAAAGTTTACTCCCGCCAAATGCGATGTGGATTAAATTCTTGTCTCGCTTCTACTTTTTTTTTTTTCTTGAGACGGAGATCCGTTTCATTCTTCTCGTTCTGGGTGTACCAACGCGGTTAATTTGTTCACCGAAACACGGACCGTTGGTTCACAACTGATCTGTAAAGTGTCCACGTGTTACTTTACAGAACAGCAAAAATAAAGAAAATTGCAGTCTCACGTCGTTAGACCTCTAATATAATATATGCTGCAAACATGCGTACGCGCACCTCGAGTCCGCGACCGCTGACGTCGCCCGAATAGAAAGACTGTCGCGCAGGTATTAAAGCACCGCGGGAAGCAATAGAGCGACAGAGAGAGAAAGGTGCGGAGTGATGAAACAAATCGATCTGAAGGGATGAAAGAACAAAGAGAGAGATTAAAACAAAGAAGAAAGAAAAACGAACAAAAGCCCGAGGTAACGCGCTCACAGCCACCTGGCGACGGCGGTCATTCGACGGCCCCTGCGCACAGCACAACGGCAAACGAGCAGCAGCAGCAGCAGTTGCACTGGCGACGGTGGCATAGCTGCCGCCGCTGCGTTGTCCGCGACTGCCACCGCCGTTGGCGCTCGTTGAATGGACGGCGGCGCGGCGTTCGCAATGCCAACGCTCGCGCGCGTGGACCGCGCACCGTTCGTTCGTTGGTCGTTCAGTGAGTGCGGGAGAGAGGGACAACACAAAGAGAATTGGTGGGCGTGCGTCGACGGCGACGGCGGTGGTGGGTGCTCGCCGAACCGTGGGCCGTTCATCACTGGGCGACATCAATTAGGTCCTGTCCGCGGACGCAATTAACGCGACCCCCCCACTGCAGGCCTCCCCACGTCGTCCCCCACCGCCCCTTTCCACTCCGTCCGCTCCCCATCTTTCACTTTTTGCTCGCCCACTGTCCACTAAACGCGTCGTGCATCAGCAGGAGTATACAACAGTCAAGCGGCGACGGCGGTCGTGTCGCCTACGTGCGTTCCTTATATAACAGATATTGGGAGGCGATGTCGGGCTCGCTTATGAGCTCGTCTTCTTCGGTGTCCTTCGCGAGACGGCGACGGAGTGCGCACGGCAAGGTTATTAAATATCGCGACTAAGTTAGACACCTCATCCTTAAACTGTTTGTTATGTAGCGTATTGGTTGAACTGTTTCACTTATCTATAGATATTGCGAGCTACGTTATAGCGATAACGCACTTTCTGTTAGTTACATTTGACGGGACGTTGGTGGGTGACTGCTGCAATAAACGCTTCTATACGTTAAACTAAGTAAGTGGACTGAAGTTGAAATTATGACGTCAGTGCCTCTTAAGGCGACGCGATGAGAAACAATCAGCATACGTTGGCTGATCAATCCCTTTTGGAATATTCCATGTATTTCTCTAAGGGCAACAAATCTTAGCAGAGAAAACGAATATAAACTTTACTTTTTGAAGTTCGCTACCTCATCGAGATGCGGATGACGTCGGAGTGGGACGCCAAGGATTTTACGGCATTTTCACCTATATGGGCCGTGTGCACGAACAGACTACAAGCTGTTGTCAGGTCCTGTTATTTTCGTTCGTTTTGGAATTTAATGTAATTCTTAAAATCAGTAAACATTTTATTAGGTTCTTCCTTACGCTTGTAAGATTTATGATGTCACGAGAAGCTTGTGCACAAATTTCAAGGTGTCTCATCACACGTCTTTCGCTTCTCAGACGTTTTTTTTTTTTAATTTTTTTTTATATTTTTGCTTGCGAGGTCAACGCTCCCAGAAGTAATTTATGTAGTATTTCCTAAGCGTACTCAATACGCCGGACTCAAATCTTATCGATTTGATAATAAAGTTTACGTTCATCTTCTTCCTAAGCGTAACTCGTCATCCTTAGTCAGACTATAAATCGAGCAGCAGAGCGAACCATACATTACTTGCCTTCCTGCTAATCATAGGTATTGCCTCGTGGCCGTGCTATAGATCCATCTAACAAGCGGATGTGTTATTCACGAACTCTGTCCTCACTGTCACCCTTATCAGATATCTCCTCTTCTCTTTCCGCCGGCAATAAGTAACACGATAGAGGAGTCTACACTCAAACTCAATTATAACGAATCCTGGTACAGCGAATTGTATTCTATATCGAACACGCAAAACCTATTTTGCGATATTCGTGTAAATTGAATCCCATAAACCGAACTGAACCAATTCGCGTATATATAGATATATAGCACTTTCGCGCAGCTTTTTTCTATCGTGTATAAAGAAATCATGAAAAGTTCATTATAGCCGGGTTTGAATACACTGAATTATTTATATATCGAATTACTTTTAGCGCACACACCAGTTCGTTATAACCGGACTTCACTGTGTACCTCAGGCCAACCTATCAGCTGTTTCTTTAATAAATTTCCTCTCCTTATTATACTTAACTCAGTATTTTCCTCCTCTTTACCTTCATCGTTGCAAGTGAACGCGACGTCGTAGATGCGACCTCGCGTTCAGCTGCAGAGTGTCCTACATCCACGATTCATTTAGCCATAGACAGCTAGTCAAGAAGCGCGTGCGCGCGTTGCAATGAGCTTGCTACACCTGACGCGTCGCCACATGATCGTGTTGCCTGTTCGTACCTGTTCCGACAGTCAGACATCTGCCACCAGAGCGTCTACGAGCTGGTGCACTCGGAGGACCGCGAGGAACTGCAAAGGTTTCTGCTGTGGAACTCGCAGCTGCCTTCCGACCGCAGCGCCATCTCTCTGCAGGAAGCTCTCTTACCAGGTGAGGGTTGCCTTCAGGCCAGAGTGTTTCCAATTCATGCAGATCAACGAACTCCGTCTCACACGAGTAGGACTTGTTTTGTTATTATTCTAGTTGGTATACAGGTTCATAGAAATGGCACAGAACAAGACGGCAAATAGTAGTACAGGACGGGACAGGTGCCACTAGCAACATTTTTTTTATTTTTTTAGGGCGGTGCAAAACTTATATACCACATCCCTCCCTCCTTTTTTCGTCGGTTAGCCGTTAACTCAGATGACCACTCTTTGGGAGGTAGTCCTTACTTTGTGTGCGTGTGCATGTGTGCAGATGAGCATGTTTGTGGACACGCGCGCATGTATGTGCATTCCTGGCAGGGTTCCATTTTTTTCCCCCTTCAAGGTTAGAGAAAAATGCGCAGGAATACACGAGATGACGACATCGGTAAAGCTCTAGAAAGCAATTCCCGCTTGACGAGAAAGAAACGAGCAAACAAAGTCAAAAGAGGATAAATACCGCAGAACAAAATCTCGCACGGCCACGTCAGTGCGTACCCGCCGCAGACTGGCAAGCACACCTGGATGGCTTTCACTGCTCCGAATGCGGCGGGAGAGATTTCCCCCTACCGAAAGCGCAGCGAAAGGCCGCTCCCCACCGCTTCAACGCGAAGCGTGCGGTCGGGATCACGAGGGCCACGAAACCAAAACAGCGCTCAGCCAACCACGAAAACACGTAGAGAAAGAGAGCTTGCAGAGAACAGTCCAGGGCAAGGTATGAAAACAGCACTCTTGTTATCATTGCTTTGTTCTCTGCGCTAGAGGGAAAATGGGATTGGGATATCCCGAAACTGCCCCGGTAAAAAGGAGGCAGGGCAGACGATGAGCAGACAGCCCAGTCGTCTTTGGGGCCGCAGACAGCTGCCTCTCATATATCCAGCGCTTAGACTAACTCGGTCCTCAACTCCGTACACACCGTACTGAGCAATCTACGCACTCCCCCTGCTCCCCTTATGTGAATCCTTGCTTTATCTCTCTCCCTCTCACTTGTGTTCATCATCCGTATTCGATTATCCGATGTATGCCTTCTCATATCGTCCCCACTGGTCACGCCATTCGCGGAGTAAATGTAAACCACGAACGCTGTTAGAAGAAGCGGAGAAAGACAGGCATACGCCCGACCCTTCGGGTCTCCCAGTTTTGACCGTCTACGTGCTTTATCCCGTCCGAAACTGGCACCAGTATATCAAGCGGTAAGTGCGGCTAAGCGCATCAGTGTTTCGCTTCAGCTTCGTTACCGCCGTGTACTATATATGCATACACCCTTCCAAAAACGCCGCTCTCTCTTCCATTTTAACGTCCCCCTTACGGGCCAATCCCCTCCGCAACGCCCTAACCCCGGCGCCCGTCCGTTTTCCTTTAAACGTGGTCACGAGCGCGCGACCGACTGCGGCTCGTCGACAGTGAGACGCATATAACGGGGCGTCCCCCCGCTGAGCGGCCGGCGAAACTCGCTCCGAGTAACAACCTCATTAACATCGTAAATCAAACAGAGCTTCCTCTCATGTAAACCTCTCCGCTTGCTCTCAGCACCACCCTCCAGCCTTCCACAATGCCCGTATTTCGGCCTGATACGCTCCAAAACTCACCCGCACCTAATCCTCAGTTTTCCCTTTCGTTGATGCGCGCGCATTCATGTGTGATACTGCAGCACATCTTTACAGTAGTTAGTATACCCACTGAACCGGCTCCATGCACGTGACCTATGCGTACGATAAAGAACACGATAGGCGTTAGAATTAAAGCAATCATTGCTTAATTTTCATTACTATATACTCCTTAAGTTCTGGTTCTTTTGTTTCTAACCTCCATAGTCTCAAGTAGTGGTTAATTGCGTGCTCATGTGGGCTGGTTGTTACAGCTTGTTAAACAACAGCGTTAAGTGGTGCTATACAGGACACAGCAAAAGAACCACAGGACAGAATGCTGCCTAACAACCGCTGGTTCTATTGATATGTCCTTTAGCGCGCTGTTTAAAGTTGTTGTTTAACAAGTGGTTAATTTATCTTGCATTTTATGGCGTATTCTATTATTTTGGGCAACCCGATTCTTGGCCAGTCCCTCAGAATTTGTTGACGATTGATATATAAAGGTCTACATCTATAAGTTGCTTGTAGTTACCCCTTTGTTCTTCCTCTATCTTCAATGAATGCGGATGTTTCCGTTTGATAGACCTGCCTGTAGTGTATCGCAGCTGAGTTACCGCCGCCGCTCACTATGTATCTTTGCCGGTAGGGCTGTGCGAATATTCGAAATTTTCGAATAACAAATAGAATAGTGTCCTATTCGATCTGGTTTTCTAATCGAATAGTCACTATTCGTAAATGCGAATATTTTTCGGATACTTTTGGAATATTTCAAAACGAGAAATGTGTCCAATTAAACATAAAATTGGAGCAACATTACGGTAAATTTTCACCCCCACGGGCATAGTATGCACATAAAACATGAAGACTTGCGTAGTGGAGCAGGCTACGTCGCTTAGGTAGTCACACTTTACAGGCTATGCAGTGATCAGTCGCACTGTCCGAATAGTCATGTGCGTGCGATGAAACTGCTTGTTTGCTCAACTTCTCCATTTGTGATCTCAATAAAAAACGCAATTCATAACGTACTATGTAATGACGCCATCTTGCTAACTATAAGACTACTAGCTTGTGAACATCGTTTTATATTGATTGTAATAAAGGCTGTTCATTATTCGAAAACTATTCGATATACCTTCGGATCGGACCGATAGACCGCTGAAGACCTTCGGATCACGTTACCGAGGAACCCTGGTGCAGATGACAGACTGGAGCAAAGGCGCCGGCGGGTCTGTGTTGTCGGTCACGATGGGCGGAAGCGTTCGGGTTCGAAGCTCCAGTGTACAAGCGACGGGGGAATTCTAGCAAACCTCCACCAATTGATAAGAGGTTTATTGGCGGTGTCGTTCAAGGACGCTACAATTTCAAGGAACGGCGGGGCAGCCTGGGGCGACACCAGCGACCAGCAGCGACCAGCGACCAGCAGCGCGAGCAGAGTGAGCCGAGCGTTGGCGATGCTACTGGACGGAGGCGCGTCTTCGTTACGGATATTAGATTCAAACGTTTCTGGCACTATTCGATTCGGTCTCAAGAATGTATACTCGCACGCCCCTATAAATTAGCGGCACGCAGAACACACTACAGCGCATTTTGTCATCCATTCAGACGTAGAAAACACGTCTGTCTGTCTCTGTATACTGTCTCGCTGGCGATTGAATAGAGCCATTCACTCGCATCCGCTTCACTGCCCGGCGACGAAATCTAAAGCACGCGATTCTGGTCGCACGAGCTTTCTGCTCCCCCATGTCATGATGTCAGACGTCGGTATACATGCAGTGTAGACGGCTTTCCCATTTCTTGGGAAACTTCCTGTCGCAGATGTGGATCTTTTTTTCTGAATCAAACAGAAATAGTGATATTATGAGGGGATTTATGCGAAATTGGCCTCAATCATCACATTGTAGTACAAATACTCCACATTCCATAGGCGTAAAGTGGTACATCGAGAACGCCAGAAATAGGTTAAGAGTGCCAGCACTCAGTGAAACTGTCATGACGTTAGCTGCAAGTACGACACCTGCGCACACGGCATTTATTACTCGATGAATTGCCCCATAGGGTAGTGTACGGTTCCATGACGTTCGAAATATGCTGTTACGGGTGACTTATCCTGCCTCACCAGTGTTAGGTGGTGTGCAATGCGTACTAATTATTTGTTTAGTGTCATTTTTCAACAGCGAAGCTGTTTAAGCCAGCCGTAATGTGTGGTTCGTATCAAGAAACTATTATCATCAGCAATGAAGAAAGGAATAAAACAAAATAAATAAACTTTCTTGCCGAGGCGGAGTTCGAGCCCGCGTTCCCACGGTCCCAAGGCGAGCGTCGTAACCACTAGGTTATACAGCCACACTTGCAGAACGCATTTATTCGAACCACATGATTGCGTTCGAGCGTCGTCGTATTCGTCCACAGCTGGCGCGTTCGCACGCGCTCGTGCCAGTGCTCTGCGAGGTGAAGAAGAGGTTTTGCGCGCTATGTTCGGGAGAGAGATAAAGAAAATGAGAGCGAGAGTGAGAGACGCATTCACGGAGCGGGTCTGCTGGAACGCGTTGTCGGCATTTCGGCCAGCTTCGCTGTGTCTTGAGCTTCTGGCGGCCTAGTGCAAGCTTTCGCCTTTTTTTTATTCTTAAGCAATACCTTTTGCAATAAAATAAAATGCATTCAACAATAAGTCGCATTCTAATTGCAGTTGAATGAGAAAAGGACCAGTGCTTCATAGTAGTTTGAAAGGTCTGCACAAAAGCTGAACGATGGTTAAGCCCATGCGAGATGCCCGCTAAACGCCTGGCAGTAGCACATTGCCGTTGTGCATGGCATATGTGTGAAGCGATGCAGCATCCACAACTTAATCTCTAAGCGGGCGTGCGGACGTGTGTTCGGAACACACGAGTGGTTGCTGCATGAATTCAATGCAACGCTTAAAACAAGAATAATCAAGTCGTCGTGCAGTGTCTTGTATCGAATAATTAAGGCATTTCACGTCACGTTGCGTTACCGCGTTGTTGTTCTACAATGCTGCACCATCAAACCCCCAGAGAGTTGAAGAGTGGCGACGAAAAGTGCTTTGCTCTTTCTAGCTGCGGCAAAAAAAAATAAAAGAAACAAAAGGAAACAAACAAATGAGAAGCTAGTAAAAGATCTCAGTTTCAACTGCGGCACCCCCTTCCCTGCTCGGCTTTCACCTTTACTTTTCTGGCTCAGAGTGTGAGCAATGCGAAATCGCGGCCAGCAGCACGAGATCAATTTTGAAGCGGGCCGCACAAAGAATAGGGCTAACAAGAGCCACGTGCGGGGCCAGGGAACGGCAAAAGAGGCGGACAGCCGTCTGATTGTTGCCTCGAACCCCTTTTACCTTTTCCCTGCTCATCGGACTTCCTAGCTTGTGGCTTCTACCGCTTAGAACGACGCACCTTCCTGTTCTTGAATTTTTTTCTTTTTTTTTCTTTTTGTCTTGCACATCGTTTTTTTGTATCTCTTGCTTATCTTCAACGCTGTTAATTTGTTTGGCTTGTTAGGGGTCTATACGCTACTAGAGGCTTATGTTTCGTTTGTTCGTACGTTCATTAGTTCCTTGTTTCATTTATTCATTCGGAACATTGCAAGCCAGGTCAGGTCTGTAGAAGAGCGTGCTGACGCTCAGATTATTAAGCAAACCAAAAGAAAAGGAATATAGTAATGAACTGCAGAAGAGTGATGAATTAAGCTGGTCGGTACATTTTGGAACTTTAACGGTAACTTTAAGGGTGTTCGTCTGCTCTCGTCCTTGTTCTATTTTTAGCGCTACCACTTCCAAGTTCCGAATGTAGGAAATTAGATGCGAAACACAAGACAATGCTTACGACGAACGCGCATGGCCTGCGCGCTTTCACGCATAACTCGCGGTATGGCCGAAATGAGAAAAAAACGCTATAATCAGCACACGCGAAGCAACCGAATGCATGCCGATGCGGATAAGCTGATGAAAAAGGAAAACAATCGCGCGTCTAGATCGTAAATTACTTATTTCCCGTCATCGAAGCACATCATGCGTCTCACATCGACGATTGCGAAGGTCATCATTGTCGATGGAAAATCAGAGAAAACAGCAACGACAACCAAAAAGCCCACCTGGGTTCGCTGTTTCCTCAGGTCGCGAGAGGCTGACAATTTTCAACAGAGAAACTGTTCGACAGACGGGCGGCTGGTGCCTCATTTCGCCTTGTGCACGATCGGACACACCTCGGAAGCGCCATACGTGGCGGATTTTGCAACTTTTGATTTGCACCTTCCCATTGCGAAGGTGGTCATTGCCGGAAAAGTGGCGATTGCCTCTGTACCGATCGGGTCGCGCGCTCCTGTCAAGAACGCCTTTGCGGGCGGAAAGGTGCGCAGATAAACACGGCACGACGCGGCCGTCAGCGCTTGCGCGCTCGTCTCCCTTATGTCGCGACAGCGCGCACACCCGACGGTGGACGCCGACGAAAAAAAGAAATAACGGAAACAAAATCAGGAAGGGGGCGCGCTTTCACCTGCTTGAACGCTCGAGCGGTTTCTTTGTTTCCCAGCAAAGCGCGCGGGGAAGGTTGGAATCGGGGCTGGTGGTTGTGGTGTGTGCTGTACGGGGGGGGTAGGCTTGCCGAAGCAGTGTGTTGAGCGGCTAGTTGTTGTATGGGAGAGAGCCTAAATGAGAGAGAGAGAGAGAGTGCGCGGCGTATACGGACGGTGGTGCGTACGGTTCCCGCTGACACATTGAATAATGCAGGCCGGCCGGTCGGCCGGCCGACCGACAGACAGAGCGAAGGGGAGCCAGAAATAACAGGGGAATACGTTAATGGGCGCCCCTTGCCAGCCCCAACGCCGCCGCCACCGCTTACCTGGCGGCTTGCTAAGCAGACGGGGGAACCGCGCAGCGGAGGCAGGAGGCGCCGGGTGCTGCGGCGCGGCCGACGGAGCAGGGGCAGGACTACGAACGGGGGGAATCCGGCCGTGCTGGAGCCGAGCGCGAACTGCAGGGGCGATAGGAAGTGGCGAAGGAACACTATAGTACGATGAACTGTGGCAGCGAGGATTTTGAGGGCGGAAACGCGCGTACGAGAACGAAGAGAGAATGAAAAAAGAAAGGAGAAGGTGGTTTAAACAGGCGACGTGCTCCGGCAATAGCGGTAGTTTCGCCCCTGAAAAAAAAGGAAAAAAAAGAAGCCCTTTCCACCGAATTCGGGCGTTGATTGCGGCTTTGCAGGGATTTTGAGTTGTGCCGTCCCGATGTTGTGTGCGTATGGTCTACACGCCCCGTTGCGGTGACCCGGTCCAGTCCCGCTATATATTATACGCGCGGTAGACCTGGAGGCGCGAGGATCAAGAACCGGCTGTTGACGTCATTTGCTCGCTGCGCAGAAAATGCACTGTGTTTGATGCCACGTGACTATTGCGCTTGTTGTCAGGAACGCGGCGCCGACGATTTCACGTTGATCGCTCGTGAATGAATGAGATTCGGTATTCACCGGAAACGTATTTTGCCTCGCTCCTGTAACGATGCAAATCTATAGGCCCAGGCTAGCACTATAGTGTACACTGTACTGGACTAGCACACTAAGCTTCACGTAGCCTTGGGCTTGGACTTTTTTTTTTCCTTACACGTGTACCGCCACGCGCTAGTAGTAGCATTCCTCATTTATACTGTTGCGTACTCGTTACTCATGATCCGAGATTAACATGGAACATATTATGATATAAATGCACGGCATGTATATAGGTACTAATAATAATCAGTGAGTTCGTAGGATTCGCCGAGAAGCATTTTTCTTTCGCGTGGGCGCTGTATGCGTTGCAAGTGCTGCGAATGAAGATGCGTCATGGCGACAGGCCAGCGCAGTCAGGGAAGGGAACCATGCCTCACGTATTGATCACTTTCAGTGTCCTTGCTTTCCGGTTATAGACCAGTATTGTACCTGTTAGCGTTCTCCATTGCTTTACCGTGCAGTGGTTCAGTATCGGTGCCATGGCCCGTATTCACAAATTTTAATTTTGTGTGTGTGGAAAAGAGGGTTTCACAAGACTATAGGCGCCAGGAAGCCATGACATTAAACGAAATAATGGTAAAACTGGTCGATGAGAAGCAATTTTTTTAAGACAAGGAAGCAATGATCATGGACTGTATCCTCGCTCAGTCGCTGCTCCTGATAGTATCCCAGACTTTTAGAGGACATGGAGGAGTACAGGAAAAACGCATAACACACAAGATCATTTTACGATGTTAAAGATGATTGTGATGATGATGATTGTAAAATATCGCGCTCGCTACTGATACTATAGGCCATGAATCGGGCGGCAGGAGAAAATATAAAACCAAGTTCTACAAGGAGCAATACAAATGCAAAAAAAAAAAAGAAAGATGCTAAAAAGCAAAAATAATGACAGGGTCTGCTATCGCCCTCTATTTTCATGCTATCTTTCTTTCTCTATTGAACAACTTGGCAAAGCATTTCATTCTTCGTTTGCGACTTTGCTTGTCCATTTTCCAGAGAATGCGCAGTACCTGGATAGGAATTTCACCGTGCGTTTTCGTTGCCTGCTGGACAACACCTCCGGCTTCTTGGTGAGTATACTTACTTCACACCCACAGCGGACGAGTTTCCTCGTTTCCGTGTCAACACCATAAGCGTCCCTAACGCGTTCCTCCTTTCATTAGTCGCGCTTACACGAACGCAAAAGTACAGCGCGTATCCCATGCATGTCTTAGCGCATCAGGGTAATACTACGCGAAAAGGTGTACATGTGGCGCTTCTTCTTCGTCCTAAATAAACCGGCATCTGTTTCCAGCGAGTGCGTTTCGTGAATGAGTGGAGGAGAGCACACGCCGGCAGCCGTCTCAATTTCCCTCTCTTCCTCAATGCGATACGCCAGCTTTTGCATGCACTCTGTGAGACGACTTCATCATCATCATCAGTCTATATTTATGTCCACTGCGGGACGAAGGCCTCTCCCTGCGATCTCCAATTACCCCTGTCTTGCGCTAGCTGGTTCCAACTTGCGCCTGCAAATTTCCTAACTTCATCACCCCACCTGGTTTTCTGCCGTCCTCGACTGCGCTTCCCTTCTCTTGGTATCCATTCTGTAACTCTAATGGCCCACCGGTTATCCATCCTACGCATTACATGGCCTGCCCAGCTCCATTTTTTCCGCCTAATGTCAACTAGAATATCGGCTATCCCCGTTTGCTCTCTGATCCACACCGCTCTCTTCCAGTCTTTTAACGTTAGGCCTAACATTTTTCGTTCCATCGCTCTTTGTGAGGTCCTTAACTTGTTCTCAAGCTTCTTTGTAAACCTCCAAGTTTCTGCCCCATATGTTAGCACCGGTAGAATTCAATGATTGTACACTTTTCTTTTCAACGACAGTGGTAAGCTCCCAGTCAGGATTTGGCAATGCCTGCCGTATGCACTCCAACCCAATTTTATTCTTCTGTAAATTTCCTTCTCGTGATCAGGGTCCCCTGTGAGTAATTGACCTAGATAAACGTACTCCTTTACATACTCGAGAGGCTGACTGGCGATCCTGAATTCTAGTTCCCTTGCCAGGCTGTTAGATAGATAGATATAAGTTTAATGATGCGAAATGCAGAGAGGTCGGCCTGAGGTAAATTCCTCTAGCCAGCTACTCTGCGTTGGGGGAAGGGGAAGAGGGAAAAAAAGAGGGAAGAAAAAGGCGCATGATGGGTGACGATGATGAGAGAAGGAGGATATGAAACATATGGCAAGCACTTTGGCATGCTCAAAGCCTACAGTCCAGGCCCGTACTTTTTAAAAAGTTCAGTAGCGCCTGCATGGCCTTGAAACTTGATTGAGTGTCTGGCCAAGGGCCTAAAATAACGTCCTCCGACAACGGTGGGCTGTCGAGACGCGTAAGGTCATTATTTAACCTTTGACGCTCTTGCACGTACCTAGGGCAGTCACAAAGCACATGACCTATAGTCTCTTTGACATTGCACAATTCACAGTCTGGAGACTCGGTGCGTCGCATGAGGTGTACGTATCCGCGCGTAAACGCTACCCCCAGCCTTAGTCTGTGCAGAAGACTGGCACAGCTGCGTTGAATTTTCGGTGGTAGCCTAAATTTCATGGTAGGGTCCAATCTCTGCAGTCGTCTGTGTCGATTATCCGGATTGTCCCAGTGCTTTTCCGTTGATTTTCGGATGACACTGGAGAGAAGGCAGTTGGCGTCCGCTCTTGAAAAAGGAATCGCAAGCATTGACTCTGGTTCTTCCAGTGCTTTCTTCGCTTCGGCATCAGCCAATTCGTTGCCGTGTATACCACAGTGACTGGGAATCCACTGAAATGTGATGTGGTGGCCGTTTTCTTGCGCTAAAGTGTATAGCTCGGCAGTTTGAAGAGCCAACACTCTGTAAGCGCTTTCTTTCAACACCAGTCTAAGTAGTTGCAGAGCCGACTTTGCGTCACTGAAGACTGTCCATACTTGAGGAGGCTGTTGCAAAATATATTGAACGGCCTCTCTGATTGCCACTAGTTCCGTAGATGTTGTAGTCGCCTTGTTACACAGACGAAACCGTCGAATGACTTCATGCGCAGGCACGACGAAAGCCGCACCAGACGCATACGACGAGACCGATCCGTCTGTATACACATTCACCGAGGAGTCATATTCTTTCGAGATATATTCAAGTGTTAAATGTCTGAGGCCGACGGTAGGTATTCGCGATTTTTTAGAAATTCCGGGAATAGATAGACGCACCCGTATTTTGGACATTACCCATGGGGGCATACGTGGAAGGTCAGCAGGGGCAAAGTATGATGGTATGGCAGATTCTTGGCATTTAATGGCTCTTGAAAATGTGGAGTCTGGCCGTATGTCGGGAAGTGTCGATAAGGGGTGGCATCCATGACGGCACAGTAGTCGCAGGAATACTCGAAGAGGTTCGCATCGTAGATAGACAGGTAAAGGGGTGACGCGAGCCTCCTCAATTGTTCCGTAGGTTGAGGTGCAACGTGGAACACCGAGACATGTTTTCAGCATCTGTGCCTGGGCACTTTCCAGCGTACGCAAACATGACCGGCTCATACCTGATAAAACTGGCAGGCTATACCGAATGTAGCCGACGTAGAGAGCCTGGTACAGCCGGAGTAGCGAATGCTCAGATGGGCCCCACTTCATACCGGCCAAAAAGCGAAAAACTTGAGCAAGCCCAGTTAATTTTTTCTTTAACATTGCCACATGCTTTGACCATGAAACACCGCGGTCAATGACAACGCCGAGGTATCTGTGGTGGGCCACATATGGGATGGTATTGCCATTGATCATAATTGGATACCAACACATAAGCACGTTGGTTGTGGTCCGTGGAGTGCCTCAAGGAGGAGTCCTCAGCCCGACTCTTTTCAATATTGCCCTTATTGGCCTTGCGGAAATAATTCCTGACACAGTACGCATCAGTACCTACGCAGATGACATATGCATATGGACGTCCGCAGTCACACGACCGCAAATTCGTGCAAGATTGCAACGAGCCGTTTCTTTAACGTCTCAGTACCTGCAGTGCCAAGGACTGCAACTGGCTCCAGAAAAGTGCGCTGCGATAGCGTTCACACGGAAGCTTATGCCAGGCTGTTGAACATTATCTTTAAATCCTGCATATTCATCATGAACCCCACTCTTACACTTTCTCGATTAAGGTCCTCAATCATTTGTTGTAATTCATCTCCATTGTTGCTGAATAGGACAATATCATCTGCAAACCGAAGGTTGCTGAGATATTCGCCGTTGATCCTCACTCCTAAGACGACTTACCCTGTCTCGAACTATACCCTCTCGTGGCGCATCCATGCGATTCGCCTTCGAAGCGCATTATCGCCGTTTACGTGGATGCGATGCGCTAGAAATTAGATTCGTCGCGCCACGTGTCGCATTCTTGTAAAACGCTGCTATTATACTTAGTTGTGCTATATGTTTATTTTTTTTTTTTTTCGATATATAACGGCTCGCCCATCTAGGCGTTGTCACATTTTATAGTGTATCGGATGTTTTGTTTGTCTATTTGTTTTTAATGGCCGCAAACATTCGCACGTAACATTGAGCTACCTCACATCACCGCTGAACACGTCGTCATTGCACATTTATCGATATAAGAGAGAGAGAGAGAGAGAGAGAGGACGGAGTAAGGAGTATTTACAGTAGGTTGAAGTGCCTGTCTGCGGTTTTATTGACTTGAAACACTGCTTAACAACTTCGTTTACTGTGACGTTTACTTCCCGAGAAATAAAGCGAACTTAGAAGAAAGAAAGAAAGAAAGAAAGAAAGAAAGAAAGAAAGAAAGAAAGAAAGAAAGAAAGAAAGAAGACAGAGCAAGCCCTTCCACCCCTCCACCCTTTTATTTTCTTTTTAGTGACGTGGAACGAAGCCGCAGAGAGCTGTTCAAATGCACTCGCTCTTCGGCGCGTTAGAACGCTGCTGTAATGCGCTAGTTTCTTCGCAAGAAATGCGAATTCTAAGAGGCTTCTTTGGTGGGAACGGCCTCCCCTGTTCCCAAGTCCAGTCGTTCTGACCTCATGAGTGTCGGCCGTTTAAAGGAAAACGAAGCGAAAGCAAATGCCTTAAGTTGAGAAAGACCAAAATGCAGCCTATGTTCGAACACAGAATAAAAAAAAAAAAATAGAAGCCCCACAAAAACTGTGCTTAGCAAATAGTGCGATCAACATCGAAGGCAGCGCCCCGCAGCAACTGCAACGATATAAAAAAGGAATAACAAATGGGGGCGCTCTCAGGGGGTTGCCCCCGTTTAACGGAACGTGCCAGTCGGTGGCAGTGCATCGAAAAAAGAGAGAGGCAACAACAACATCCCAGGTAGAAACAGAAGTAAAGCAAACAAGAAAGCCACTCAGAGACGCCATAAGCGTGCGCGCCTTCCTACCGAGGCCACAACCTCGCGTAGGAAACCTCGCTAAATGGCACTCTACCGATCGCCATCGCCATCAGCGCGGACTTTCGCTTTCGCCGCTCGGCCGGTCCCCATTGTTGCTATTTTTTTTCTTGTATGCTTTGTTTCCTGCGGCTACTATATGCCCCCGCAAGGGCTGCTATATAACGCTTGGAAGCAGCCGTTTGCAAGCGTTATATCTGCTCAAGCGGACAGGTGGTGTTCTTGTACTGCACATGCCATCCTCCGCTCTTAGCAACATGTGCGACGGTGGTGTTTAAGTAGTGGCATGCTCCTAGTCGTTCTCTTGCTTGCTTTTGAGGCTAGGACACGCTCGAAAAATGACAAGCAACGTCTTCTCGTCTCCCAGGAACAAACGGTGAATCGTATAAACATAAGGCAGGTTTACATATGCCCGTATAAGCTTATTGCAGTGTACGGAATACAGGAAGACCAGAGGCGGGGCCACAGTAGCAGCACTGTTAGCGACATTTGGTGGTGGTTTGTTCAGCCACAATGCGTAAGAAGCGATTTTTAATTGTTCGTTTTGTTCGTACTGTCATCGTCGAAGAGAACTAAAAAAATAATAATAATAAACTGAAGCTTTTCTATAGTGCCGAAGCCCGAGTGCCCGATATATATATCTATCTATCTATCTATCTATCTATCTATCTATCTATCTATCTATCTATCTATCTTTATTATGATACCTGCGACCAACAGGACGTTCGTTATCATGTCTCCTTGACGATTTGTTGCCGCTATCTTCGTCTCGCAGTTATCGTCATCGCCTTGCCGTTGTCTGGAGATCGCCACTTCGCCCGTTGTGTACATCGCCACTTTCCTTCAAGTGGCACCCGCGGGAAATTATTTCTCTCGCAATTTCCACACCTTTTTCTTATTTTCCCGTTATTTCACTCGGCTTTATTCGTCTCCCCTTTCTTCACTGAACGCGCAGCTCTTGACACTGCCTAGCATTCATCAGCGATAAAGTACCGCCGTCGTCTTCAGCAAGATAGCCAGGACCAGACCAATGCAGGCACGGGCGTCCCGTTCACTTTTCCTGTGAATGCGCCTTGCGTGGGAAGTCCCGGAGAGACTGAAAACGAAAGTAGCAGATGAATACGGGGGAAAAGGAGAGAGAGGGCGATTCAGCGTCCAGGTGCGTCTGTTAATGATTTATCGATAAATCTGTCCCGTCTCCGTGCGTACCGAGTAGAAGGTCCCCCTTGCTGTGTGTATGCGCGTTATATGCGCTCTTACCTCCCTTCCCAACTGTTTCCTTATCCTTTCTTTTTTTTTTTTTCGTTTTCTCTGCGTCATCACAATAAGCAAGGGAGGAAGAGCAGCCGGTATTGGTCGACTCTTTTGTTTTGCATTGCACTTTGCGTTCTGATGTCCTCCGTCTTTCGTGTGTTCGCTTGTCGTGAGTTTCGCCATCGCTCTATCCTGTTATACATACATTCCCATGCACTGGTCCTGCGTCTGTATCCATTAGTTCTTCCTTTCGTTTACCCATCTCTTTTCTTTAAAAAAGGGCACCTAAGATATATACATATAAGCGGTGTCGACAGCAGCAAGACTCGTAATCACACTTTACGCTGCGTCGTATTCTGGTCGTGTTTTGAAGTGAACGAGTTTCGCAGCAAGAGTCGTTAGCGTTCGCGTTGCTGCGGTGATGATGATGACAACGACGAAGAAGGAGAGAGAGAGAGAGTGGATAAGAACCGTTCTTATTTAACATTGCCTAGAGCGAAGGATAAATCAAAGCCGGGGAGGTGTACTAGGACTGAACCCAGAAGGATGACTGGGAAAGGTGGGCGCCTTCAGGGCCGCCTATAGATATAGCTCCGATACAAAGGAACAACGTGCACTTAAAGCTTTCGCAGGTGATTGTCTCAAACAGGTCAAGGCATGCGTCACTTCCGGTACTTAGCCCTAATTACCGTGACCACATTTCGGAACACCCAGAAGCTGGAGGGAACAAGTTTTTGCCGGTTTCTCGCATGCGAGCTGTGCTTCGCTCGTAAGACAAGTAGTATACCGCCATCCGAACAGAAATTTCGACATTCGGCGTCGTCGCGCAGGAAGGCCATGCTAAACATTAGTGTCAGCGTAGAGTGTAACTGTGGTTGTATACTAGTTGTCCTTTTGGAGATGTCTCTATAGTGTTTCTCGTACTGTATATAACCATCTTCTTTTCGTCGTCACAATGCAGCGGCTGGACATCCAGGGCAAGATCCGTGTCCTTCAGGGTCAGAACCACAAGACTGAAGAGCCGCCGCTGGCGCTGTTCGCCGTGTGCACGCCGTTCGGGCCTCCGTCCTTGCTCGAGATGCCGCAGAAGGAGTCCATGTTCAAGAGCAAGCACAAGCTCGACCTGGCGCTAGTCTCCATGGACCAAAGGTACACACTGCTTCCCTTGTACTCTAGCACTCGGTATCCCACAGAAGCGTTCCGATGTGCATGCACTCAAATGGCGCCAAATCTTTTCTTGCACAATTTCACGAAGATGACGCGGAGTCCACCATTTTCAACTCCGTAAGAACAGTATACTAAAACCACGTAACAATATTGGTCTGTTTAGAGAAGCGTTTTAATACCAGAACATGACACGATAAGCAAGGTCGTACATGTGTGAAAACATTAGGGAAAGTTGGCCGCCCGAAAACGCAGGAAAATCCGCCGTGGTGGCGTAGTGGCTTTGGCTCAACTTGGCCATAAGTTAGAAGGGAATTCCATTTCACCTTGCGATAATGTATCGCACGACCGCCTGAACGGCCACGCCATGCGATTTTCTGAGAACGTCTCACGCGTAACCATTTTCGCAGGGGCAAGCAGCTACTCGGCTACGCAGACTCGGACTTTATGAGCCAAGGCGGATACGACCTGGTTCACTTCGACGATCTCGCCTACGTGGCCAGCGCGCATCAAGAACGTGAGTACCATGCCCGTTTCCTCATCTTCAGTCTTTTTTTTTTTTTTTCCTTTACACTCGGCGCTTTGTTTATGCCCGCGGCCTGAGCAAAAAGAGGGGAAAAGGCCACTTCCAGGGTGCTTAATCATTACGTCGCCATTACTTCCGCGAAAGAAAACCTGCAGGCCTGTGGGAGATGTTTACGCACTCTTGCCTCGAAATTTCGAGCTTGTGCGCTCTGTTGACATCGGGGACGTCACAGTGTTTCGGCAGTGTGGACGTATGGCGTGTGTGTTGTAATGCTATTACATTATTTAGGTTACTACCGCTAGCCTAGACTGGTTTCAGGGTGTGTATGTATACATACATTAAAGAATTTCTATCTTGCTCGTCGTTGGCTATACCTATAGTATCGTCCCCGAACACACTTTAATAATTGCATTCTCTTTTAATATTGAGCCAAAACGAGCGCGAACGACAGTACCAACTTGAAAACAGAGGTGTCACTTTAAAAGCCAAGTTCACCTGCTATATATGTAGCATTACAAAACAAGAGAGAATTAAAGAGGGTAACGCAAATGTGTACACCTGTATATAGCTGGCGAACTTTGCTCTATTCTTAAGCATATATAGCTTCGAGGCCCATCCGCGGCTGACAGCCGCTGTTTCTTCATCAGCTATTGCGGTTTTCTCTAAATTATTTTGCCAACAACGATCCGAGTACCGTCGCCCCACTATATACCTGGGCGGCTTCCCCAGCTCACAAACGCGTGGTCTCAACCGAAACGACGTCGTCATCGTTCAACGAGCTCTGCATATATGTTTCAAAGCGTGGCATCGCGTGCAGCTGAAATCGGCCAAAGACCTCCGCGGCATTGTATAACCAGCGCGAATGCCGAGTGCTCTTATTTAGCCTTCTCAAATTGCAGCTTCCTTTCCGAATAGAAACGCGAGACGCGCGCGCTCGCGCTCGTCGAAAAAAAAAAAAAAGTCTTTCGCGCGCTTGCAAACGCGGCTTTGCATAATCACACGCACAAATCGACAGCGGCGGATCGAGGCCTCTCCATTCAAGCCATAAACAGAAACCAAGCTTTCTTTGTTTCGTTCTCCCTTCGATAAACCGCATCGCCAAGCTTCGATGGCGCACGGTGGCGGCGCGGTGTAGCAGCAGGGCACACTGCTTTTCATTCGAACCTGCGGCCGAATCGATTCCTAAAGCCCTCCTCACGAGCTTCGCGTTTCAGTCTCGCTTTTCTCATTGTTAGGCGTCGTATAAGAGTCGTCGCTCGCGCTTGCGTTCTTCTTCTTTTCTTTTCCCATTCGCGGTTTCAGCGTAAAACTGCGCGGCATTCGCTTTCGCCCTTATACGTCGTCGCGCGCGTTTCGTTTTTCCAATCCGCGAACGAATGCGCGCCTTCGGCGTTTTCCCCCTTTCCTTTAACTTCTCCCCTTTCCCGGGCCCGCTATATTTGCTAACGCATCCACACAACTCGCCGCCGTCTCACTCTTCGCGAGCGAAAAAAAAAAAAAAAAAAAGGAAAAAGCGGAAAGCGACTACGCTTTCCGGCGCTATGTACGTGTTGTCGTCGTATACATACCGCTGCGTTCTAAAAGAACGTGCGCAAAGCCGAGTTGCCGCGCTTATGCCACCCACAACTGCCTCCTCCTTCCATCATCAAACACCCCCTCTTACTCCCCACAAGCCGTTTCTCCGTTTGATTTTACCAGTGCTTGCGGCACAACAGCCACCGGATTCGTCGAGAGGAAATCGAGCCCCCAGCGTCATTTCTCTCTATCGAGCGATAGGCCTCGTGTTCGGCGCTGTGGTGACGAGTCTGGGTCGGTCGTTCCCCCTGCTTCGGAGTTTATAGGAGAACGCGCGTGCGTGTCTGTACGTGGGTGCGCACGAAATTGAGACGTTCTTCATACACCCCGCTATTGATGAGCAGTCAGACCGGCCTGATGAACGCATGCGTTTGGATTTTTAGAACGAATGTGAAATGTGGAGGAAAACGATGACATACCGTCAGTTGGCGATGATGACAGCGTAGAGACGCGTTCGTTTGGTAAAAAGAACGACGGAGAGAAAAGAAAAGAGAGACAGAAGACAATGGAAGAGTAGATTGGGTTTTCTTAAAATAGGAGAACTCGGTAAAACGCCGAAGGATAAACGAGAGCCTCTTCAGCGACGTTTCTTTCTTTTCCATTTTTTTTCCTCCACTCTCCACGGTGAACCGCGAAATCGCAGTTGCAAGTTTGTGTACTTGCACCGAGACGCAATTGAACGTATGAATACGGGTAACTTTCCCTCCGTAATTTTATCCAAGTGCGCGCCGAGACGCGGATGCATTGTTTACGAACTCTTGGGAGGCGAACCTCTATATGGGGACTCATTTGTGGCTGCCCCTGCAACGTATCCTTACTTCTCAAGCCCCTCTATTGCGTGCCTATAAAGCGTCGCCAGAATTCGCTGGTGTTTACTTGTAGCAGTGAGAAATTACGCAACTGGATTCATTCTTCTACTTTTTCAAAGCGGTTTAAGAAAATAATAAATGAGATTATCACGATGAACGAGTGTACGCGGCAGACAGTTGCGGAATGGAGGTATATACATTTGAAACTGCCCTGACGAAAAGAATTTCGCTCTCGAAACCGTTGGCATAAATAAACTTTTAAGTTGCCTCCATTGTGCCATCATTTCTTCAAATAACAATAGGCCCATTGATCTCCTACCTTCTATATATTTCGTGGCGTTCTCGCGAGCACCTACCTCGTGGCTGGGGTCATCGCCTGCGCGTTGTGAATTACGAAAGTTCCTTTGGCGCCTCTAAGGGCGACTCTTCTTGTACTGAGTCGACTCGGCACAACAAGATTCTGCGTGAGCGTGTGTGTTTGAAAAGAGAGAAAAAAAAAAGCTCTTTAATGAAATGCCAATTCTGCCGGTGTGTGGTGCGTGCATGAGTCCACTGTATACATCCATGTACGATGCGTGAGTTGGCTCGTCTTTCTCACTTTAGGAATAGAAAACTCGATTACAACGGCAGCGGTATACTCACGAATCCGAGAGGATTTCGAGGTCATGCCTGCAGGAGAGATGTCTCTACCATGAGGCATCTCTGTCATGTAAAGAGCAACATTCGTAAACACTCAAATAGCACCTTTTTGACTGTTATTACTGAAACAAGCCCGGAAGGCTATTTTCAAAGTTGCATAGGCTTTTCGAATATAGTGTTGTACCGACGAAAAGTATGCTATTTTATACCGTGTGCAGGTCGTCAACCTGCATGACGTAAGGCTACCTCGCTTGTAAAATAAAACATGCTTACTCGCTTATTTTATAGCCTCTGGCTGACGCGTTTTATGTTGTAAGAACTACCGGTGTATCCTCACAAGCACGCCGGCTCAAACGTGATGTAATGTTTCATTGTTGCAGTGCTGAAGACGGGTGCATCGGGGCTGATCGCTTACCGGCTCGCCACAAAGGACGGCAAGTGGCAATGGCTGCAGACCAGCGCGAGGCTGGTCTACAAAAACTCCAAGCCGGACTTCATTCTGTGCACGCATAGGCCACTCATGTGAGCACTCTTACTTCCTTTTCGTGAGGATATGTCTCGTAGCGAGGTTCTTTCAGATGTAGTATTGAGTGCGTAGGTTTCCCAGTCTGTCGTAAGAACGACACTAACCAAAATACTGCGTAATCCGCCAGGCCTAATCACAGCATCCCGCATTTCCTTTCCAGGGAAGAAGAAGGTCGGGATTTGCTGGGCAAACGGACGATGGACTTCAAGGTCACCTACCTGGACGCCGGCCTGACGACGTCCAGCAGCTGTTCTTCGACGAGCAGCGAACGGAACAGCGCCGGGGGCAGCAGCATCGGAGGCGGCGGCGCAAGCAGCGGGCCCAACTGCAACGCCAGCGCCGTCGGTGAAGTCGGCGGAGCGCCTATGTCAGAGAACGACTTCATCCTGCGCTGCCAGCGGAATCGACGCTACAAGTCGCAGATACGCGACCTACTCAGCCGCGGGAAGCGCAGCAAGGGATCCTCGGCGAGCAAAGGCCCCACGCCACCACCGCCACCGACGACGTACAGCATCGAGGACTACGGCAACATGTACGCGACGGCGGCCGCAGCACCGTACGCAGCCGCGGCGGCTGCGGCGGCCGCGGCGGGCGACAGCGGGCTTCCGCCGGGCTACGGCGTGGCCCAGAACCTGTTCCTGGACAACTCGAGGTTCCTGGCGCCCGAGAACTTCCTCCACTACCGGCACCTAAGCGGATACTACGCGCCCGAGTACCCGCAGTATGGCAACGGCTTCCTCGACCCCGCCACCAGGCAAGTATATTCACCTCCGATTCGGCTCACGCCGAAGAGAAAGTTGAGCTGACTTGAACAGTTGACTATGATGAAGGCCATTTCTACGAGCGCGTTCTGAGTGCACGCTGTACCGTTGTTAGCATGCTCTCGAAAGCGCAAGAGTTGCGGCGAGAGCTTAGATCTTTGTTGAATGCATTCATGAGTTCAGCACTACTGTTTTGTTCGCAAATTGGCCGCAGTGCAATGCGTTATACAACAGCATTATTTGTTTGCTCCCCGCTTGGCATACGTTACTTCGGCAACGCCGAGTACGTTTATGGCGCTCTACAGTGGGCAAACAGGGACATTAGGAACTGCTGCATATAGGTATACTGTCTGCCGGGCTCGCGTCCATCTTGGCGGCAGCACCAAAACGTCGGCGCGATTCCTCCCCAAGAGTGCTTTCAAAGCAGTTCAGCTCTTATTGCTCACTGAAATCCACCGTTAACGAAACTGTGACGAAAAAAAAAAAAGAAGTGTAACCTAACTTTCTGTCCGTCATTGTGTGCAGGTATACCCCTTACCAGGAGCAGAAGGACGACAAGTTGTACGCCTGTCAGCTAGACAAGTACAACGGCGTCCAAGCGCCCAAGGCCTCGTGCTGCGACCCCTACGGCGCCGTACTTCCCGACAGCAGGCAGCTAGGCTTCGGCAGCCTCTCGGACTGTCTGCTCAGGCCAGCCAAGGCGGCTGCCGTGCCGGCGCCCAAGGAAGACATGACGCGGCAGAGCGTGCTCATGTGGGGCGCGCCCCCGCCTCCGCCTCCTCCCCCACCTCCGCCCCATCCGACGCCGCACCCGTCTGGCGCATCGGCGGCGGACCCCGGCTGCAAATGGGGCGGCCTGGCGTCGGCGCCCAAGACTAGCTCGCCGCACAACAGCTCGAGTCCCGTGGGCGCTCGGGTGGCCCCAACGCCGTACGCCGCGGCGCCAACGTATACGCACGAGATGGTTCCCGAGGTGAGACGCATTGCTAACTCGGGTAACGTTGTCGACTACATGCATGGGCTTATTAAATAAGTACACTGTAACAAAGTGAAGGCAACGTGCGAAAGCACAGGGACAAACCAACGCACTGCTCCCCTGTGACCTCTGCTTCAACGACTGCTTGCTGATAGAGCGTATACGCTCATATCGCCGACAGTGCTTTATGTGTACTTGGAGGATATATCCACCTCGTACACAGGAAGCACTGCCTATGAGTCCAAGTAGCGCGGTATTCTTATTAGTTTTAAATGCATTAATATTTGTGGACGACGTACCGCACGAAAGAAATGAAGCTCTAAGAAATCTATAACGTTCCTATACCAGTAACAGATTTAACAGCGATAAAGCACTACACAGCCACTTAAAAGGTGATAACGCAACTACATTGAAAACGCAGCTCACATGGAATTTACATGCATACCCGTCGCGACCAACTACCGTACTGCTTTTTAGCGCTGCCTCTTCTGTGCCTTTTCATTGTGCCTGTGCAAGCCGCAAGGGCAACTTTATTTTTGTGCAGAGGGCTAGCGCGGAGGGATGAAGAGCAGACGCAGCACGTTTTCGTGGGAGGAGCTTGCCGGAACTGTTCGCTTATAGCACAACGCGTAATTTAGTCGGGTCCTAGTTTCTTCTGATGAAACACTGCGAACTAGAATCCCGTCCCTGTGTGGGCTGTTTTCCGTTTATATTCTGATAAGCAAGGCGATGTAGCGCGATTTAGAGCGCAATCCCCTCTGCATTATAATGTATTGTCTAATTGCGCTGCACAGTGTGCCGCTGATTTAGGAAAACTGTTGCTACTGCCCGCTCAAGCTGTTTCATTCTAAGTGAGCCACAAGGGAGAAACAATTAGCAGTTTCACCCGAAAGGCGAAGCATTGATAACGTGTTGGGGTGGGTTCCCACAAGCGATAGCAAAGCATTAGACAACTGCACGCAGTAAGGTTCATAGTTTTATCGGCCGAATAAATTGTACTAAGCATTCGCTTATCAATTAAATTAGCAAGCATGGTGTCACGCGCACATAAGCAAACATCGACGACCACGAACACTCGCTGTCACAACGCTGGCGTGATGAAGAGTGCGGAGAGAGGGGAGCGAACCGTCAACGCGTTTCAGAAACTTGACCTTCAGCACTAGCCGCGCGGAGAGACCGCTCAATTAGCCATCTCGGCTCGCCGATCTTTGCACTCGGGCGAGATCACCTTCGAGATAGGACGTGGGCTGCGCACGGCCGGGCTAGAGGAGATGCGTGCTCACGTGCCCCCTCACCCCCTAGCGCGCTCTGATTACGGTATCGCGCGCTCACCACCTCCCCCCCCCCCCTCCCATCCCTGCGTTTCGCGAGTTTTATCACGTGACGTCCAATATCGGGCGCGCATCAAACCACCATCCTTCTCGGCTCAACCTCGCACGCTTTCCCTCGCACCCACAGCATACGGCGAAATACAATCTTATCGTACTTGGACTTAACACGAAACCACACGGCGACACCGACGACGACTGACCATATAATTGCTATCGCAGTAATAACGCAACGCTTCAATCGACGCTGGGTTCGGAAAGCCTACAGAAATGTTGATGGCATAACAACTATACGGAACGACTCTTTCTCGTTACAAGTGCTGTTCCGCCATTGGCCAGAACGCCAACACATGAATACAGCATAAGAAGCTGTACAAGGGTGAGCTCGGCTGGCCGTAAGCAATGAAAGCCACCGCAAGGCATCTGATCAGGAGGCCGCTAGCGCTATTGGAAAACATGCGTGTCCACAGCGCAGTGGCTGACAAAAGCCGGTTGCTCACATAGGAAAGAGACTGGCGCGGACAAAAGGAGGGAGGTTGGAAGCGGGTCCTTTTCATATCGACACGTATTCCCCGCCCTGGTTCAAAAGTTCCGTGCAGCGCGGTGAAGGACTATGTTCTGATAGAGGTTTAAGTCGAGAACGACACAAGAACTTTAGAACAGTATCACATCCCATCCTGAAGTTATTTTATATTTGGTTGTTTTAAGTTGTCACCTAGCTGAGTTAGCATGGACAATATAGTCACGCATGCAACCTTTTTCGAACGTTACACCACTTGTCGTGATTTATTAGAGGTGCGCCTTTCCACACGCCATGCTTCCGCACCACTGCACTCAATTAAACAGAGCGAACTCTGGCAATCCTGGTAGCTGTTTAATGAGCATCAGGAGGGGAGGAGCAGCGAATTGCATGCACCACTGCCGCCTGTTTGGTTTTCGCGCGTTGTATATATTATATTCCGCTGGTGACACACGACCTAGGTCTCTCGTTGGTTGCTCGTGAGAGAACCGCGCATCTAATTGGTTCTTATGGGCGTGACGGAAAGTGCGACTTACTGGCCTCTTCCGAACACGCGCCGCAGAAGTTGTGGCAATGTGGCGGGCCCAGTGTCACTTTCAGAAGCTGAGGTTCCAAGTTCGACAACTGCTCCCTGGATACCTCTAAGAAGAGTGGTAGCATACTGGCACCGCATGTACACTTGACAAAGTGGTGTTTATGCCATGTCATCATCCTGTTAACAGGTCTGGACGCCTTTGCGCAATCACCAAACTGCCGCTTTGTACTGCAATTAGACTCGTTCGAGTGCAAACATTGTTGCCAACTTGCGATTGTAGGTGGCAGATTGGACGGTTGAGTGTATTGAATCGGTGACTCTTCTTCCGGAAACGAAAGGCAAAAAAAGAAAAAGGACGAGAAAGCGGCTGGGATCTGTATACCGTTTGATCATCGTCATTATGCAGTAAGCATCTTGGTGTATTTGGTTACTAACGAGCTAAGGTCCTTGCTTTTGTTTTTAAAATACCAATAAAAAACTATCTAAGAGCATTGAGGTCCAGTGAAACAGACTGCGTATAAGTGTAAGCGCAGCAATCGAAGGCATTCGCCCATGACGCAAACATTCTTAAGCGGCAGCGAAATGAGCGTTTGTCTCAGCCATCTTCGTGCAAATGGCAGCGGACAGTGTTGCTTTCAGAAAACAATATCAGCTTTACAGAGTGACCTAAGTATAAACATCTAAAATTGGTGACAACCCAAGAATGCAGTGGCAAACATATCGCTGTTCAACTCGAGGGGAATTTGTATAGATGCGCCATACAGTTACGTTCATTTCCATGACGTCATGGCAGGACAAATTTTTTTCAATACCGGTGTCCCTCGGGACTTTTTTTTTTGTAACGCGGAGGCAGAGAGCTAGGGCAGATGCAGTGCGGTTTTGTGAGTGGAGCTTGTATTGAAATCCTTATGTTGTCAATGAATTCACGCTAACTGCGGCTGAACGCTACGAGATTTAAAGGACGCTAAAGAAGAATATTAATTAAACTAAGTCGTATGAGTAAGTAATTACGCTTCTGCGATAATAAAACAGCCGTTTTTACCATGAGAGGAGGCCTGAATTGACGCTAAACTGAAAGACAAGGGGTGACCGAAAGACAGGTGCCGTCCTAAAGTTCTCGCACTACATTACTGTGACGTCAAGGATTTTTCACAGCGTGTACGCTGGTGTAGTTCAGTATTTATCAGTGCCGAAAGACAGCACCCTATTCTAAAAGAACCTAACAATGGGTCTACATAGTTTTGGCGAACTTCTATTTCATAAAAAAAAAAAAGAACATCGCAAGTACGAGAAAATACACTGAAATCCGTGCCGTCATCACTAGCGTATCGGCGCCGAGGTTTCGACGTGTAAAAGAATAATACAAAATAAATAAAAAATAAAATGGAAGTATGACTTTAAATTTCTCCTTTATTTAGCAACCTTTTCTCGCCAAGGTAATGTTTTCAAAAATAATTTACCTGATCGACTAAGCTGATTTGGTGTTGGTTACAGTCAACTAGAAGTAATATTTTCTAGTGCACTGTAGTCTTGGTGTTCTCTTAAATGAAATCTCAAACTATGTTGCCAAACCTTTTATTTTCAGGGATGGCAGATGGAAGCCATGGCGCCTTGGAGACCACATTTGCGTAAGTTTTTACGCCAAACCATTCGATTTTTTTATCTCGCTACTTCACCTGGGAGAGAAGTCATATAGGCACTAAATTTATCTTGGACGACATTAACTGGCAGCAATGAGCACGCACACACAGGCCGGACCAGTGGCGTAGCCAGGAATTTTTTTTTTTTTTTTTTTCTGGGATTTCGGGAAGGAGGTAGAGCAAGGGGGGGGGGGGGGGCACGTTTTTTCGCAGGCACGTGTCGATCTATTCAAGTGATGTCGCGTGCGGGACGATTTGCGACGGTCACTGGACGTTCTGTTCTAGCTCGCGTTCCCGATTGCCTGGTACGCGAAGGACTGACTGTTGGGCCCGTTGGCCTTGCATTCTTACTATATGCGGCAACTTAACGCAAACGGGACAGACACAAACACGTTCGTCCTCGTCTGTTTTGTTTGTACACCACTTTGCGCCGAGTAGCCATAGTTAGCCCGGTACGTAACCCGTATTTCTCGCTTTACTGCAAAGAAGTGGTGGGAACAAGTATACAGACACTTAAGCAAGCTTACCGTATCGTGGGCGGTGCTGTAACGAGTAAGACTTGCCGTTTTCGAGCTTGCTCTTGTACAGAAAGCTAGCCAGCAGCTGAAGGGAACGCGTAGTCCGCAAGTTCGAGCACTCCGGAACTGCTACTAAGCTGAAGGTTGCCTACGGTGTCTGCTTTGCCCGGGAGACATACGCGGCGCAAATCAAGACCCGCGCCGCGATTTGCGCCGCAGCCACTCGGATAACATTTGCCGAGTCATCGACACGTGGCCATTGGAGGCTGCGCCGCAAGAATTAAACACTCGCCCGCAGCAGACTGGCGAAACCGCGCGCAACCTCGCTGAAAGAGGGCAGGCATGACAGTGCAATGCCGTATAGCGGTGCTGCATCGATGACGGAGCGCATTTCGTTCCAAGCGCGAACCCGGAGCATGAATTAGCTCCGGAGCTCATGTCTACACACATGATGATATCGTTTTTCTAGGCAATCACTGCACCGATTTTAATGAGGTTTGTCGCATTTGAAAGAAAACGCTAAAATCTAATAACTGTACCAAGTGGATTTTGAATTAATGCCATGTTTTAACAAAAATTACTGAATATTGCAAATTTCAAGAAAACTCAAGTATAAAGTTTACAACTCTAACTCAGCAATAAAAGATTAACACATTTCTGTAAAGTGCACCTAATAATAAATCTAAAGCGGTAAATACTGACGGATTATGCATCGCTCTGGAATATACCACTAATTTGTGAGTGGAACATTTGCAAAACCTATTTAAGCATTGCAACTATTTCATGCAAGCTGTAAATTCAGGTATCATATTTGTCAACTTGAGATGCTCTATAAAGAGATGCAGTTAATAAAACTGCGTTATCTGTTTTTGGTGCAATGTTACAGATTTGTAAACCTCGTGCTTTTTTTTCCTTTTTTTTAACTTATCGGTTTCAGTTAGTTGTGCAGAAAATTCAATGTCCTAAATAAAAATTCTGCTTCCTAGAGTTTATATAACTTTACTTCCTCTTTCAAACAATAAATTTCATTCAGATCGGTCTAGCATTTGTCTCATAAAAGCATTTCTGTATTTTACATGTATTTGAATAGGGAAATTGGAGTTTCCGAGCTAAAGGTTCCTCTTAACAGTGCAAACAGACGAAGTACTAAACAGGAAGGCTACACACACTTGTCCTTCGTCTGTTCACCATGATCCAGAACCAACTATAGCCTCACCAACAAGTCATAACCAAAGCATGACTTGAGCTGCGACACATCAAGTAAAGTGTACAGTCTCCGCGCAATTATACTCGCACCCCAACCTGCTCCTCGACTTTGCCACCTTTGCCTGAACCTTGCCTTATGAAAGGCGCCGCCTCTCATCTGTAGCAGTCACCGTCTCTTGGCACTTCCTGCTATGCGGAGTTGCTTGAAAAACACCCTTTCACTTCAGGGCAGTTGAGTGGACACAAAGTACACAACTTTCAAATTATACCTCAAAAAGTGCTAATCAGCGTTGCTGAATCACAGTGACCGATTCAGTCGAGAGCTGTCGCTGCCCTCGACTTAACCAGTAAAAGTGTTTAAATGTTTATACACACCACACATGGAATGAGATTAATAGCATGTGTCATCCTATTTCAAAGGGAATGCTTATATTAATCATCATATCAGAGTCAATGCTGGGATTGAGGCACACTTGTGAATCAACTTCATGGCTCAAAGCAGACAAAATTGCACATCCTGTAGTGTTGGAAAACATACAGCTGATATATTCATTTCCATCTTTCCTTCAGCTGCACTTGGTTAGGGAACCAAGGTGGACATCATCAGAAGAGGTGAACAGGGACAGTGTGTGCTGTACAGGCTGCGACGTCATCAAGGAAAACTTGACGGAGCCTCCAAGAGCTGCCAGCTTCATTGCAGAAGCCTTGCCAAGGAGAAAAACAGCACACCGAACTTTTAACATCGAACTCAATGACTGAATGTGCGCGAGTGTGCATATAGCTGGACAGACCTCCAAAGAAAGGAAGCAGACTCATGACCGGTGTTTCAACCATTACGAACAGAACTGCATCATCATCATGTGTGCTTGTGCTCGTGAATGTGACTTTTCATTGTTGTCCTAGTTTTGTGTGCTTTGCTTTCAATAACTTCGTGGACAAGTTGTGGGCAGAAAGCTTTGAGCTAAAATGCTGAAAACTTGTTCCAATCTGCAAAGTGTAAGTGGTGCCCCCCTACCCTATACCCCATTAATTCCTCAGCTGCCCGCCGTTATCTATCATCATAAAACTTGGACTCCTACTAGTACTGCATACTAGCTGAAATGCCAAGCCTCAGATTAAATGTTGCACTGCTAGTGTGCTTTTCAATTAGTGCAGTAAGAAAATCTGACTGTTTTAGCAATGAAATGACAATGGAAAAGAAAAGACGGATTGAATAACCAAAGGCAAAATTGCACAAAAACTAGTGCAGTGAAGTACCCTTCTGATCTTGACACAATATGATTTGTGACAGAATAATTAGTAGTTTATACCAGAAGTCTATTTTTTTCACCGTTAGCTTCTTTAGCATGCTTCGTTAGCATTCAGTGGCAAAAAAAAAAAGATCAATGCGATAGCCAGATGTAGAAAAATTTGCCCTGTTCTTGGCTGCGACACTGTGTTTAGACAAGCTGCCACGTCAAACCAGCAGTACCTTTCCTTTTAATGTGTCTTACATCTTATCAGAAGAATCAGCCTAAGTGTTGCTACAGTTACATTTTGCAAGTGAATTTCTCAAAATGTGCAAACGCTTGTTTTCAAACAATGCCTTGAGCCCATTAAGATTGGTACCTCACAGCCTATTGTAATTGCAAGATTGATAAGCAATAAGGCACCCTAAATGTTAAGAGGTCACATAAATGCTCAAATTGCTTATAGCATTAGGAAGTTTTAACATAGTGGAGGAATTATAGAGTAGATGTGCAATGAAAGAAGCAATGGCAGTGCCCAGAACACTGTGCCCAGAACTTTTAATTGCAATGACCAACTAGATTTCAAGTACTATACGCTGGTGCAAATGCATCAGCAATAACATAATCACTACAAATATATTTTTGCACTTTTTCTTTTTCAAGAACAGTCATTCAAGGTAAGAACAATTTTAGCATGTTATGTCTGATAGTGCTGCAAGATGTTGCTGATATGCTCTGGTATTTTTGGATATGTTCAGGCTCATATGTCTCCACCATGCTAACTTTATTTTATTACTTAGAACATACAATGAAGCCTGTAGCAAAGCTATTTCACCCCACAATTTTTTTTTCAGCTTTGAAGAGCTGTATGTTAAATGGAGAAACAACAACAAAAAAAAGGCCACCAACAGCAGCCTATGAATACTCGCATCCTGACTAGTCGTTCCAATAAGTAAAATACAAAGAAAATGTTTGGCTTGGCACTTTACAAAAACGTGCATGTGAATATGAATATGCTTTAGCTGTGAAGGGGAAAGAAGGCACATTGTACTGTGCTCTCCATGAGAAATCTAGCATTTGCAATGTCACTGTTTGGCAATGAGTTTACAATGATCATTTCTTTTTTACGCACCTAGCATTGGACAATTTGCAGCTAGCAATGCTTTTAGAAGTGCAACAGTGCTGCATTTGCTGTAATGAGGCACCAGCTTAGAGGTGACTAAAACAAGCCATTAGTGCCATAATGTTCTGAACAATCTACTACGAGTCCCAGGTATCATACAAACTTGAAGCGCGGCTTTTGATTCCGTGCTATCAATATTATTTTGCATGTGAGAACAAAGCTTTTCTGACTCTGTATGCCTCTGTGCTCGAGCATCAATGGCTGGCATTATTCTGCTGTGTGCAAGAAAAAAATTGCGATCTGCACATATCTAGCTAGTGCTTGCCAAGGAAATCTTCACAAGAGCAAGAAAGAAAGCGAAAAACAAACATTACAAGCTAATACACAAAACGACTGCAGCGTTCAGTTATGAGAATTGCTGTATTCTTGGATAAAGTAATGACTCTGCCATTGATTTTATTCATGGGGAAAAAAAGAAGTAGAGATCATGTCGAGTGAGATGCACAGTCAAGATTTAGCAGTACAGGGCATGTCAATCTCATACAATTGGTGGCAGATTTGCTAATGCATCTTTTCAGTCATCAACTAGCAAGCAATACTTCACAGCAGCTATATGAAACAGCAGCTATATGAGAAATGCTAGGCCAGAGGAAACAATTTCGATATGCAACACTCCACATTTTGAAACACACACACACACACACACACACACACACACACACACTAGCAAATTATTGCGTATGTGTGAGGGATGCCAGCAGGGTATGTCTACCCATGTGTAAAGAACCATTACCTGTGTTTGTACATGCCGCAGTGTGTATTTATTTCAATATGTACATATTATACAGGTTCACTTCATTCCTCTTGGAGGCATGAACATGCTTGCATTCCTGCAAAGAAGAAAGGGAGAGAAAAAAGGCAATGAGATTTCATTCATAGCCTGTGGATGTAGAAAGAAGAAGAAAAAAAAAAAAGCTGGAAGAAACAGCTTTGAAACTGCATTCTGTTGTTTGCTTGTGTGTCAAAAAAAAAAAAAAGTATATGTACATATAGTATATTAGGACAGAATAGGCAGTTTTTCTTAAAAATGAGAATAAAGTCGATTCTCTCCCGGCATAAAAGAACATCAGTGTTTTTGTGTGTTCTTTGTGCATGCACATGCACAACACATGCACATGAATGCAGTGGATAGACGTTTCCTGTTGTAGCAGGTCTCTCTTCGAGTTTGTTGCAACTGTACAAATATATACATAGACTGGAGTGATATTGCATTCTGAAGAATACTGGAAGGACGTAATGCTGACAGTACGTGACGGGCCTTAATCAGCCACAAACAACCTAAGTACAAAGTAATTTTCTTGGAATGTGCAACCTGCTAAAACTTAGGCAGGGCAATGAGTGGCTTTTATGCAACCAGTTGTCAGCTTCAAGTGGATGTGACCATCAACTGAGGCTACGTCACTGCCAGATCCTGTCATTGGTTACCACTGGCAGCCCTAACTGGGAATGTTGCTTGGATAATAGTGCAGTGGTGTCATCACTCCGCCATCTAGAATTGAAATAAAGATCGATGGGCCAACAGGTGGGTGCTTGTACAAGCAAGCAAATAACCAAGCGGTCAATGCATGAAGTTAAGTGTACTTGTTTGGTGTGATGTTTACATACTGTGTTTAGATTGATTGAGGGAATGTGTTGAATGCATGGGAATGTGTTATACATGTGATTATGCATATAAAACACTACAGCAGTGGCTCTCAAACTTCTAGCAATCACAGATGCCTTAACAAGCTCAAGTTAAGTACAGTCAAACCTTGATATAATGAACCACTCGCAGCGAAAAACTTTGTTAAATCGTGAATTTCGTTATTCGAGGTTTTAAAGTTTAAACAGTAAAAACAACTTCACAATTTCCCAGATAATTCCTGGTGGACAGTATTTTGTTAGTACGCACTTCTGAACAAATCACAAAAAGGTCGGGCCATAACAGTGTGGTTATGAGCGCCAGCGCGTGCGGTGCAGATCGCGCCAAGAGTACCGTATTTACACGATTGTAGGTCGACCCATTTTTTCAAATTTGACAATCCAATGTTGGGGTTCGACTTAGAATCGAAACCGAACCGTGTACCGCTAGTAGCGGCAAGAGAAACGAGAAATCAGGGGCGCTACAGCGTGGTTACAACTTTGCACCTACATTTCCATGGTTACGGTAGAAGCGTAGCGTATTAATTTACCGTATTGCATACATTTTGATTGCGCGCACCACGAGCGCACAGCTCTTGTGGGAGAATCGATCATGGAAGAGCCGCCGTTTGGGGGGTATTGGTAGTTGGCGGAAGAGCCGCCGTTAGGGGGGTATGGTAGTTGGCGGATGAGCCGTCGTTTGGGGAGTATTAGAAGTTGGCTGAAGAGCTTTTTTTTGAGATACGATTCTTTTCGAAGGCTGCGTGCATCTGTCACTTCTGCTGTTGTGCTGAATCGTCACGCCTGTCATGAGTGCTAAGAACTTTCGGCGCTCGTTCACAGCAGCATTCAAACGTGCTGCTATCTTCCATGCCGAGGAAGCTAACAACTGCGCAGCGGGACGCAAGTTTGGAGTCAGTGAACATGTGGTGCAGCAGTGGCGGCTTCAGCGCAAGGAAATTTGGCCTCCCTGGCTACTGTGTATGGGTGGGTCCTCTCTGCGTGGGCGGCTGTACCGCGCGATGTCATGGTACGGTCGTTCGCGAAGTGTGGACTTGCACTTGATGACGACGTGCTGTGGGACCGCTGCAGTTATGACGGCAGCAGTGCCAGTGAGGTCGACTCTAGTGACATGAGTAGTTTAAGCAACCCCATCAATAAATTTCCCTTGTGTGAATGCACTTGCGTGGTTTTTCTCCCCCCCCCCCCTTCTTTTTTGAGACATGCAATTTTGGGGGGGTCGACCTACATTTGAGTCGACTTACAATCGTGTAAATACGGTAATGCATTGACGTGGTTCACGGTGTCTGAGATTTGAGTGTGTTGCCTTACGAGCCACCGTAAATCTTGCACGCTATGACTGTCCGTGCTTAGCAACAGGCGCCCACAAATGAAATACAAAAGTGTAAAAAGATACGGATATGCGTCCTGAGCAAAAATAAAGAAGTCACAGTTTTGCAAGAAAGGCGGTGCATTTATGGCAATAGCAAAGAGACAACTACACGAAGTAAGGTTCTCAGTTTTATCGGACCTCACTTGATGACCACAAACTCGCTGCCACAATGCGCCCACCAACACTAGATGCGTGGGAACCCAATGTACATCAAGGCATCAACTTTCTCGACTTTAACCTTTGCACCAAGACCACCCCCAAGACACGGTGCGCTAGGAGGGGGGGGCAGATAGGCCCCCCCTCCCCTCCTTTCACCCCACCCCTAGCACGTGCTTGATCACGTTACCACGCATTCACTCCCTCCCCATCCCCGTTGTGCAGAAGGAATCAACAGCTCTAGTGTTTCTCCAAGTGCTACAAGCTGCCGCAGCCTCCGCAAGTTGTTTACCAACGCGAGAAATGGTGCAGCGGTGTTTCCTGCCTATCGTGTCCCAGCGCGTGGACAGCATTTTTTGCTGCTCAAACTTTTCATGTGGAAAGACGTTTGAAATAACTTTTGCCTCAGCCAACATATTTAGTGTTTTTTTTTTGCTGAATTTACTAGCCATACAGGCTCCAAGTACATGCTTGAAATAGTCCAAAGCTTTGTGAAATCGAAACCGTGTCACGAAAGTACTTCGTTAAATCGCAAAAAAAAAAAAAAAAAAAACACGGTTTTCAATGGAACTAAGATCGGGAAATGAAAATATAGTTTGTTAAATTGAGCTTCGCTATCCCGTTATCAAGTATTTTTTTAGTTGCTACAGTTTATGCTAAAAAATAATGTTAGGCAACCAAATTAAGTACTTTTCCAGAAAATTACTTCCGAAGTTGCAAAAAATGAATTTTTGACTACGTTCAGACCTAAATTGAGCATTAAGGCCCTCCAGATAAATATATATGAGACAGCTCATTATTTACACCAATATTTCAGCTTGTGATCTAAAATTTTTAATTTGAGTAAGTAGACACTAATGAACTGTCGAATTAATGAATGTCTACTGTGTTCGAGTGCAGTGAATATTCAAAAAGCTTGAATAGTGAACTTTCAAATTGAGCACGAATTGAATAGCGGGGACTATTCTATTTGTATTCGAAATTCTGAATATTCAGAAATCCCTAGTTAGAAGCAACAGACAAAGCATGTTAGCCAGACTGTTTGCTCCTAGTGAATATGGCACACTCGCTTGCTGGAGCAAAGTTATTCCAAGTGAGGGTAGAGTTTGTGGACAGTGCAACTATCTGTTCAGACTCGATGTCCAGCAAAGGCATGCACAATCAGGTTGCCAGCATCTGTCGGCTGTATGGGCTCTCAACACGTGACTGTTCCTACTACAGCTCTCAGCAGTAGGCCTTATCTCAGGGGCAAACACTAGGGGATACACAAAATACTGGAAGAAGGTCTTTGGTTTCCTTACATTGGCACTTGGTATCCCTACACAAGATGGCTGACCACCCGCTCAAAGCCCCATTGAGACGAGGCTAGGCTAGCGAAAAGTGAGCGTGTACTAAGGAAAAGGTAGTGACAAGGATAGCAACACCAGCTTGCATACTCATGCCTTATATCCACTTTTACGCGATGTCCACCGTACTGCATAGGTCAAACTACAGTCGACTCCCGTTAGTTCAACCCTGACGTGACCGACGAAATAGATCAAATTATCCTGCAGGTCAAATTACAAGAGGCAAGAAAAACCAAAAATTACACCACTCATTCATTTGGCTGTATTTACCCGATTTTTTTAGCAAGAAAAATTACTGCACAATGGCGGCTGGTGTCACAGTCAGCTTCACCACACGGTTTAGTTAAAGTTCGCTTCGCTGCAATGCATCCGCGTTATATGGCAAAGCATATGAGCGCTGCGAAGGCGGTTTTGCTTTCGTGTCTGCGTGTGCCGAACAGGCAATTTCCGGCCCACTTTTTTTTTTTAAGGCACGCATTAGAATTGGGTAAATACTGTAATCAAACAATTTGAGCTACGGTTATTGCTTGAAAATCTACCCAGGGTGGGCCAAAAATAGGCGTTTTTTATGATAGATGACGCTTGCTCAGTCCCCCCCAAGTTCCACCGTGATACTACCACTAAAGGGGTGGCTATCAGGGAGCAGGCTGACTGGTCAAGCTTGAATTATCAGGCATAGGCCAATTTTAGGATCGAAATAACGAAAGTTTGGACCCATAGAAACACATGGTTAGTTGGGACCTTCAGCCAGGATCAGATTAACAGAAATATCGAATAAACTGGAGCCAAATTAACAGAAGTCTACTGTTTATGTGTAAAGTACACTTGCAGGGTTTCACATCCAGACCCTAATGACCCATCAATGACAGACGCCGTTACCCAGTCTGAGAAAGCCTAGTCTAAGCACATGGTCAAGGTCACCATATGGAGCGTCATGCTGTTATAAGTGCAATAATGACCGATTTCCGAGAGCTTAAAAAGCCAGCTCCCATGTTATATTTGTAGAATATAATCCAACTTACCGGTCAGCACCTTTGTTCATTTTTTCTTCCTTCGTCGCTGCGGCTGCTGCTTGTGCTTTGCTTCAGCTTTCTGCCGCTCCAAGAGCTTATCGACAACATTCTCCTTCTTCTTGAGGGTCAGGGCATCTGTGTCTATGGGGTCAATGACCTGCCCTATCTTGGCAACAACCTTCGGTGCAGTAAGTTCTCTGAAGGACGTCTCGGGATTCCACAAGCTGCCCACAGGGTGACTGATGACTGCTTCGAACTGGCTGACGTTGTTGAATGGGAATGGCAGCGCGTCAACCTGCAAAACGCAAAGCAAGAACATTGCACAGCCCTTAGTAACAATGTGTTAAATCATCAGGGACCAGCAAGAAAAAACTCATAGCAGACAAGAAGGATGCACAGCAATCCCGCATACGAGACAAACTTTTGTTGAATGCCAGTGCTCTTTAGCTACCAACTAATTTTCAGCCATGTTAAGGTAGTTACAAAAATGTCCAATTAATTACAGTCAGCGAAAAAATTTTCGGACGCCTCATTTTTCGGATGCCTTCGCGGCAACGCCACGTCCCCATAGGGCCAAAGTATAAGGATGTCACAAATTTCGGACGCTGAAACCCTTCACCGTCTGACTTTTCAGAAATTTTGCCATGATCATAGGTCCGAAACGGCATTTATTGAAGCCACCATCACTGCCATTTTGATCATCTTAGAACCTCGAAGCCGTGATCTTGCGTGCCGATCCGATGGCAGCCGTAGTCGGCCGCAGTAGTCGTCTTGTACTGTCGTTAGGCCTAGATGCTTCTACGTTCGCTAATTAAGCTTCTTGCTGTTCGGTGCCGTGTTTTTCATTTAAAGTATGTGCTGTCGTCAAATGGCGCCAACTCCGCCTCTGTTATCTTCGCCATCGGCGTCAATGCGCGGAACAAACAGTTTCCGAAAGTAAGCTTCGACGCAATACAGCAGTGTTACGCGGTCAAGCAGTAGTGCATTGCGGTGGAGGCGTTTGTTCCTTTCGCCTCTCTTTTTCTTGGTGTATTGCCTCTTTTCATTGTATGAAGCATTGCGGTGAAGCATACCAAGAGTGCAAAGCATAAGAAGCCAACAAACATTGACATTGGCTTCTTATGATATGATTAATAAAAATCGGGCCCCTCGGTTCCCTTTCTTCTCGTTCAAGAGTGCAAAGGAGAGACAGTCAAGGGACATAAAACACATTCCTTAATTATACACAACCGCACCCGCCGTCCCGTCACAGTGCTAGCACCGAGACACCTAATAATTGTACTTTCGGGCCTTTAAAGTTATTTCAGACGTGGCTGTGGCGATATGGGCCTTTGAGAGCAGTTAAAGGCATACATTCTTTTTTTCACAGCCCGATTTTTCGGACAATTTCGCAGTACCTAGGGAGTCCGAAAAATCGAATGTTGACTGTAGAGAGCATGAATAAACAAGGAAAGAAGGAGGAAAGAAGAAAGAATTAAGAGAAGTCATTCAATTTTCTTTTACAATGCCACCAGCACAAGCTCCTTAGACCATGCCTCATCACAAATGTCTGAGCACTCTCAAGTTGTAGAGCGCCCCCCAGAACACAGCAGAGTTAGAGCAAATGCGGGTGTAATTTGTGAATCCTTATGTTTGTGTGTCAGGACTAAAATGGATTCAGTAATAGCAAAAAAAAAGAAGCAAACACTAGAATAGTGCGAGTTTATGGCGTGACGAAGCAAGCTACCCTCCCTGCAACGTAAGTTCCCTCACATTGCGACCCAGCATCCAGAAGCAATATTGACATGGGATAGTTATGATAGTTCAATACAGTGCAGTCCGCATACAACGATACCACATATAATTATATATCGGTTATAACGATCAGTCAAGCTAAGAGTATCAACTTATGCATTAGGGCTATGAGAAAAAAAAAACATATATAATAATATGTTATTCACCGTATATCGGATATAACGATTGAAATTTTGCTTCTGGGCGGTGTTTTTGCGTTCCTATGTTGTCCTTAATCGAGACGGGGAGAAAAGTTTGCCTACGCAAGTTCGTATCTGCTGCCATTACCGCATAGCGCTTCCCACCCGCGCGCCAATTGCGAAAGCCACGGAGAGCATCGCAAGTTGGTGCACCGTGCACAAGATGGCACCAGCTGCTTCGCGCCCGCGTCACCGGCGGTCGCGCGAGGAGGGGATGGAAGAAAGCGATAAGCGAGGGGCGCCTGCGCTCCCTGCCGGGAGGTGCACCCCTTGAGACGACACTGATTTTGCAAGACTCGAAGTACGAGCTCGCACAGTCGATGACATCGACGATTATGAAAACCGGGAGCGCCAGGATCATGAAGGCTAGAAGCAGTGGCCATATCGGTCAAAGGAAAAGGCGGGCTTTGTGTGCCAGGACGAAACCCCCATGGGTGAAACTAACATGGTGGAAGCCGCTGACATTAAAGAGTTTTAGATTAAAGGGCCCCGAACACTTGTGTCCCCCTAATCTAAAACTCTATTATCAAACTCTGGGAGCACGTCGCTACTGACGATGTAATAGGTGGTGCTTCGATGGAGGAGCTTCTGAGTGCAGATAGTTCTGCCTCGTTCTGTAAAGAGATGTCTGACGGGGCAGACGGCGGCATTGTGCGACGGAGGCGACGACAGCAGCAGCAGTGACAATGAGATTGACAATGGCCCGTCTTTGACACCGACCCCGAGGTTCAACCAAAGTGCAACGTCGTCAATCGAGTCGCTCATTGAATTCATGCATGCTAAATTATAGCTGCCAGTGTTCGTGCAGCAGATGGACGCAATGCACACGGCAGTTGTGAATCCGAAACTTCTGCGAATGCAAGTGCAGATTTCTATTTAAGCGTGCCTAGCGATTGAGACGCTATTTAGAGGTATAAATAAAAGTTTTATTTTTCACGGCGTACATTCTACAACGTCGATTTTTTATCACAAGTGGCAGTTTCGCTTTCGGGACTGTAAAGGTATATTCGGCATTTTTTTTTTCGGCAGTCCAGATATAGCAATGATCGGTTATAACGATCGGATTTCTCGTTATCGATATCGTTATAAGTGGACTACACTGTAATGGCGACAGAGGTACAAAGCTTAGTACCAAGTGAAGATCAAGCAGCGTGTGGTCATGTGTGTGAATTGGCCATATAGCGTATTCTTGTAGACTGCTGTACACTGTCTTTCTCTATTAAAACAAAATAAAGACCAATCACATGGAGCACATAGCGAAATTCTGCCTGTTGAGGTGGCGAGAGGGAAGCAGGGCAATATTTCCGAACCTTTTACAATGACAAATTACAGCATTATTATAATGCTTATTCAAACACTACCCTCTTTGTGGGCAACATGCTGTATCTGTTTGTGTAAATGCACCCTTACTTTGAGGCAAAAAAGTTTTGAAAAAAAAGCTTCGCTAAGCATCACATGTGCACCCTCATACTGGTTAATTTTCTCAAGCCACTGGAGCTAGTTACTGTCCTGCCGATGATGGCATCATCATTGTCATCATCACCGTATCCCACCAGATCATGATCATGCAGCATAGCAAGAATAGGTCCAGTGTGCTTCAACGGCATCCGCTTTGCTGAGGCATTAGCTGTATCATGCTTACGGGCTCATTAAAATGGCATCGCTGCAAAAAGTGTGCGCACAGATTTTTAACGGGAGGCACGCGGTTTCATTTAAGACAGTCACCAAGAGCTTGAAGGTGATGGGAATCTCAAGAAGTAATGGACTGTACAGAGGACTAGATTTGGAAGAGCGCCGATGAGGTGAGTTTGTCAAATGACAAGAGCAGCAAAGCAGTGAGGATGACTGAATAAAAGTATAAATGTTCATAGTGGCTGCTAGTGCTTGCGTAGTTCTGTATAGTATTCTAAGTGCTGTGCAATGCTTCAGTGAGTAGCCATAAGCACACCTCGTGTAATGCTTGCACCCTGTAAAAAATCAGAAAAAAATAAGCGCGGGTCTTACACGAGTAAGTACGGTAAGTTGCTGCCCGCAGAGATTTTTTTATTGTGACACGCAGTACCTTAGAAGCACTGCACGCATTTGGCACCTACCGTATTTACTCGAATCTAACGCGCACTTTTTTCCCTATAAAACAGGTCCAAAAATTGCGTGCACGTTAGAATAGAGTACAACCCTAAACCTGCGCTGCCATATAGCCATCGGCATTTCAAAATGGCCGCCTCGTGCGTGCTTCGAGCCTATCTGCCGTAACTTTCACCATGTGCTGCAGTACTTGTGCTTAGGCATTAGTCTACCATCTGTCTTCCTGTTTTCTGCGTTTGCTCTATCAGCATAAACTGCTAAGTTCATCACGATGCCACATTTAAAAGGAAAGTGATCATGTGCGTGGAGACGGACGGAAATCGGGCCGCATCACGGGCATTCGGCTAATCCGAAACTAGCGTGCGGGAATGGCACAAACAGGAAGAGAGGATTTTCACCAGCAAAGCAACGCGGAAGGGTTTCAGTGGACCGAAGCGGAATGTATTATGCAACGATCCACTCAGCGATACGATCGCCTTAGCCCTATCTTGAAAGTGATCTACGACGGAGAGAGTCGGCCGCGCGCTGTGTTTTCACTGCTTATGTTTCGCATTGAAGCGAGAGGCGTGCTAGCACAAAGGTCAATTCGCTTCCGGCGCTTCGTCACTCGCGTTTTGACTGCTAGTTTCTGTGGTCAACGAGCGAGATGTGTTCATGTTTGCTTGTGCACGTGTGACACCGGGTTTGTTAATTTAGTTAGTAAGCGAATGTTTGTAAGTTTATACGGCTGATAAAACTACTATCCTTATTTTGCATAGCTGTCTACTAATTTGCTATCGCAATCGATGCTTCGCCTTTCGGGCGAAACTGCGACTTTTTTTTATTCATCGCAACTTTAGTGCATCGGGAGTAAATCTTTGTTTTTTCCAAATGAGAGAAAGTTGTATTTCTGTATGAAAGTATGAGGTGTGTGGCAGGGGCGTAGCCAGGGGTTGGGGGGGTTCAAACCCCCCCCGAAATTTTTTCCGTAACCCCTCCCCTCCCCCGCCCACTTACCCACCCTTTGTTCTCGTCGTTTCGCGCTGACATAATTCAAGAAACCGGTGCTACTATCACAATTTCATTCCTGGGCGCTTCCGTTCGGGTTGGTAATTTACAGTGAATCATATCTGCATATGGAAAAAAGTGACACGGTGTTTCTCAAGGCTTTGACACTCTGTGAGGTTTTGGGCGAGAATGTGGCGGCCGCATTCTGAAGCAACAAATGCGCAACAAATGTACCACAAATGCGGCAGCCGCATTTTAGATGAAGGCGAAAATGCTCGAGGCCGGTTTACTTAGATTTAGGTGCACGTTAAAGACCCCAGGTGGTCGAAATTTCCGGTATACATTTCCGCCGCTTCCCTTCAGGTGCCGGATAGGCCGCGCTCGCGCAGGATCTTACGCTACGTTCACACTTGGTCTAGAAGCTGTCGGAAGCGGCAAAATCTTGCAAAATCTGCCAGCCTAGGCGGCAGAACAAGCAGAAAGACAGGCGGCGCGCCAAATCGGTCTCATAGACCGATTTCTTCGCCATGGCGAAGCGGAAACGTGGCGGAAAGTCGTTCTGCTAGCCCGGAAGCTACACTAGCATGTAAACATGGCACCAAAAGTGGGGGCTGCAATGCTGATCGACGCGATCAAGAACCACCCTTTGCTATACGACAAGAGTGGTACTAAAACGTACTGTCAGCAACACTCGCGATAGTATTCAACGTCGCGCGACCAGAGGTGCGGCAAAGAACCCTTGGCGTGACCCAACTTCTCGCGCTTTTGCAAAGCCAGGCGAACCCACCACCGCCGTTTCCGTGGTGTCCGCGTCTTCCGTTTATTCATTGTTCATTTCTAGAAAACAAGTAGGTAGAAGTATAAAAGCCATTTCTTCTTCCGCTTCTATGGCAGACAATAGTTAGACATACTCCTCGTTCGCGCTCCATAATTCTCCTCCCGCGTGCACGGTATGTTGCGGAAGTCGCGGGGTGCTTTTCTCGTCGCGACGATAGATTGGGAGCGTAGGTCTCACGTAGGACGCACAGGATTTGGCGAGCCCCAACACAAAGGCCGGCCCGGGTTTTAGCTGTGGTGTTCCCATTGCCGCTTTGGTGCCCTGGAGGCGCCGACAATAATACGAAATGATGAAATGGTATTACAACTTGTAAATAAAAGCTAATAAAGAAATATTAGCACGCCTAGGCACCAACCTGTGACTCAGCGGTACCGCGCCCGTGTGAGGAGAATCACGGAACGCCAACGAGGAATTTACCGAAGGTCGCAGATGACACGCGAAGTTGCGCAAAATGATCACTTTTGATGACGGGTGGGCCAATGAATGAACATACCGCTCGAAATAATGCGATAATGAGCGCCACCACGCCGACAAATGTCCGCTGACTAGATGGATGTGGACGAGAGCGGCAGCGGCGGGCCCGGCGGTAGCAAAACAAATGTGAACAACTTGGGGCCGTATTCTGAAACGTTCGCCTAGGCGAAATCAGCGTGCGCGCTGATTGGCTGGTTGAGCAAAATTGAATGACGTCGGGCTCAACCACCCAATCAGCTCATCCAATTTTGCTAAAACAGCCAATCAGCACACGCCTGAAAGCGAAAAAAGAAATTTCGCCTAGGCGAACGTGTCAGAATACGGCCCTTGGACATGCGCGGAAAAGTTTTCCGGCCGCTTTGGCCTTTCCGGCCGCTTTGACCTTTCCGTCCGCTTGCCGCTTCCCAAGTGTGAACGTAGCCTTAGTCTGCGCGCGAAACGTCTCTTGTTTGCGATTGCGCCCCTACGGAAGGCTGGTAGTTACTGTTGTGTTGTTGAATCCCAAACCAGCAATTACGGAAGGCTGGTAGTTACTGTTGTGTTGTGGAATCCCAAACCAGCAATGTACACACGAAGGGGTTGATGCCAGCAGTGAAATTCCACCGACTCATAACAAAATGCATGTGTGATGAAGAAGATGTGCAATATGTTCTGCAGATGATGCACACCACCAGCAGTAGCAGCATCGTGATCGCTCCGCAAAAGACGACGCCGAAGTTACCGCTAAGAGCGCTGCCCGACGTAACTGTTTAGCCGCCCGTTCTGTGCCAGTCTACCCGAAGGACCCACATCTACGCCTGCATCAATAAACCTCATTTCAATTGGTGGAAGGTGCTGGGTACGACCTGCCAAGCTTCCATCCTGGAACTCCGCACCCGTACGCTTCGTCCCGCTATGCCCGAAGACGCAACCACGGCCCCTCCGTTCACGGCCCCTCCGCCCGTCATCTGCTCCGGGGTGCCTTACCTGAGGGATCCGGTGGTCTTCAGCGGCACCGACGACAGTGATGTGGAGGACTGGCTATCGACTTATGATAGGGTAAGCGTCCCCAACCGATGGGATGACACCGCTAAACTGAACAATGTCATCTTCTATCTTTCAAATGTGGCTCATCTGTGGTTTAAAAACCACGAGAAAGATTTTACCACCTGGTCTGCATTCAAGGCCGCCCTCATAGATGTGTTCGGACGCCCCGCCGTGCGCCAGTTACGCGCTGAACAGCGTTTGCGCCAGCGCGCCCAGCAGCCGGGCGAGTCGTTCACAAGCTACATTGAGGACGTTCTTGACCTCTCGAAGCGCGTCAATGCCTCGATGCCCGAGTCTGACAGAATCAAGCACATCTTGAAAGGCATTGACGATGACGTCTTTCAGATGCTTCTTGCAAAAAACCCGACCAGCGTAGCGGAACTCATCAAACTGTGTCAGAGCTACGATGAACTCCGGAAACAGCGGGCCTTGACTCGTCGCCTGGTTACTAACGACGACAGCCTCGCAGGCCTGGCCGTCCACTCGGACCAGTCAACACTGCTGCCACAGCTCCAGGCGTTCATACGCGAGGAAGTTGCTCGGCAGCTCTCACTGGTGCAGTTTGCTCAGCAACAGCCCCAGCCCCGTCCTGCTCCTTACCTGTCACCCGCTATTCGGCAGGCGATCGAAGCAGAAATTGCCGACGCTGTGCCAGTGTCCCCTCAGTCCCATCCGGTAGCTGCTCCTCTCACGTACGCCGACGTCGTCGCACGGCCTCGAACGCACCCTGCTTTCACACCGCGTCAACCACTGCACGCGCCGACCCCACCCCGCGCCCCTGGCGCTGGCCCCATGGCCACAAACCCTTGGCGTACTCCTGACGACAAACCAATTTGCTTTGCCTGTGGCCGCCCCGGACATATCGCTCGCTACTGTCGCCGCCGCATGCCGTTGGCCGTCTCATATGGCTATGAACCAACGACTCGCTATGCCGACCAGCCACCGCTCCGCTACACTCCAGGATCACCTCCAAGAGCTCCTGATCGTCAAGCGTCCTTCGACCGACGATCTCCATCACCACGTCGGCGCTCTCTCTCCCCAATGCGTCGTCGTCCCATGCCTTCAGAAGAGGAAAACTAAACGCCGCAGTTCATGAGGCAAGAACTGCGTCGCCGTCACAACGTCCAAGTCCTCACAATTCTCCGTCGAATGTACTTGCTGTTTCTGTTGAGGGAGTGTCAACTCTTGCCCTTGTGGACACTGGTGCCGCCGTTTCTGTAATAAATGAAAGACTCTGTCGCTCCATCCGGAAAGTTACGACGCCAGTTGCGGGTGTAGCCCTCCGTACCGCAACAGCGCAGCATGTTCAGCCGTTAGCAGCTTGTACGGCCCGAGTTGTAATTGAGGACATGATGTACATTATTGAGTTCATTGTGCTGCCATCCTGCTCTCATGACGTCATTCTTGGATGGGATTTTCTCTCGCGACACAAAGCCATCATCGACTGCGAGCGGGCTGAAGTCGAACTTTCTCCTTTGTGCGACCTCCATTCCGACGATTCTCCCGAACATCCCCCTAAATTAGTCGTCGCTGAGGAGACCGACATTCCTCCGCACGCCGCTGTTGTGTTACCTGTGTCTTGTGGAAGCATCTCTGACGCCACTGTCTTGTTCGCCCCTTCTGAGACCTTCATCACAAAAAATACTGTACTGCTTCCCTTCGCGACCCTCGATTTTTCGGCTGGTTTCAGCCATATTTTCGTATGCAACCTTTTGTCCGCTCCGCTCACATTGCTCCGTGGCCAGTGTCTCGGCCATGTCCAAGCCATTCAGTCCCTGTACATCGTCGACGTGCCCGATGCTACTTCTCGCGACGACCTTACTGACATCTGCACTCTTTCTGCTTCCGACAAGTCCTGCACCGACATCTTTAGCCCATCCATCGCTGACGGCCTTACACCAGAGCAGCGTTCGGAGCTTCTCGCCGTCCTGTACCATTTTCGTTCTTCTTTCGACGCTATTCAGCCTTCCCTTGGACGCACGTCAACTGTCACGCACCACATCGACACGGGCTCCCATTCACCACTGCGGCAACGCCCATACCGTGTGTCTCCTACGGAGCGCCGTGTCATTAGTGAGCATGTCGACGACATGCTTCGCCGCAACATCGTTCAGCCCTCTCACAGTCCGTGGGCCTCGCCGGTCGTTCTCGTTAAGAAGAAGGACGACTCTGTCCGCTTCTGTGTTGACTTTCGCCGCCTAAATAAGATCACCCGCAAGGACGTGTACCCTCTACCGAGAATAGATGATGCCCTTGACTGTTTACAAGGGTCTGAATTCTTCTCCTCACTCGACTTGCGCTCAGGGTATTGGCAGGTTCCCATGGCCGCCGCTGACAAGCCCAAAACTGCATTTGTTACCCCTGATGGACTTTATGAGTTCAACGTGATGCCCTTCGGCCTCTGTAATGCCCCCGCAACGTTCGAGCGAATGATGGACACTGTTTTGCGTGGATTGAAATGGCAAACGTGTCTGTGTTACCTCGACGATATTGTCGTCTTCGCTCCGGATTTTACGACACATCTTCACCGCCTCAAGTGCGTTCTGACGTGTCTTACCAACGCTGGGCTCCAACTTAATCTCAAAAAATGCCACTTTGCCGCTCGAACGCTAACCATTCTTGGCCACGTCGTGTCTAAGCACGGCGTCCAACCTGATCCCGCGAAATTGCGTGCCGTTACTGACTTTCCTAGGCCGACAAATCTCAAAGAACTTCGCAGTTTCGTCGGCTTATGTTCATACTTTCGACGTTTCATTCGCAACTTCGCGTCCATAATACGCCCTCTGACACAGCTTCTGGGTAGCTCCGGCGACCTGTCATCATGGTCTCCAGCCTGCGACGAGGCGTTCACTACTTTACGACGTCTTCTCGCTTCACCTCCTATTCTGCGTCACTTCGATCCTGAAGCTTCGACGGAGGTACACACAGACGCCAGCGGAATAGGTCTCGGCGCCGTGCTAGCACAACGAAAACCCGGGCACCCTGAATGCGTTGTTGCTTATGCCAGCCGTACCCTCACCAAAGCTGAGACCAACTATACTGTGACTGAAAAAGAATGCTTAGCCATCGTATGGGCCCTTAGCAAGTTCCGCCCTTACTTGTACGGCCGCCCGTTTGACGTCGTCACAGATCATCACGCCCTTTGTTGGCTATCAAATTTGAAAGACCCATGTGGACGTCTTGCCCGATGGGCTCTTCGACTTCAAGAGTTCGACATCAACGTCGTCTACCGCTCTGGCCGCAAGCACTCGGATGCTGATGCTCTGTCACGGTCTCCTCTGCCTACCGACCTTAGTTGCCTGTCAACATTAACACCCATCGTCCTGCCTCTCACCATCGACAGAATTGCTTCAGAGCAGCGCCACGACCCCTGGATAGCGGCCCTCCGTGACCTACTTTCTGAGACGCCCACGCTGCCAGCCTCTCGCGCACTCCGCCGCCAAGCTGTTCACTTCACCATTCGCGACGACCTTCTGCACCGACGCAACTACGCATCTGACGGCCGTAAATGGCTACTCGTCATACCGCGCAGCCTGCGCTCCACTATCTGCGCATCCTTTCACGTTGACCCGCAGTGCGCCCACGCTGGAGTCTTCAAAACATATGAACGACTTCGTCAGCGCTACTACTGGCGCGGAATGTTTACATACGTCCGCAAATTCGTTCGTTCATGTACGGACTGCCAACGTCGGAAATCTGCGCCTTGCCGTTCAGCTGGAGCTTTGCAGCCCCTTCCCTGTCCCGCCCGACCATTTGATAGAGTGGGCATTGATCTCTATGGTCCGCTTCCTATGACACCCGCCGGTAACCGCTGGATCATCGTCGCCGTCGACCATCTTACGCGATATGCTGAAACTGCGGCACTACCTTCCGCCACTGCGCGCGACGTCGCCTCCTTCCTGCTCCGCTGTTTCATCCTCCGTCACGGCCCACCTCGTGAACTTCTCAGCGACAGAGGGCGCGTCTTTTTGTCTGAGGTTGTCGAAGCTCTTCTGGCTCAGTGCCACGTTATTCATAGGACAACCACTGCCTACCACCCCCAGACGAATGGACTCACGGAACGTTTCAACCGGACCCTGGGTGACATGCTGGCCATGTACGTCGCATCTGACCACACAGATTGGGACCTTATCCTACCATTTGTTACGTTCGCCTACAACAGTGCAACCCAGACTACCACTGGCTTTTCTCCCTACTTTTTGCTTTATGGCCGTCACCCATCCCACACCATGGACACCCTGCTACCCTACCAGCCCGATGCTTCTGAGTGTGTGCCCGTTTCGACTGCAGCACGTCATGCCGAGGAGTGTCGCAAGTTAGCGCGCCACTTCACCACCGCCGAGCAACAGCGCCAGAAAAGGCTCCATGACGCTCACTGTGAGCAACCTGTCTTCTCTCCCGGCGACCTCGTCTGGCTGTCAGTACCTGCGCATGCTCCTGGGCTCTCTTCAAAACTTCTTCCCCGCTTCGATGGACCTTATCGCATTGTCCAGCGCACGTCTGCGGTGAATTACCTAATCGAACCACTGACACCCCCCTCTGACCTCCGTTGTCGTGGACGTGACATTGTTCACGTCGATCGCCTTAAGCCCTACCGTGAGCCGCTCGTGATCACTACTGTTTGAGTCGCCAGGATGGCTGCTTTTTATCCCGGGGGTGATTGTGATGAAGAAGATGTGCAATATGTTCTGCAGATGATGCACACCACCAGCAGTAGCAGCATCGTGATCGCTCCGCAAAAGACGACGCCGAAGTTACCGCTAAGAGCGCTGCCCGACGTAACTGTTTAGCCGCCCGTTCTGTGCCAGTCTACCCGAAGGACCCACATCTACGCCTGCACCAATAAACCTCATTTCACATGGAACAGACAGCCGGCAAGAATGGATTACTGCTGTGCGCAGTACAGCGTAAGTAAACTCTTGTTACAGGCGCTGACAGTTCTCGTCGGAGTTCACGTGTCCTGAGAAATCGTTTATGTGCACTATGCACTGAACAAGACCGGAGTTCATTCATGCATCACTAGTACACCAATCAGTCGAGATTCGGTGAGGTACAAGGCCGCTTCCTGTTTGCACCGGTGTAAGTGAAGCAGAAATGAGTTGCACGCACTACTTAAAATGCGTACACATGCCATATCTATGCTGTGCGGTGAAATATTCTGTACAATTCCGAATGTGTTGACGTAAAGGCAAATGACGGCTGCACGCTAGCACACAGCGGAAGACACAGCGGCCCATTCACTTGTCGCAGGAAATGCAACCCTCTCGTATGAGGGAGCAGGGCGACGAAAGCTTCGAAAAAAAAAAAAGCCTTACGCATTTTTGCGCGTGTTTACGTTTTCTAGCACAAAGACGAAGCGAACATGCTATTGCTATGGGAGTAGGTATATAGCCTGGTCACACATGCATTTTCACGTGTATAGCCGTCCTTGACTTGTGAAACGCACTTCGCCCCGACGAGGACGACGCTATCTACGCTTAACGGAGATCAACAATTAATGATGTCTTCTCCGATCGGGCGGGTCGTCTCAATGATGCGTTTTCGAAGATTCGTCCATTCAGTGGCGCGATCAGAGACCGTTGCTCCAAACGCCCACTGTACCTGTCGTACTTACTGTATTTTACTGAGCTTGCTTTACTCTTTACTTAATTTCCCCACGAGCACACGCGAGCGGGGGGGGGGGGGGGGGGGGGGGGGGGGATTACGGAACCAGTAATTAAAAGGGTTGCTGCGGGCGAGAACGTCAATGACATACAGGGTGTCCCAGCTATCACGCAGCACGATTTTTAAATAAAGGAGGAACGGCGTTACGCGAAGCAAACCTAGTGCGTATTGTTTCCAGTACAGTGGAGTAGCCGCCAGCAATTTTTACGTTACTGAGATTTAATTAGGTAACTGGTCCCATGTCTTTGATATACCTGCATAGAGTCTGCTTAAACTACCGATTTTTATTATCGATCACGTCACGTAGAGGAAAGCAGACGCTCGCCCCCCCTCCCCTCCCCCCGGTCGGGCCGGTGAACCCCCCCCGAAAAAAATTTCTGGCTACGCCCCTGGTGTGTGGTACTGTAAAGGATTTTTTTTTTTCGGTCGTGGAAAACGGGTGCACATTACAATCAAGGGCGCGTTAGAATCGAGTAAATACGGTATTTCGTACTTGCCGTGCATATTTGTGTGTGTGCTTTAAAGCAGCGAATGCAGAGTGTTACTGTGCAATACATCATTCCCATGCCTTGTGGTTGGGATTCGCCAGGCTGTGCACTGTTGCTGCATACTACCCTAGCAGTGACCATAATCGAGTGGTAAGTGGGTTATCTAGACACATAGGTGGCACATGCCAATCAGCATAACAATCAATGGTGGGGAGAGTCCTGACAGGCAGCCACTACCAACTTTATCTTGACTGTGCCAGACATAACAGACATTATTATGTTTAAAAACATTTTGTCTGCAATCAAATAATAGAGATATCTGGTAGCTGCAGATGTTATTCCAATGAAAATTTTTTAATTTCTCTGAATTTTTCTTGTCCCCAGTGACTTGGTTCTTTCAAAAGTAAAATAATGGTGAATTAAAGTCTTTTGGTTGCCAATGCCAGCACATAAAATCAGAAAAAAAGCAGCAGTACATTATTTTGCCTCTGAAAGCCGACAGCAATGTTTATGGGTGGTCACATGCACATGCTTTTTATTTCCAGCAAACACATGGCACTGGTCCTAATCCTAAGCGAAACAATAAGTTATGCAAAAACAAGACATAGTTCAAGCTAGCATGCTTAACAGTGTTAAACATGCATTCACCTGGTGTGCCTCAAGTTTTTCATCTTGGGCTTCGCTGATGATCACGTTTACCAAGTGTTTGGTCTTTCCTCGGTGGTGCTGGGGGAGGCTTCACATAAAACCTGCAGGTAAGGTAGTGAAAAGAAATCCTGAAGGCTTATACACACAATGAGACTCATTGCACATCAACTAAGACATGTCTGTATGCAATGCTTGGAAACTCACATACGGACTCACCCGTGTGAGTCTTGCATAGTGTGTATTTCCTATTACAGTGTAGACCGCTTATAACGTAAGTCGCTGGAGTCTCGAATATCCGCACCATAAGCGGTACTGCACTATAACCAAAACAATTATTTTATTGCGATAATGGACACTCCAGGTGCATTTCTGCCGTCGCTGTCATCGTGCTCTAGGTTCCGTATTCGCTTACTAAATAAATTAACAAGCACGGTGTCACGCGCGCACAAGCAAACATGAACACATCTCACTTGTTGACCGTGGAAACGAACTGTCAAAATGCTCGAGTGACGAAGTGCGGCGAGCGAATTGACCTTTGTGCTATCATGCCTCTCGCTTCAACGCGACCTATAAGCGGCGAAAACACAACGCGCGGCGGACTTTCCCCGTCGCAGATTGCTTTCAAGATAGGGTCAAAGCGATCGTATCGCCGAAGTGGATTGTCGCAGATTACATCCTGCTTCGGTCCACTGAAACCGTTTCACATTGCTTTGCTGGCGAAAATCCTCTCCTTCTGTTTGCGCCAGTCCGAAGTTTCAGATTCTCCGAATGCCCGTGATGCGGCCCGATTTCCGTCTGTCTCCGCACACATGATCACTTCCCTTTTAAATGCGGCATCATGATGAACTCGGTACTTCATGCTGATAGAACAGACTCAGAGAATGTGAAGACAGACAGTAGACTATTGCCTAAGCACGTGTACTGCAGCACACGGAGGAAGCTAAGGTAACTAGGTTCGAAGCGCGTGCCGACGGCTATATGGTAACACAGATTTAGGGTCGTACTCGATTCTAACGCGCACGCAATTTTTTGGACCTGTTTTATTGGAAAAAAAGTGCGCGTTAGATTCAAGTAAATACGATATTTGTGGCTTGAGGGGAGCGTTTTCTGTCTAGGTTGACTGCCGAACTTCCAGGCAGCCGCACTGTAACCGGTATTTCGTGTCCCGCAACTGCACTATAAGCGATACGCATATACATAGAGTGCTATGGGAAAATTAACCGGAGTCTGAAAAGACCGTATTATATCCGGTCCTGCACTATAAACCGTTACGTTATAAGTGGTCTAGGTTACACTATAAGTGGTCTATACTGTAGCATAAAAAGTGCAATACTAAAACATTATCTTAAGCAATGCAACTTAAAGCAAACACTATTTATTTTTAACCCAGAGCGTTTATAAAATGACACAACATTCAGAAAAAAGTAATGTGCAAGTAAACAGCATTCTTAGTCTACATGGTTGAACCTCATTTGAACAAAGTCGCATCTGAAATCAAAATAGTACCTTGGCTATATCCAATATATTTGTCGTAAGCATAAAACAATAGGCACCCAAAATAACATGCTTTCACATCTATGCAATACAAATCTCAGTGTGATGCCTTCAACAGGCCAACAAAGGGTCACTTATTGCTTTTCATGGCCTGTCGGCGCATTGTCGTGCCAATTTGTCGCATGCAAACAGAGCTAAATTACAAACACAAGCTTTGAATCTGCGTCAATAAGCAATGGTGCAATCAGTGTGATCCCATGGGATTTACATGTCTGCTTGACAGCTGCAGGCCAGGCCAGCTGGTTGGCCAGAATGCAGGTCTGTATCGATATTGCTTTATTTCACATTGTTCTTGCCGAGTATTTGAAATTTTCACAACCAGAATACTAATTCTGAACCACTGGACGAACACATATTTGCTTTACCCTAATAAATGTTGCAACAGATCTTGCATTTTCAGTTTTCTTATGGCAGTCAAATACTCACTGAAGTAAGGCATGGCCAACCATAGGGAACTTCGCTATATCTGAGAAGTTGTTAATCCACATTCATTATATCGAGCTTTGACTGTATTTAATTTTTCACTAGTGCAACCATCCCTGCTGCCCTCTGTTCCTTGCACCATCCAAGCTTTCAAAATCAGAATGCATCTCTCAGCTTCAACAGTGCTCTATAGTAAGCTCGGCCATCTTGGTCAGCACATTTTAGATGCGTAGGAAAGCTGCTTACAGAATTTCACATAATGTTTGTTAATCTAAAAATCTGCTAGCTCTAGCCAACAAGAAGTTAGAATAGCACAGAAGTTAAAGAAGTTACTGTGCATCGCCTATGAATGTGCCCAGCCACGTGTTTGTTACAATACGGCGCTTAACGGCTGGTTGGTAATGAGTCAACCAGGCAGACGCTGTTAGATTCAAAAGTGGCTTTAACCCTTTAGAGCACCTGAGTCCATTCCCACTGAAGTGTCCCTGCGAGGACAAATGAAGCACGTTCAACACGGACTGTGAGCTCGCAAATCGCACAGAGTCTTTTGCACCGCTCCGTGACAGTAAAGGCCAGATGTGGCGTGCAGTGATATTGTTAAATGTAAACTGCAATATAAAAATCTGTCCAAGTGGGGGTTGGGATCGGATTCATTTTGACTGCTTGCGGAACTCGAAATTGCCATTCGCGAAGACTCTACAAGATAAACCCAGCGGTGCAGACCTCGGCAACGCATGCTTGGAGCCAACCAGTGAAAAGATAAGCGTGCCATTCATGCTTTCTTGTGGAATGCACATATTGGACCAGGAGGCCTTTTACGTTCCTGAAGCAGCGTGGCAATCCTCTTTCCGATAACGAATAGTCACAGGTAGTTTGCTTCACTGCACGGCAGTCTTTCCACTGTCAGTAGGCTTCACCGCATTATATGATTGTCTTGAGGTGAAGCTTACTAATACAAACCCAAGATTATGGAGCGCCAATACGAGCCATCCAAATTTTGAGTGACGCTCCTTGTTCATTTTTACTGCTGCCCTTCAGATTCAATGTCGTTTGACAGCATCTGCCGAAACAGTGCCGTTCGGCATGAATATTTTCAATGAAGCAATAAGCGATCGGGGTTCCATTAGGAGCACACTTGCAGGTGCGCAGCGTTCGATATATCGAATGTGGCAGTTAATGGGAGTTTGACATATCCGTAGTGCAGTGCCATACCTCTACATGGTATTTCTAAGGGAATGTTACAACGGTTCGATAGAGACAATAATTTGGCATATCCGAGTTAGATATATCCGGTATCGACTGTATATAATAACTATGTAATGCTGTGGTTCTCCTTATTCCCGTATTTTCAAACACGCCTTGACTCAAAGCTCCTCCTCAACTCCCCAAGTGGAGCATAGCGGCACCCCTAGATTCAAGAAGACACCATCTTCTAAAAGGTTCTTGGGTGACTTCTATGACGAGTTGCTTAGAACACAACTTCAGTCCAGTGCATTTTTTGTTATCACTGTAAATGCCTAACTAGAAAATTTACGATCAAGAACGCCATGGAGTGTTAGTAAAATGCAGTGAACTTAAGTCTAGGGGCAGCATTGTAACCCACTTGCTCGGGTCAAGATGAAGTATTAAGTGGAAGAATGTTCCAGTATGCGGGTGTTAAAGTCTCTAGAGCTGACAAATGGGCTAGTCACTAATAGTTCATTACAAGCATGGCAGCGCAAGACAAAACGAAAGAAACAGCGCAGGTGTTGTTTCCTTCTTTGCACCTGTCCTGCTTCCTTTCTTATCCGTGCCTTGTCTTGTGCTACCATACTCACAATTAAAGTCTCTAGTCCAGTCCAGTGCCCTGCAAGAGAGTCCAAAATAGCCCTTACAGCTGTTTTTGCTTTGTGTAGTCGCAAAATGCACCTAAAATGGTCCTTTCCAATAATGTTTGCCTTCCGATGGCTGCCTACATAGAGACCAGCATCAGCCACACTCATGTACATAGGCACGATCCTCACAAAACATATGCTGCCGAGTCTCAGGTAAGCAGCAATATATATTGGCAGTTTGGGCTGTCCTCACGTCCGATGAGGTACACGTAGCATCAAGTGAAAGTGACGTCAAGGCAAATTCAACGAAGCATGCTCGCTAATAGAACACCTGTGGAGACCCTATAGCAAACTGCTACTCACTTGCGTCTCTTTTTCCGATCTACCTTGATGCCGCCGCCACCCCAGGATCCCCAGCCAGGCAAGAAAAGGTCAACGCCTTGTGGTGTATCCTGCTTCACCTGCGCTTTCTTCTCTTCCCTGTGGGAAATGAGGGTTCGCTGCCATCAGCAGTGTGTCACACGTAACTTAGCAATCTTGGCGCATGCAAAGTGAGTGTCGTTTGCCAGTGTCATCGCAGGCTTACTTTTACTACTTTCTTACGAAAATACACCCACAACAAAATGCAATTTTGTTTCTAACAAGTGACCGTCCTTATTTCAGGCTTTTTCACTTTAGCTACGAGGACTCGTCCACACCACTGAGATTCGTTTCATGCAGTTTTATGCACACAAGCACTGCTGCTATTAGACCTAAACAAAATATGTGAGTGCAGTTCTGTCATAGCTGCCTGTACCAGTCACAGTGGCTTATTCACATGGCATTATTCTGCTGTATACAAGGCCATGGGTTTGATTCACAGCCTCGGTGCCTGCATTTCAGTAGAGGTCAAATGCAAGAACGCTGGTATAAGATTTAGCTGTACATTAAAGAACCCAAGGTGGTCTAAAATAATCCAGAAACTTCCCCTACACTATCCCTTATAACTAATTGCGCAGTTTTGCGACATTAAATTCCCCAATTTAATCTAACCTTAATAGCAACCTGTACTACAAGCCATTGGCCACTGTCCAAGATGGTCAAGTCTGACAGCATTAGTATGTGACATGAGTAAACAGATGCAGCAAACAGTCGCCCATTACCATATTCATGATAGCCGTCCTTAAGTTCAAGTGCAAATGTGCAATACAGTACAATATGCTACAACGTAGAGGCAAAGGCAATGAAGTTATGATGAGAAGATCGCAAAACTAACGACTCAGCCCGATGTACAGTTGCCAATCTCTAATTAAACCTTGCAGAGTTACACGGTGTTCTACGAAACTAAAATGTTGCACAATGGCCCATAATAAAATGCGCTGCTTGAAGTGCATGTTAGGATTATGCATACTTTAAATCCGTGTATTTATAGCGCTCTATAGGTATAATAAACAATCTATCTAATTAAACAATGTGCATGTCATGGTACCATTAGGAAATATGATAAAGGTTCTTTTTAAATTTCAGCCCTGTTCAAAACAAAGAACAACACTGCTTGCTCCAGAGTACTTAGTACCGGGCACACAAGCAATGAGACAGAAGCAACCTTCATTTGAAAGACATTACATACTAAAATTGTAGCATGGTACCAATCACTAACAATAAAAAGTGTAGAAAATATGATGAGGCATTTGGCTGACATGGTATGAATACACAGTTGACCGCCCATTTCTTTTTTTAAAGAGAAGCCCTAAACACCCCTGCCGGGGTGTCATAAATGAAAAGGTGGCATGCAATAGCGCATGTAGAATAAAGTAATTCTTACAGCCACTCACCTAAAAGCACTGATGACATCGTCGTCTGCAAATGCTTCAGCAATAGTAACGGCCTGTTCCTTCTCAATGTCTTCATCATCCAAGGCATCCTCAGCAGTTCCACCCAAGTCTGGAGCCCTGGACTTTAATATTTGCTGTTTCACCTCAAGGAACTTTGTTGGGTCAACTTCTACTTTATCCGGTTTTGCTTCCGGCTGTGTTGGCTGGGGGATCAAGGAGCGCTTCTGTGTTGGCTTTGGCGTTTTTTCTTTGCTGAAACTTTCCAGGTCTTTCAGAGTCCGCTTCCTTTCCAATGTCTCATCTAGCTGTGCCGCACTTTCAGCACTTTCAAGGCCTTCCATTGTTGTGCTGTCAGCGTTGTCGTTGTTCTCTTTCTCATTAACCTCTTTTCTCTCCTTGAAAGTCACCGACTTACTGCTCTTCTGGCCCCTCCTTTTCTGACCAGGCTTTATTTTTTTCCTCTTTTTCATAGCATGTTCATTCAGAGAATCAAACATCTGGTCAATGTTAGTGTCTTCTCTTTCGTCTGGGGATGGCTTCAATGGCTTGGAGACTGGTGCACTGATCTTGCCTCCATTCTTGGTAATTGAAGCAAGTTTCCTTTTTGGACCTTTCTTGATTGAACCAAGTTTTGCTTGACCACATTTTGGCTTTGAAAGTTCTGCATTTTTTTCTTTCTCATCGTTGATCATGCAGCTTTCTGTTTCAGCCTCGACTGCTGTTTTCTCTTCTGTACCCTTCGTAGTGGCTAAGTGTTCTTGCTCGCTTTCCACGCTGTCTGCCGCTCCAACTGCACCGACATCACAGTTTTTATCAACAGCCTCCTCACCATCATCACCTGGCAAAGCTACAGCGTCTTTGCCCCTTCCATCTCCAGAAACTGCTTCTAGAGACACAGCATCAGCAATGACATCATCAACACTATCTGCTCCTGTGCTGGGCCGTGCTACACTTGGGTTCTTGAGCCATGGGTTAGCAGAGTTGAAGAAGCTTGCCTCTAGCTCTCCAGTATGTGCGGCTGCAACTTCTTTAGCAGCAGCAGAGTCCATTGCATCCTCATCATCAGATGATTCTACCAGAGGCTTCTGTGTGAGTTGCCGACTTAGCTCCAGCTGCTTCAACAGTGCTTCTCGACTCTTGATACAAAAGAAAGAGGGAGGATAAAATTCACAATGTTTGTACAAACTCTGTAGATGGAAAATGAATGCTTAATTTTGCTGGCACAAACATTTTAACTGCTCTTACTTTCATTATTTGGGATGTTCGTTTTCTTTATGGCAGTGATTGTCAAACACCATCAACAAGCTGAGCAAGCTTGGAAACCATGGTTCGCCAATTTTTTCTTTTTTAACATCAATGATCTGCGGCTATTGGGTGCCTCACAGCGATGCCATGAGAGATTGGAGTAGGGCATTCCGAGCTGCCAAATCCGAGCCTAGATTAACTCTAATTTTGCTTGTATTTTGAAGTTTCTGCAACCGATAACTTAGGTTAATGTACATTAGTTATGAGAATTCCTTTTACTCTTAGTTCTTTGAAATGCTAAGAAAAGGTATAGAGCAAAAATGGTGGCCATAAAAAAGGTTTGCAGAGCCCCTTTATACATACTCAGCTCCTCTTTGAACGGAAATTGACACAATGCTACATACAAGAAATTCACGGATGTGTTTAACACATATGAGCTGCTTCAAATTACATAACAGAAGTTGACTCTTAAGCATGGTGCTTCCTTTTAGTCTAGAGTAGACAAATGGCCAGGTATTGATGACATGAATGACATGTTTCAAGATTATGCAGAAATAACAGAACATAACAGTATCAACATATAAATGTGTTTAAGGCAGCAAAAAAAATTTAAAATGTCAACCTCGAAGCGCAGGTGCACTATTCTGGCACTTAAGAAAAGGGATTTACACACTGCGCATTGATAATGTCAGCTGCTTAGCCCTTTCCGTAACCCAGGAAATGACAAAAAGTGTAGGAAATTCGCATACGATTTCCATAAACACGGTTTCAGGACTATACACGTCAGCAGTAAAAGGTTAGAGCTATGAGTATAGATATGCCGATTATAAGTTCAACAAACTGCAATGTCAAACTTGTGCATCTAATCCTTTACAGAGGCTTGTTGTTCTAAAACAATGTGTCATTGTAGTATCACATAAAGCATTTGGCACGTGAATAGGCAAACCCTGTTATTAAAGGTACACTAAAGGCAAATATTAGGTAAACGTGGACTGTTAAAATACCATTACAGAAACCTCACAGCGCTTGTTTCATGCCAAGAAAAAGACTTAGTTTAAGATAAAAGCACATCTAAAGGGTCCGCCCGTCCCTTTATTGCAATTCAAATCACCCGTTCCTGAGCGAGGATTGATGACGTTGCATACACAATCACCGCATTTTACTGCCGTCGGTGAGTAAGTAAGTAAGTATTAGGTAAGTAAGTAAGGGCAGACATTTTGGGCACCACAGGAAAATATTCAGTTTTTGCTGTCTCACACGGTTTACTTCAGTTTTTTGTTCAGACAGTGCCCGACAGAGGTCGTTATGGTTTTTTGTGCAAAACTCAAAACATCCAACCACAGAGAAACCCAGCCAAGACAGCATGGGATTCGCCACTGCAGCTGCTCTTGGTCAAGTGGCGATGACAGTTCGGGCATCCTGTGACATCACATGGACATGGCATTCTCTGCTACTTGCAGTTTGTGTGAGTTTCGCGAGCCAGCAAAACCAGTGCATCCCTACGTGATGATGAAACTACTGAAACGTGAAAGTGCAGGCGGTGCTGGTATCAGGCGAAAACGAAACCTTTCGACCGCCCACGTCGTTATCCAGGGTAAGGTCAATGACTTCTTTTTTTTAATGCAAATCGAATAGAACTGGGCAAGTAGAATTTTCTTCCATTTTATTATGCAATGCAATATCTTCTTATTACGAGTAGTTGAATACTAGTGACAGAATTATAATGAGGAGTGCCTGCGTCATCGGGCTAGTACCTGAATGCCGCGAGGGAGTTGCACAATCGCGTCCTGCATTTACCTCAATTTCTTGATTATTAAATCTATGTTCGTGATAATACTGACTCCTCAGAGGTTCTCGAGCCTTAATCTATCAATTTAACCTTACTTAATATTTGACTTTAGTGTCCCTTTAAACAAACACAGTTATTAAATTTTGACAGCCTCATTATTAAGCAGCTTTCCTGACCAACTGATTACACTGTAATTGACTAAGTAGCTGCATACTAAAATCACAAAGTGAGCTACGAGGGCCAATGTAGCGAAGGATTTCAGCTTAATCTCAACTTCAAACTGTATGCTTTTCCTACTAAGGTATATAGAAGATATACAGACAACAGAACCTTGTGCAAGGCAAGCAATGGTAGCAACAGCTGCCGATCAAGCGACATGTCGATTGAGCAGTTCAAGATGCAACGGTCAAATAGCAGGGTTATCACAAGCAAGCAAAGGTAGATGAAGCCAGCCAAAGAAGGCACTTGAATGCAGTTAAAAAACGAAAATAAGTTTGATAGCTGCTGGATGTATAAAGTGAAGTTGAAAAAAAGGCTGGAAGCAGACTGGAGACTGTCGAAAGCAGATTGACTGGAAGTGAGCCAAAAGATAACAAAGGCACATGAAAGAATGTCACAGGCAGTGAAAGGTCGGCTATTGCTTGTCCATCCAAACAAACATTAGCGCAAGAAAACTGCAAGCTTTTCTGGAAATAATGCTAACAGGCCATTGTTCATAGAAAAGCTAGGCAAAATGTTTCATGATCTACTAGTTCAACTGCACTTACCATGAAGAAAACAGGGGCTAGCCTTAAAGGGGCCCTGAAACACTTTTCTAGCTATTCATAGAATGGCCTCACTATAGAAGGAATTATTAAATTTTTCAAATCTTTCAACTATAAGTGGAGTTATCACTCTGATACCTGGCTTTCTTGCTCTTTTCGTCTCTGCTAGCGTGCTAAGTGATCATGAACAAGCAAAAGCTAGCAACCTCACACACGCATCCACACCCATCCAATCTTCCAGCAAAAGGGGAAGCGGTGGTTATTAATGCGCCTCACTTGTCCTGTCTTGCTCCTCCGTCGCTCTCAGGCACCTCTGTCAGATGCCAACATTGAAGTGTTACCATAAGCACACCGCAGAAAGATGACAAAGTTAGAAAGGAGCAATAGGAGAAATAATCACTACTGCCGTCATCCCAGCCGAGAGGAAACATTGTGTTGCAGGGGGAACTGGGAAAGTAAACATTGCAGCTCTTTACATGTCCGTTCTCATTAGGTAATTTTCAAAAATTTCTTTAGGAATATATGTTAATTGAAAGGCATCACACTTATTTCAGTGTGTTTGTGAGGTTTGAAGAAAATGCATTGCAGGGCCCCAAGAATGCAGATGCATAAACATGCAGAGTCAAGCTATAGAAATGCGACAGAAAGGCAGGAAGCTGCACACAAAACTAATAACTTTCAAGAAAGGGTGTACACTTACCTCCTGGTTGTATTTGGTCCTCAGCATTTGGTGCTTGGCCCATTTTCCTGTGCCTTTATGCCTCAACGACACTCTTTCCTACAAGAAAGAGCCGAAGTTTAAATCATTTGCCAGCCATAAAAGGGACACCAAACAGAAAAAGATTATGAGCTGCATTAGTAAATTACCCTGTCACAATATATACCAAGAATGCCACTCTTATCCTGAGAAAAGGCTTGGCAAGCCAGAAAAATGTGCTAATACAAAAGATGGGTGGCGACATGGCCTTGAAGTTCCCGCACCAGATGGCTGTGACATCATAGATTTTGACCACATCTGCTCGTGCCTAGTCAATGTTTATTAAGACTGACTGCATTCTATTCTAAAAGACACAAAGATAGAACTTAGCAAGTTTCGGGAACTTTTCCTGAGCGACAATGACCCAACTAGATACCTTGAAATGCATGATGCCACACATACATGTCCTGGGGTTTCGATGGGAAATAAAAAAATGAAACTTTGACCTTCATTTTCTCTTCTAATAGTCACCCTACTACAGTTGACTTCTGTTAATTCAACTCCTGTTAATTCGATTATTCGGTTAATTCGATCCCAACCAAAGGTCCCAGCCAGTGCCCATGTATTCCTATAGGCCCAAAAGTTTGTTATTTCAATCCTAACATTGGCCTTCGCCGGATACTTTGAACTTGACCAGTCAGAATGCAATGACTCCTATGATGACACCAATAGCGACCCCTCTAATGGCAGCGTCTATCTCAACGGAGCTTAGGGGACAGTGGATGCATGTCCTCTCCCGTCGAAAATGCCTATTTTCGACCTGCTCAAGGAAGATTATCAAGCAATAACCATAACTCACATTGTCCGATTACGGTATTTACCCGACCTTAACATGCACCATTTAAAATGTACAGCTGCTACACCCCACACCAATTTTGCAATATGTAAATGAGCATGGTTTTAGGTTGTCTCACTGATTAATACAACACGGAGCATGCAGAAGTGGCAAAGCCTTACACGACATGAAGACTTGATGCAAAATGCCAAGAGACCAGTATCGCTAGAAATACACATATGTGCTGATGAATGCCTATGTATACTCACCAAGACTCGCTGCTTTTCAAGTTCTCGCAGCTTCTCGATGGCAAGCTCCGGGTCCTTCTCCTTGAGTTCCTCGAACTCTTTCATTTGTTTCTTCAGGCGCTCCTTCTTTAGAATACGGTGATACCTGGGGTAGTGACAAGCCACAACTAAAAGTTATGGTCACATGAAAAAAATAAAGAGGATTTCTTTTCTCTAGTAGTGACTCAGTCTGGCATGGCTTCACAGTGCCAGCCACAATATACTTATGTCGATACACCACAGTGAGAATAAAAAGGGGAAAGGTTGTTCCCCATCTGCTGCCACAACTGTGAGTGGCACTGGCTAACACTTCCAAGGATAGTTCTAGTACACATGCACAAATAGTACACAAGAAAGTGGCAGAGAGAACGGCCAGTCGCCACTGTAGCTCAATGGCATAGCATTGCATGCGTAATCCAGAAGACGTAGGTACCACTCTCAACTGCAGCAGGTTGTCTTTAGGTACACAATCAGTCTCCCCTTTTCCTTATTCTTTCTATATTACAATTAAATTGAACAGTTAATTTCGCTTGCTCTTTTCCTGGCTTCATCATCTATTGGCTTCATGTAGCTGTGACTGAAAAAAATCGAGCCCCTCAGTTTCCCTATTCTTTTCGTCTATTGTCATACGTTCTCATAACTCTTCTAATATTAGATGCAGTCGATGCGTTGAGGCATCACTTACTACACACATTTTTCCCCATACGTCTGAACCTGAACTGCGGCTTTCACTCAACCACACATACACAAAGACATGAAGGAGATATTGAAATTCACACTTCAAGATAAGGAATAATAACATTATCTCTGGAACTCACTTCTTGCTTTTGATCTTGCCCTGCCTTCGAGCCTTCATCTCCTGATAGGATAGCAGAGCCCTCATCTTTTTGAGCTCAGCCAGTCTTTCCTTGGCCTAAGAAGGGGAGCAAGACAAGAGGAGTCAAGGAACAGCCTTGAACATACGGCATTGACAAGTTAAAAAAGAAGGAAGTGCATATGCTTCATTCAGCTAGGTGCACTAATAGCTGCAATACAGCATAAAGAAAAAACATTTTTCGCCACTCCTCGTGTGGGGGCCCAACTATATTCATCTCGTGAAAAATAAACTGAAATGCAGTGTCACAGAGATAGTAAGTACACACAGAACACGCCAATCAAAGCAAAGCTGTGGGACCAGTAATTGTTAATCTTTTTTTATTAACAGCCTTTGAAGAGCACCTCAGCAGACTACGTGAGCACCCGGGGGATAACAGATACAATGCATATCCCTGAACATTGCTTCCAAGATTTTCAGTGCACCATAGCACCGCTACTCAATCTCAGAGGCCATGTTCACATTCTGTGCTGGTTTTCAACTTTCCAGCTTCTGCATCATTTCTGAGAAGCAGTAATGGTGGCATTTTTCTGTGGTTTCAGTATCGAAAACATGTTTTTGTGAGCTTTTCATGACATATCCACTAACTTACAGAACATGAAATTTTGCATGAAGGCTACTATATATGTACATTACTTGAATATAGGCTTCTTTCGTCACAGGTTGCCTTTTGTAATATACGCGTGACCGTGCACTTGTGGTGTTGTGGGACCGACGCAAGAGGACACAAAATGAGAAGCAAAACTGAGAAGAAAAGAGAAGAGAAGAGGAAAGCACTAGGTACGGGCAAAGGAGAGCGTGAGCTGCGGGGCTCAAAAAGGCTGGCAGCAAGGAGGCGGTGCCGGTTCAGGAAGCGGCCGCAGCGGGTCTCGAGACGGAGCCAGGAGGCAGCCCTGGTGTCCGAAGGAGCCAGACTGTCCTGGAGACGTTCACGGACAACGAACCAGACTGTTCCGGGGACGTTCACGGACGACTGGCCAGACTGTCCCGGGGACGTTCACGGGACACGGACCAGACTTTTCTGGGGACGTTCACGGACGACGGCCAACGGTCGAGCAGTGTTGACGTCACGGAGTGGACTGGCCAGTCAGGCGAGAGGAAACGGCCTTGGCCCACAACCCGAGCTCCGTCGACCGTTATTGACGCAGTTCCGCACCCGGTCTCACCGACGTCTCCAGGAGAACATAGCTCCAATCCACTCATCGACCATGCTGGTCGCCACAACCGAACTTGATGTGGCAGGCAGCGTCGACAAGGGGCTTTGCGATTCATCCTCTGCCGCGCCCTCGGCTACCACCCCATCGTCTGAGCCGACGCAACTGTCCGGGTAGATCCGTGTGTCACAATCATCGTGACTTTACTATTTACTGCGTGATTGATGGGCGGAACATTATATTACTTAGTGACTGTAAACCTTTCAACGCTTTTTTTTCTTTATTCTTTAGTATGTGCCATACAAGGGATAATGTCTTGTAAGTGTACAAACGGCTCTGTCTATTACTCGCACCAAGGTTGCCCTTGAGTGTGCGACACTTAACCAGAACCTGTCATCACACCTTTAAAGCACACTTCCATAGACAACAATAACAGATCTCCCTTTTCCAACCTTCTCTGTGTCAATTGTCGACTGTGGCTTCTCGGATTAAAAAAAAAAAAAACGCAGAGTGCACAGAAGTCAAAGCTTAATGAAACCTTGAGGTTATCTACTACTCTGGCACTCACAAATTTCCAGGTCCTTCTGACCGTCTTTATGAAAATTTGTTGACAATCTAAGACACTGGAGGTGCTGCACAAGAAAAAAAAAAGGACGATTGTGGTGAAACGACGACGATGACATTGACTACATGTGCAGCGCGTCGCGGAAAGAAGAGAGAGAGCACGAGGTGGCGCGGCGGAGAAAAAAAAAAAAAGAAGAGGTAGAAGGCACGAGCACAGCAGAGGCGTTGGAGACGGCATTCGAAGAGCCAGGGTTCGAGAGGGTTGCTCGGGTGAACCGCTGGGCAACCTCCTGACCAGTTGCGCTCCTGCGGACGTCGGTGACCTGTGCGGCGACTACGTGCCCGCGAGACTGTTCCCGGCTAGTACTGTTCCTGGTCGTCTTATCTCATGCCGTTCCTCAACGTTCGAGCCGCCGCCACCGCTAACCCAGCATCTCGGCAAGTCGACCCACTACGTCTTGCTCAGCGACCAACTCGTCCCGTCACGGTCTCCTTCTACTGAAGACGATAAGGACGTGAGCGCGAGCAAGAACCTTGTAGCGTAGGGACATAGCATGCATGGGTTATATGTACTTTAGTCACTGTGTGGTGTGTGCGTCGTGCTGTTTGTATAGTATTTTACAGAGTGCTTATTTCTAATACATGTTATCTTCAAACTTAAACGTCTACAGCTCCATCCTTCACAGCACCGCACGTCAACAAACGTGACGGTCCGCAATCATCTCACTACAACGATGTATAGCTTGCCAAGTTACTATGCCAGCCTACAATGTTCAACTACTGCCAGTAGGCTGCAAATAAGATGGGATGCACCATCGGATTTGGCTTTATCATGCGTTTCATGATGTTCCAACCAACCGGCCAGGCTCACACTCACAAAACCAGCAAAAGACATCATTTGTGGATTTGTAGGTTCAGACGAAAACCACGTTTCCTTCTGGCATGCCACTAGTTTCACCATAACTACTGTATGCACCAATATCTGATTCAACGAAACCGGAATGAAAATTCCCTGTTTTCTCTCTGAATATTCCAGAACTGGCAAAGCCCTGAAAATAACAGGTTTTCCCTGATGACAGACAACCTGTTATTTATTCTATGACGATGAAAGACAACCAGGCGTCTTTTTGACATGGAGTACAAGGATGTCTTTAGACAGCTCTCACCTCTTCCAAGCTCATGGCCTTGAGCGCTTTCTCTTCAGCTGGAGTCAGTTCAGCTCCTGGTGGTGTGACATTTTCGCTGACCTTCAGGATCTTGTTTATTTCTTTCTCGAGATCAGTCTTTGGCTGATGTGCAGTAAGTTAGGAGGCAAGAAATAATAAAAGCAAGGATACCGGGTTACCTTTTTTTTATAGAGGCAAGCATTCTTAAAATGCAACATGTAACCCTACAAGTTTTATACTAGCACTCTACAAAAAACAAACAACGTAACTAAATTAACTTGTGCTACATGTAGCTCTAAGGGTGTATGCATACTAACACAAAAAAAAATCTTTTTTTTTTACACTTCCTGGCTCTGCAGGAAGCAGCCACCAATGCAATAATACACAGACCCCCTTAAACTTCACCTAACCGATGGCGACAAATGTAATTTGCGAGAGAAAAGCTTGTCATGCTTATGCACGACTCAACAATATGAATAGTGCATTTACTTGCATAATGAACATACCTCCCCCCCCCCCCCTAAAGATGTGTGCAATGTTGGCGGGTGCATTGATTATGTGAAGTAAAATGTTGAGCAATTTTTTTCCACGGCCACCTCTAAAAAAGTAGGAGACGCATGGTACGATACAGCGTCGACATGCCGAAACAGCAGCCATATCTGAGGCATGCTGTAGCGCCAGATCGGACACCTGCGCACGCCGAATCCGGCACAGCAATATGCCTCTGATCCAGCTCCTGTTCCAGCACGGACGTTGAATCGTACCATGTGTCTTCTACTTTTGTCGCATGTGGGGCATTTAATCCGGCGCTACGACACGGCAAATGGCCTGGGATCTGGCTACTGTTCCGTCTCGTCGGACGCTGTTTCGGACGTTGGATCATACTGTATGTCTCCTACTTCTGTCGCATACCAGGTATCCGATTCAGCGCCACATCACGGCAAGTGTGCTCATTATGCGAGGTAAAGAAAAAACTTACTTTTCAATTGGAAATGTGGGGGTGTGTTCATTATGCGATTAAGGGGAGATGCTACTCGAAAAGCGCGAGTTCTTTTTTCAAAAATTATCTATTTTTTTGGTTTCACTTGTTTAGTTTGGAATCTCTGCTATTATGACAATAAAAATCAAAGCCGAGACTCAACTGGAAATTAGTTAAAATTGCATTTAAAGACCCCAAGGTGTCAATTAAAAGCTCGAAAGTGTGCAGTCGTCTAGCATTTCACGGCCAAAAACGCACAGTCGCTCGCCATTGCGGATCGCATGAGGAGCTTGGCCAAGCCTCACTTTCCCAATAACCATAGTTGCCCAAGCTGCTGCGGCGCAAGAAATTTAAAATAGCATGCATTTTGCCAGGTTTTTCGAGCGCTACGATTTCAAATTTTCACCATTTAAATTTGTTTTTCTCCAAACACAATATTTGGCAACTTTTTGAGTTTGCCCATCTTGTTTTTGCTACTTCTGGTGCTCGGATCTGCATAAAAGTTTTCCCATGTTTTTTCTAATATGTGAGAAGTGCCGCTATCTCCTTTAAACCTCAATATTATTTATACGGTGGAACCTTATTGATACGATCTTCACGAAAACTGGAAAATAAAGCGTATCATCAAAAAATCGTATCACCCAACTAAATTGTATTATCGAGAAAAAAAAAGAAATAAACTTATCATTCCAAAAAATGTATTACACAGAATCGTATCAATGAGGTTCCAGTGTATATATATTAGAAAAATTGCAATTAAACACTTACTGGGGTCTGGGTATTGTGGACTTCCCAGGTTCGAATTTTTCACGTGTAATAAATATTTTATATGCACTTCCTATTTAGTTTTCAGCATTCTACAGTTCAATTGGAGGAATATGAACAACCAATGGTCCATAAATATGTAAGTTTACTTATAGATAAAGGGGGGGCAAAAGACCTATGTTTTACACTTTGTCACAGTGCGCAACATAAAGTATGCAACTTGCAGGAAAACTAATTATATATTTCAAATCAGCATAAAGAACTCTATAAACAGCCTAAGTTTCATTGCTCTAGGGCAGGGGTTCTCAGGTACGTTCATCCCAGGGAACCCTGCTAAGCTCCATAAAGTGCCAAGGCGGCTGACGCACGCACCAAGTCAAAACGAAACTACCTTTCGCTGCAAGAAGTGCGGACGAAACTTGCGGTCGCTATCGACGCTACCATGGGAGGCGACTACGCAGTTGTGAAGGCACGCAGCCGACGCGCGCATCGAGTGAAAACGAAACTACTATTTGCCGCAACCTGCTGCGGACGAAACTGCGGTGGTTATCGACGCGATCAGAGATAGCGACTACGCACTTACGGAGGCACACGGCTAGCCGCCAACGCGGTGTTACGCGCGGCGATAAACGCAAGAATAAAGGCTTTAAAGGCACAATTAGGCACGAAGCGCTTCGGCGTTGCTGTCAGTCACGTGCCGCGTACGATTGCCGCTGAGGACCACGGCGATGCGGACTGCGCCACTTCGTTTCGGTTGGACGCTACGCCGTTCTTGCCCTTATGCGGCGCGCATTTGCGGTGCTCCGCGTTTTTTTTTTTTTTTTTCCCTTCAACGTATAGGTCAGTGCGCACGCTATCGGCACCTACCCTATCTACAAATAGGAGAAAGGCGCATGGTGGTAAGTTACGGCCTCCGAGATTCAAGTGCGAAAGCTTAGGCGCGCTGCCCGTTCTCAGAGGTTGGGTGGCTACAAGCTGCTTGCGTATTTATTGCGCAGTTCGCGCGTTGCTGTTACGCACTGTGATGTGCTTTTTGACACTCAGGCATGGGTAATGGAGGTTCTTTGGATTAAGCGCACCTCGTGTTCGCCGTTTTAGACACTTGTCGGGAGCGGGACCACGGAAAATTTATCAGTGGCTCGCGGAACCGCGAGCAGGGGCCTGCGGAACCCGTAGGTTCCGCGGAACCCACTTTGAGAACCCATGCTCTAGGGTGAATACAGTGGAATCTCGATGATACGAATCTCACGGGGTCACGAAAAATATTCGTATTAGCCGAAATTTGTATCATCGAAACACAATTAAAACTAGCTAAATTTAAGGGGGACGTGGGGATCAGATCGCGAAAATCGCGAGAAAAATTGATTTTTGCAAACCACGCGTTTGGGTATCTGCAACACCTAATCTACGCTGTATCAAAATGGTTTGGCTGAAAACGCACTACAAGTGCCCGAAAAGTTTAATTCGTCACTGCCCATGGCGAGAAAACAGCTTTAAATCACGCAATATCACCGCAGTTCAAGGAGACATATCTCCTATTTCCCGCCACCGAGCGCCGCCATCTTGGTATCGTTCGAAAGCTCAAAGTTTCACCGTTACGCTTCTCAATTCGTCCGTCGTCGCCATCTTGTAACAAACGCACAAACACAAAAGAAGCGCGGGTCTGGGATAGGTAGTCACATGGGCCCTCCAATGAAAGCGGGCCTCCGATTGGCTGCTGTGCTGAAAAGCGTCTCTATATTGGTTGCTGCTGTGGCAGGGGCAAGATGGCAACCGCAGCTGTCCGCTTCATAAACCACGCCGGCGTCATCACTTGACATACAGAATTTGGATTACCGAGAGCTCTTAGGTTAGAGATGGACCGTCGCTCATTGGCGAATAAACTTTGGACGAAGCACGCCTTCGGAATTACGAAGCGCAAGCCTCCTACGGCAAGAAAAATATGGCGATTAGCGGGAGAAGCGGAGGAGCACCCGACTGAACGAGCGCAACCTTGCACCGTGTGACTCCAGCAGCGAAAACGACAATCGCCCTGTGCCATCGGCACCCATAACGCAGCCAACGGAAGACGCGCCAACGGAGGCTCCCGCGCCTCGGCGTATGGCCGCGCGAATCAGCCGAGATTGTATCTCGGCAGACATAGCTCGCTGCGACTAGGCAAAATGGCGCAAACAAAAGGATGCGGCCCGAAGCACAGCAGCCACTCCGTCCGATGGCACAAGGCAAAGGAGGAAAAGCACAAAAGCAACAAAAGCGCCACCGCTTCAAACTCTTCGTGCCCAGTCGCGGCCTCCATGCTGTCCGGCGCCGCGTCTGCGCCTCCGCACCAAGAGAGAAAGAGAGAAAGCACGTGACTGCGCGCTGTTTTCTTTCTCGGCCGTCGGTGGGGCGGCGTTTATTCGTATCAACCGACGCGGGTCGCAAATCGATTCGTAACAACAGTTTTCTTGCGCGTTGCAAAGTAATGGGGCTCGGCCGGGACTGCAAAAAAATTCGTATCAGCTGGAAATTCGTATTAGCCGTGATCGTATCATCGAGATTCCACTGTATTATGAAAAAGGAGTGTCTGAGTAGCATCTCTCCTTAAAGGGGCCCTGAACCACTCTTTATTGAAGAGGAGAAAGACATTTGAAGTGAAAACAGGCTATTTCAGAATCACTTTGCCGCAAAAAGTACTCCAATGCGTTCAGCAGTAGCGGAGTTATCGGCAATCAAACACTGCCTCCGTTGTGCTCCCCTTCCTCCTCCAATGCCTTGCACTGCCAAGGCGACGGCAGAGATGCCACCGTGGCGCGCAGTTCAAATTTCCGATTTGGTGCCTACGCCACACTAAACATAAGCCAAATGCGGCTGTCCTCAGATAGCCAGCAGTGCGCTTAGCCAGTGGACTCGTGGTGGCGGCCGCAGCGACCAATAGCAACCGTGCATTGGAGTGTGCTTTATTACGAAATAAAGCACACAGAGAAGAGCGAGGATCATGGATTCTTTTGAAACGAGAGCGTTTGAGAGAAAGGTGACTTCGCATTCCACTCGCGAGCTCCACGGACCGCGTACGACAGCAGAACTTGGCTAAGATGTTCACAACAGCGTATGCTACCCGCGGACTATGTTATTTCACCAAGCCCGAGGGGTGGTACAGGGCCCCTTTAAATACTGCGTATTTCTGCACACAAGTAAAAAGTTGTGCCTTACACTAGAGGGTGCTGCAGTCTTCTCTTTTCTGACAATGAAAATCAGGAGCTTATTATAATCAAGCATATACAGCTAGCTGATTTTTAAGTCTAAGTGCATCTAAGTCTGCATATTTTGAGATGCAACTGAAGCATATTCCTGCTGAAATACAGTCAAACCTAGATATTAAAACACAGATATATAACATAATTATCACATATAACAAAGTAAACCTAAACGTTTCTCACCAATATCAGCAAGTTACGAAAGCATTTTCATGCCAGGTACAACTGTCATAATTAACTTGTGCTGTATAACAATGGAGTCCGTCTATACTGAAGGCTTTTCACTCCTTCTTTCTCGTCTAATAATTCTCCACATTCATCTAATATCTTACAACAGATATACCTTGGAGCATTGAAGGTCGTATACCTTTTGAGAATCATTTCTCAATATCCACATTTTTCTGCAGGATTTCCATTGCAAAATCTCAGTGGAATAATAAACGGATACATTTTAAAATGAGACACTGTCATGTTTTGTGAATGCACATACTCTATTTTGTAGTGTTGTTATTATATGATTATTGTATCAGGTGCTGCTGAAGTTTCACCTCTCAATATGCTCAAACCCTTTGAAATATGTCACAAATTTTGCATGCCATGTCTGACAGCAGGCAAAGACGTCTTGAAAACCCACCTTGAGGCGCTCAGCAAATTTACCGGCAGACTCCATTCTCATGTCCGGCTGCTTCAGTGGAAAGCGCAGCTGTTCGGCCTGAGACAAATCAAATAAAACATAAATCATGCTTCCTTTCCATCAAACTTCTGCTTAAAGCAAGCAACCCAGTCTCCCCTGCTTATCCTATGCACTAGAGCTCTAAAACATATTGGATGCAATTGCATCTAGATGCCAAACAGTTTTAATAATTTTTAATATGAACTGATTACAAAAGTGCCTGATTTCACAAGGTAACTATGTAGTCAGGTACCCATAACATACATTTTTTCGAAGCCAGAAATGTGCATTAGAAGAAGCACCATTTCCAGCAATTTGTTTACGAAGGGATCATGAGAATAAATACAGTAGAACTCCAGGGACACGTTTTTCAAGGGACTCTCGGAAAATAATGTAGCAGCTGGGAAAAAGTAACAGTTAGGAATGTTCCCAATCGTCACAGCAATGCCAGAATCAGCTCCGCACACATGCATAATTAAGGGACATGTACTGCATTTCGTGACAGCGACCCCTTTCCACTCTCAGTATGCTTCACCGCATGGCACTAAAGCATTGCGGCGAAGCTGACTATAGAGAGACTGCAAAAACTACTCAACTGCGCTGTGGCGCATTTATCATGACTGCCGATCGCGTCCTTCTGGCATTTTGTGGTTCCGAATATGCCTCTGTACCACTAAATTTAGGTGACCACCACATTTATATGTCATTACAGAATGACAAATGGGAACTTAATACATAGGAGGCAATGGCCTTAAGGTCGGGACTGAGAATACGACATAAGAGCCATAAAAATGCAACAGCAAGGAATGTATCAAAAATGGGGTGCAGCGGGGAAGATTTACAACATGAACACACTGAATGTGCTGTTATCGATTTGCAGGGCAAAGCATCAGTGCCATTACAGCACAGAAAACATACTCGTGAGAGACATATCAGTAACGTTTTTCTGCGTACAGTCAAACCTCGTTAATACGTACCTGCCTAATGTGTAATTGCGGTTGAAATGTAGTCGCGAAGATTCCCCCACCCAGCCCCCTTGAACCCCGTGTATTGGCTGACCGCTTAAGCCGTAGTCGCTCATTGCCCACCAAACGGTTAGTGCGTACTATTTTTCTTGTTCTACATGCACAGGCACAAAATCAGAAAAATCTCATGTGCGCAGACGTTAAATTCTCGAGTTGCAATGCCCGGACGACAGTCACCAGCGATAGTGAACTTAAAACACGGCCACCATGACAACGTATTACTTCGTCATACAGCTGTTGCCGATTGCCGCTGCACAAAAGCATGGCCTTCGAGATTAGCTCACGGTAACGTGCATTTCTGCCATCACCGTGGATGTCGCTTTGAGGTTTCGTATAAAGTCCAAACACGGCAACATCGTCGCCGCGTGCCATACGCTGTGTGTGCGAGTGAAAGTTTGCGAGGGTCAGCCGACTCAATCTCACACGCGCGAGGGAAAAAGGCGGGGCGGAAGTGCGCTACTACGCGAGGCACGGCGGCGGAGGCGAGAAAGGGAGGAGTTTACTTTGGCGGCAGCCGCCGTCTCTCGAAAGCGATCTGCGACGTGGAAAAAATGCGCGCCCGCGCGGGCTCATCTTCAAAGCGATCTGTGGACAAAGTGCAATTAGTGCCGGTAGCTTCGTATGTGCTGTGCTTTTTACGTCTAGTTCGCGTTGAAGCGAGAGACGGCACGCTCGCTGCTGCTGCCGCACCTTCTCACTCCAGCGTTGTGAGAGCGAATATCCGCGGTCATCAAGCGAGACGGGTTCATGTTTACCTGTGCGCGCGTTACACCGTGCTTGTTAATTTAGTTATGAAGCAGGGCCTCATGGACAAACTGACTCGCGGCCTTATCGAGTTCAAAGATGCTGTTGTCACGGCGAGGCCGCCACGGCGGCAAGTGATGATTACCGATTTCTTGCTGCCTACCCGCAAATAAAGCCTGTCTGAGTGCATGTGTTTGAGAGCATCATGACTTAGTTCTTTTCTGATGGGTAAGTAGCCGCTAAACTGGCATTGGCGGTTAATTTGTGCATCATTTAGTGCATACCTGAACGTCGTTCCCAGCCAACTACGTATTAACGAGGTTTGACTGTACACTCTTTGTAGAGCATACTAACAAGTGAACTAATATTTTGCAGGAACTTTTGAAGCAAAACACAGCAACAGGATGCAAGTGATGGCAGTAATTTTCAGAATGGGTATTTAAACTGAACATAGGTTGATATAGTCCGAAACCTACGCATAAAATGGTTAACACCGAGTAGGTGTTGTAGCGCTTGGAGCTTTTAAATGCAAAACACTGTAAGGCAGGTAGAAAGGAGGGACAAAAAAAGAAACACAGAAAAACGTCTATCCTAGTTATCATACTATGTACACATGGTTAGACAACTGTCCTTACCACACGGTTCTGTTTGACCACAGGCTCCCACACGGAGACTTCCTCGCCGACCTTTTCATACGCGACCTGACGCTGTGCCTGCAACAAAAAATGTCACAATTCTCACACATGCAAACCGGTACCAGAGTAACAGGACCCAAACACAGTTGAAAAATATTCAAGAATGCAGCAGTGGGTGTCTGAAATATGGCTTGTACAGAGACCAACAAAATAATGGTTAAAAAACTTGCAAGCTCAACATAGTGCCAATTCGGGCCAGTTGGTAAGGTGAAGTGGGCGCATGTGTGTGTATGTGATAAGTAGATATTACAGTAGAACCTTGTTCATACGTTTTGGAAGAAAAAACGCAAAAAAAATGTACTAACCAAAAAAACAAATGATCCAAAGCAACTAAAAATTTCGAGACTCAACTGTAGTTGACATCTACACAATGCAAAGCGTTGTGCACAAGGCACGAGATGCACATCGAGGTGGTGGGGATTCAATGGCCCGAGGCATGTTTTGTTGTTTTTCTATTGTGTAGTGTTTTAAGGTGGCGACAAGAAACTGAAACGAAATCAAGCTGGTGGATGACGTCGGATGCCGCCAAAGCGAAACGTGATCCCTACATCACGCCCCCTGTAGCAAGGAATGGCGGCGCTTTTCGATTATCACCTGCTTAAAGCATGCAGTATGCTACCAATGGCACCACGCCCTATGCGCTGTAAAAAAGACAGGCGAAGATGCTTATCGCATTAGGTTTGGCGGCGATAGCTGTGAATGGGGCGTGTGACGACCCAGGAGGAGACTTGCCATTACCGGAACAAGAAACTGAGTGTGCGCCGGCGTTTTCACAAGAGACAGGTGGGCGAGTATTGCGTGAAAGCTGATGCAGTGGGCCGCTACTGTTCTCAATCGGGCACACCTTGCGCCTTTTCTTGTTTGCATGAGATCTAGCGGCCGGAAAATGTATCCTACGATCACAGTTTGGCGATGTACTGAACGTTGTTGCCGAAATATCGTTTTTTTTGGTAACATACTATTACGTGTAGCTGATGCTGATGAACTAGTAAAAAATAAACGTAACTTTATTGGGTCATTTGTTGTGATCTCGATCGCGAACAATGTTGGCACCGGGAAATCGTACGTAACGGGATCATATCAATGAGGTTCTGCTGGACACTCATGAAATGAAACGTGACAAGGAAACTTTACTTTTAAAGTAGACCACACCATATGTGAAATTTCTCGAGAGTGCCATGTCATCTCGCTATGAAAATAAAGTGTATGAACTAAAGTTACGCCGATGTCACATGAACTGGAGACAGTGGAAACTAAAGTATGCACGTTAGTTAGTCTGAAGTTGAGAAATATCAGTAGCTCAGCCTTGTAAACTGATGAAATGATTTGGTACAGAGGGGAAAGGTGAGGGGGAGTGGGAGAGGTGTAATGCTAATGTGCCAGGTGGGGGAGGTGCCCCCCTCTGTATCCACCAGTGTAAGTCTTCTGGAAATTTGCAGCAGAAATTTAGCCTTTTAAGCATGTAATAATTTCTGCAGTAAAGCCAGGTGATGTCCAGTGCCCATCCTGTGCATTTCGTGTTTCATCTTCCTTAGCGCTATAACCATATTTAATCAAACTTCAGCAAACAAACAGTGCTTTAAAAGAGGACAAGAGGAGATGTAAACGAGCACTAGTCTATGCTCGTGTATGTCACCTCCTCTTGTCCTGCTCTAAGATGCTACAGTTAAACCTGGATATAACGAAATTTACCAATTCTCGAAAAACTGCATTATAAAGAGGATTTCATTATATGCTGGTTCGGTACAATCATTTATCAAAATGCTTTTAACGATCAAGGCCACTGGACTACACTTACCCTCTGGAGTTGAGGTCGGGGCAAGGGTTCGGCCAACACCTTGGCATTGCGCACAATTGAGCGCACTTTCTTCTTGATCTGCCGGTGGGCATCGGTCTTCTTGAGGCCCATGAGCAGCTGGTGCACAGCCACCTTCTCCACTGAAGCTGCGCGTACCACCCAAGATTTGACACAAGGAACATTTCCAGATCTTTCGTCAGAGAATTTCTCACAATGATTTACTAGGCACAAACAGTGTTACGTAGTAACTATAGAGCAACACTACATCTGTTTGAACTAGCTAAGTATTGTTTAAGAACTATATTTTCCTTCATCTTGAGAAAAAAATTACGGTTATTACTGGTGAAGAAGGTAAAGGTTGCCTGTTTCAAATTGCACGTTGAAACCTCAGCACCGGTACTTCATTATGGCTAATACTGATTTCAATGTACATTGTCATAATTTGGGCTGCTTTAACACACCAAAACATTGCTCAGTCAAACCCTTGATTGCTTTAGAATGTAATGCAGTCTTTGTTTACAGATAACATTCGACTAGTCTGAAATGGATGCTTTCAAAATTTATGACAACATGGAGAGCAGCTGCGGGTATTTCAGGGTGGAAACTCCAACCTACTTTCGTTTCTGTGTCGTTTATGTCTTATAAAGCCTCTGCTTATTAAAAATGTAGCTGTCTTGCTATTGCAGAAATGTAATTTACTGATACAGCTTAAACAAATATTCCCCTTTTCACTGTCCATCTAATTACACATGAACTATCATATAAACCTAACAAAGTGTGTTACGTACTAGACAACTGTTAAAGCAGAATACACAAATGCACACATATAAATTGATACAATTTTGAAATTGTTCCATGAATTAAATGCAAGACAAAACGACCTCTACAGTGAGTACCTGTGATGAAACAGGGCTTCAGCTCAAAACACAAGTCAAAAACTATTTAAAAGAAAATAATTTGTTACCTTTTGAAAGGTCATATTCGGAGACTGTCAAGCTCGGCTCAGTCCGTGGTGTCACCTTTCTGGAAGCCACACATTGAACGAAAGTATGCGTCATGACGTGGTGAAAGCTCTCTTGAACTCACTTCAAAATACATGGCACATAAGATTTAAAAAATGCATACAGCTAGAACTAATGAGCCACATTCAGTCCGAAATACACGTACGTTGTTTCAGGCATTACAACTTTGTTTTATAAACAGCTTCCCAGCACAGCAAAAACACCCAAACTGACCATGGTCAGTTTATGAGGTAAAATGTAAGCAGGTGGCCACTGCCTGAAGATACCTGCACTGTGCTACAAGAGGCATGTGGCTACTACATTAGTGCGCTTGACACCGGTTAATAAAGCCGGATGTAAAAAAATGTGTTGAATCAAAATATTTTGCTCAACTCCTCAAAGTGGAGGGCAGGAAAATACTATGACTAAAAGGCGAGGCACGCAGTCGCTGATTTGGTTTCTGGCTGCGACCAGTGTGCTCAGCAGCAAAACATCATAGCCAATGAGCTACTGCAGTGGATACGCGGAGTAAGAACACAAACAACAAACACTGTTGTTACAACTCACATTTACTTGCCAAATGGCTACAGGAAGCAGCACACCATAAAAACAAATTTTACCAAGTGCACAATGCGATTCGTCCATTGACTGAGATAATCATTTCCTCTGACAGGATTCAGATGAGTGGCAAGCTGTGTTTAGATGGATGGCACATAGGGTGTCGCTGACCACAGACATGTGGCACATGGTGCTGCTCACAAAGAACCCTTGAGCCCTGCCAGGCAATGCAAAAAGGCCTGTTAGTGACGCAAAGGGATTGTGCAAACATTTGCCTCATACTAGATGCAGCCAATTCCGTACTAAATTTTCATCTCAGCTACTTCACCCCGGCTGCCACAGAATAAATTTTCACCATGCAGGAAAAGCGTCTCGCAATGAGCTGATAAAGCAACTTTTAAGGCATGTTTTATAGTCAAGTCAGAGCTAACTCACTTTTTGCCACCCAGGGAACCGATGGCATCCAGCAACTTCTTGTGACGAAATGAGTCGACGTGGCCCTTGCGACGTAACTGGACCAGTAACACAAAATGGTTAGGAAGAAAAGACAGACGGGGCACAAAAATACACTTGTGCCACATGCAATCTCAACAGGCATGCCTAAATTCTAACTCGACACTGGGGCATTACCGTGCTAGCGGTGAAGAGCTGGTCATTAAGGAGACGGCCTAATGCAATGCAACCAGCAGTAGCAAATGTGGGAGCACGTTTGTGTTGCTCCACCAGTTGTATTATTACAATAGCTCTGCGCCCAAAAATGAGTTCCCCCGAAAGCGTGCCACGAAAGCTCAGATAAACAATAATAACAGTAGCAATCCTGCATGACACCATGGCGCTTGTGGTTGTGTCCAGGGCTGCGGCAAGACTAGTGCAAGTTGCGACAGTGTTTATGGAAGTACGATACTAGTAATCACGTTCAGTTGTTCAGAAAAATGCACTAGGAAAAGATATACGGAAATGTTGCGTAGTCTCCACTCAACCCCCCTCCCCCCCCCCCTTTTTTTTTTTTCGTGCACGCACACTTGCCGCAAAAGCAGTCGATGAAGGGTCTTAATACAGCTTTACAGTGAAGCCACCTGGTGAAGTGCAAGGTAGCAATGATGCGCCCATCGTCGAGTTTGCCGAGGTTTGTACGCGTTGTTGCAGCTGCGTCGAAATATTAATCGTAACCGAGCTGCTTTTTGGCCAAGTAAGCCACTCTGTTTTTGGCACTTGTGGCTGTTTTATCTTCACTACAGAGCTTGGTAAAGTGAACGGCGATTTCCATCACGGCGACAGCTTCCAATCATCATGAAAGGTGCACCTGTGATGCCGGTACTACTACGCGAAACTAGAGCAACAACGAATTTTCATGTACTTGTAGGATCAAAATCGGTTAATGCGGCTTGATACAAGCTAGCTGTCTACACGGCCACCACAACTGCCGAATTCAGATTTGCGAACACCACGAACGAAACACAGATCGAGAAAAAAGGTTTTGGAAATTGCAATATGACATGACAGACCTGGCGGCCTTCCCCATCGCTGCCAAACTCCTCTTGCAGCACATCAGGCTTCTTGCTGAAATGTTAATTTGCTTTGAAATATGCACTGTCGCCAACTGCTCGTATGAACGACGTGAAACAATTTGTTACGTACCATAGATCGTCCAACAACGTGGAGTTCGTGGGGGCCGCCATGTTTCGACTGGCGTCAAACTTCGCCGGTTAGTCGCTAGGAGGCTAGTTGGTGATTTGGTTTGTTAAATAAACACGTAAAAGTAAAACAGTACGCTCAATGTTAGTACTTCAGTTATACTACAATATTACAATTGCTTTACTAACTCATTATTTATGCTAGCAAAAAATAGTACCAACTACGGTACTACGGTTCGGTACAACAGCTGTACGATGACTCAATGGAGGTGTGAAGACGTCGTGAGTGTGAAGCAAGTGTGTGAAACCGCTGTCGCTTGTTATGCCCTGTTCGCTTGGTGAACTGACGGAAACCTAGCAAAAATGAGTTTGTTCGGCAAAAAGGCGTCGCCTGCAGGTGAGCCGGTAGCGATCACTGCACTGTCATCCATCTGTTCGCCGAATATTTGAAACTGCAGCGCGTCAGCTGTATGTTGCCTCGATCATAGAAATGTAAAGCGCCAAATGTTCTGCTCCCTTTTTTTTCTGTTCAGAGCAAATGCGGCAGCAAAATAGGGAGCTTCGAAAGACGGAGAGAGACATCGAGAGGGACAGGCGTCAGCTGGAGAGGCAGGAGAAGCAGCTGGTGAGAAATGCGAACCTTCGCTACATCGGACGCACTGAACACTACTCTTTCTTTTCTCTTCCAGGAACTCGAAATTAAGAAGGCTGCTAATCAAGGAAATAAGCAGGTACGTGATACAAATATTCTTTTTTGCGGTCGTTATGCATTCATGTTTTTCTCCTGAACACGGCCAGTGACCAGCCCTTGTCATTGAACTTGCTTCCCACTATAATGTTATTCGTGCTTGCCGTCCTCCCACAGGTATGCACGGTTTTAGCGAAGCAGCTTGTGCAGTTGCGAAAGCAAAAGGCGAGGACGTACGCTGCGTCGTCCAAAGTCCAAGCCATCGGCTCTCAGTCAAAGGTGGGCACTATTGTCGACGCATCGTCACACAGAACATTGTTGTCATACTTTCCATTAAGCACATGCGAAGAAATTGAATTTTTGAACGGAAAAACTTTCTGGGGGAATTTAGGCATTCGCATTGCATAGAGCGAGATGCTTTAGTACTTTAAAAATTTTACGCAGTGTACTTATAGCGCTTTGATTTCATTTACACAGATAGTATGCAATGGTACGTCACACTGTTGTTTTTCTGTATCTTACTGTAGCGACTTAATTTTTCAGCTCATGAATGCGAACGTGAAACTTGCAAATGCAATGGCCACCACTGCGAAGGTAAGGGAGCTTGTCTCACATTTCACGCTGTTCTGCCTTTGATGTATTTTTATATTTGCCACACACTTTTTCCTCAGACCATGGGTGAAGTGAACAAGCAGATCAAGCCTCAGGACATTGCCAAGACAATGCAAGACTTTGAGAAGGAGAGTACGAAAATGGGAATGACCGAGGAGCTAGGCAAGTACTGTAATTCCCTATTCTGCCGCGCGCTGTGCCATTACAAAATAAATAAAAAAAATAGTGTGTTCTCTTTTCTGTATTACCATTTGTGTATTATTAATATTGTGTATGATCATTTCCAGAGTTTGGAAAACTGCTTGATGTAATACATTTGATGAAATTTTCACTGTGCATGCCTGCTTTTGAGCAGTGTCACCAAAACAATGTTACAGCATTTAACTTGAACCTGAACATCACCTGAACGCAGTTGAAGTAGACCATGGAAAGAAGACATGCTGCTAAATGTTCTTAAACTTCCCCATTTACTTCCAATTTTTGCTGTATATGACCTATGTAAGACCTAATGAAGGGACATTGTCAGAATAATAATTTAAACAATATTAGTAATTTGCACTTTTCCAATAGCAAAAGGGCCATTATTGCATTCTGGCTAGACAAAAAAGACACAAAAGCGAAACATGAGTGGCAATGGTGCCAAGACATGAATTTTGACAGTATTTACTAGGGGTCCAGTTAATTGGTTATTAGCTAAGAATTACACTTCATTCTGGAAGTACCAAAGACTCAGCACAGCAAATTTTCAGAACTTTTGTGCCAAAACGGCCCAAGTACGAAAGAAGTATTTTAAATCTGTTGCATCACACTGATGTTATGACAAAAATTTAAAAAAAATGAAGTCTGGCTTTCATTTCCTCTACTAGTAATCGGCATTTTCTGGCCAAAGGAATCAAAAATGGAGTTTATGAAAGAATAGTTAACCAATCTGAACTGATTTAGTGTTGCTCTTTTATTTTTTATTAAAAGTTAAAAGTCTGTTCTGCTGCAGCTTGCGGTGAAATGTAGAATGTGAGCTGCTGCCAGCAAGTTGTGCGTACTTGTCAGCTTGCGTTAATTTGCACCTGCGTTTTTTCCTGCACGCAGTTGAGGACACACTCAATTCCATCCTGGATGAATCCGGTGATGAGGAAGAACAGGACGCCATTGTCAACAAGGTTCTTGATGAAATTGGCATCGAGATGTCTGGAAAGGTGAGCTTGTTTCAAAAGTTGGAACACTGCTTCAGTACCTTAGGCCCTAGTAGCACACAGTCCAGAAATTCATACTACAGAAGCTCACATTTTGCCTTCCCATTTAGTGCAGATTTGCACATGCACACTTTATCGTAGACGCTGCTTTTAAGTCGATTACAGTGTTCGTCTGGTATGGATTGTGCGTCATTATTTTGAAGCACTTAAGCGTACTGATTCTACCATGCTTGTAGAATGCATGAGCAAATGTTATTTAGTATATAAATGACTCATCTCTATACAGCCACATTAATTATTTGACTCTTTCACCCACAACAAAATTATTCAATCTCAATAAAAAAAAAAGGTTGCCTTTTCTTTTACTAACAAAGCATTAGGCTTCTAGGAATTTTGATGTGGTTGGTTTCCTTTACTAAGGTTAACTAAAGCCCGATGGCTGGTGAACTTTTGATGACTTCGAAAAAAAAAAAAGAAACTAAAATTATAATTCCAAAACATTGGCATAGCTCAATGGGAGATACATTGCCACAGTTGGCATTCACATAGGACTGCCTGCATATGCTTCGGTGTCTGCATGGGTTCCCACTTTTGTTACGGATTGCAGGTTGTGCTGTGCTAAAATGTTATAGCACGATACATTGCACAGAGGGGCAAGGCACATGGTGCTAGTGCTGAGATCAAGCCAATGCATATTGCTGTGCTTAACCATGCCATTAGACCCCTTGGATATGCTTTGTTTCTAGATTCCTTTGCCCCATTCTTTGTGCTGTAGTATAGAGAACTCTTCACTATACCACAGCGAAAAAACTGCTGAAGTTGGCATTGCTGATTTGCCTCTTACCATTGAAATGTTGGCTTTCCCACAAAGCTTTGTAGCTTGATAACTGAGCTCATCGCATTTTGAAGCATGCAATGAAGACGGGTGCAGTGGGGAGGAATCCATCATAGTCGGGAGTGAACTCCAGCTCATGTCAAAATCACTTCCTTCTTTGTCCTAATTTCATGGTTTTCTTAGAAAACAGCCTTCCAAAAGCTGAAACTTGTTTGTCGTACTGTGCGTGCAAGGAGCAATCGCATCTTAATGCACATTTTTTTGCATAGAGCAAGTGTCCATAAGTGGATTGTACCGTGCCTTGTTCTGTGCACTTGATAGAATAGGGGTTTTGGGATAGAGTTATGCCGCAGAGAAAAATCAGTCATGCTTCAGGTGGAATTGATTATAGGCAGTAGCCATCATTGTAAAATAATCAGAGGTCCTTTAAAAGTTAGCAGTCTCATTGTGTTCAAAGCTGTCAGCACATTATTAATTTTCCTGCCTCTTCTGTTTCTACAGCTTGCCACTGCTCCATCTGCAAGGTCTGACCCTCTTGGCGAGAGTTCAAAGGCACGCCTGCCAACTGATGATGAAATAGAACGCCAGCTTGCCAAGTTAAAGACCTGAGAAGCACTAGTTTATGCTTTTTTGCTAAGCCATGTGTAAAGAAGCTTCTGTAATATACAGTGCAACTGGTTGTGATATTGCCATTGAGTTGCATGGCAAGAACTATTACTGACTTAGAGCCTGTTTAACTTTTGTATTTTTGCAACGCTGTGAAAATTTTGCAGAGACTACTCTTCCATGCACAATACACATGTGGCACCAAAGAACATTTTCTCCTTGTTTTACCAACTTGTTGGTTTTGACATTTGCATTTTTAAAATTTTCAATAAGACACTTTTTCTTGCACTGTTTAAGACATTTGGTTTGATCATTGTGTGCATGATAAAATACTGTTTTGCACCTTTGTCCAGCTTTTTCAGCTCTTGCCTGTTTGGAAAGCTTGCCTCTTCTCACAGAGTCATGAAGTAGTCCTGTCACTATGATTTTTTGTGTTGATTCCAGTGTGCGCAACAAAATGAGGCAAAATGAATGAGTGACCAACACACTCTTGGCAGTCACACTTAACATTTACCCCTGAAGGCATTCCTTCAACACGTAACTGTTGAAGTTTTAAATGTATTTGAGCACATGGGTCAAGAGAAAGAATCTACACCACCAAATAAAATGCATGAAGCACTTGATCTCCCTCAAGTTGTTGCAGTAAAAGTTCGTTAATTCGAAATTTTTGATAATTCAAAGTAGCCACAGCGGTCCGTCCAACAATGTATTGAAAGCAATATGTAACATGTCCCGCTAATTCACACTGAAATCCGCTCCGCCACCGATAATTCGAACTCCGTGCCATCGTGGATGGGGAGAGTGCTAGTGCGCGGGGGAGCACGTCCACGCTGGTGTCGCCGCGCGGGCTGCACAGCGTTGCTCGTTCTTGCGTCGGCGGCGGCATGCACTAAAACGCGCCCACGCCGCTTCGCCGACGGTCGCAGACAACCGTTCAAATCGGGGCGCGGGTTGGGGATCGTTCTGCGCATGCTCTGAACAGAGCAGCTGACGGCGCGCGCGTCGAAGTTTAGAGGGGACGGCATATTTCGGCTGGCGCAGCGCAAGCGGCGTAGTGTGACTGGCCACAAGTGACGCTCGCCCGCGTGCCGAAAACGTCGGACTAAAAAAGTCGCAGTTTCGCCCGAAAGGCGAAGCATCAATTGCGATAGGAAATTTACTAGTAGAGAGCTATACGGAGTAAGCATAGTAATCTTATCGGCTGCATAAACTTGGACACATACGCTTACTAACTGAATTAACAAGCATGGTGTCAGCGCGCACAAGCAAATATGAATAGATCACACTCGATGACCGCAGACAACCACTGTCTAAACGCTGACGTGAGCAAGCGCGGCAGCAGCAGCGACCGAAGGTTCGTGCAATCTATTGCGTCAACAGAAACTGAGTGGCGAAAGCACAGCGCATATAAAGGTAAGAGTCGTGGGGAGATCGCTTTCAAGATACGGTGCGCGCGACAGCCCTCAGCCGCGCAAAGTACTAGTAGTGTACGCAGTTGCTGGCAGAGTAGAAGCCGCGCCCTCCCTACCGCGCTGCCTTCCCGCTTTCCTCCTTTCGCGTGGGAGATTGAGTCGCCAGTTCCCCTTGTGCCCGGTCGCAAGATACGCATTTGGTGCCGCAGCTAAACGTCGCTTCCCCGCCCTCCCATTCCCCCACGGCCTTTCGCACGATGGAAGACGTCGCGTTTGCTCTCCGAGAAAGCGCGCGTCCCTCGCGCGCTTTCACACACAGAAAGCAAGTTCATTTTTAAATGTGATATGGTAAAATGATAAAGATAGGAGGTAAAAAAAGAAAAAAACGTAGCAATGCTAAATCTTAGGCATTTGTAAAATTACTTTTCGAAGTGCACGAAGACGGGAAGCCTCGATCGGGCAACTTCAAAACGAAGGCAGTGGGTATGAAGGTGCTGCGATTCCACACAGCTCTATGCTTTGCCTAAAGGCCAGCTGCAATGAAATTTAGGATCGCGTAAAAAAACCTAGTTTAAGAGAGAGTGTCGATGCGGAGGAACCACCGTGAAATATTTTACGTTTCGCATACTAACGGAAGCGTCATGAAAAGCTAGCAAAGTAGCCGTTTCTGGTACTGATACTGAAAAGAAAAAAAAAAAAAAAAAGACGCTGCCATCACCGCTTGCCAGAAATGACGCATGACGTATTCTGCGCTGTTCCACGGCATGACCTCCGAGATTTGGCGGCGCCCGCGGCTGCCCTCGACGTGCTGAAAAACCTCGGAAGCTATATACCGGGACTCGTAGCCGCTAATCACCATGTGCACTCATTGTCTGCTTAAGTGCTGATTAGAGGCGTCTAATAAGAAAATTATGTAATTATCGCCCCTGTGGCTTTGTCACTTACTTCGGTGGTATATTCTACTCATAATTAATTTAGCCAAAGTGAAATTTCGTTGAAGTTCGCCATTAAAGACTATACGCGTAGTGCATCGCCTGTAGAGGCGCCACTGATAGCCACCTAGCGGGCGCTTTCGAACGTGCGCCCGGGATGCAGTAGCAGGCGACAATTTCCAGCAAGGATGGCTGAATTTTCTCTTTGTGCGGGTGCTAGACTATTACTTCAGCGCTGACAGCTGCAGGAACGCCGCATACCTCTATACGAGAGTGCACATGTACATACACGACGTTACCGGAGTTTGGAACAAACCAGTCCGCATACGTGCCGAGTGCGTCCCGCAGACTAGCGTAGCGAAGCCCAGAACTTGAGCTCGTGTGCTAAGTAGCCGCTTCGTGTTGTTGGCGAATGCGATGTCTCCCCCCAATCGCTTTTTCTTCTAATTCTACCCTTGCCGTAATAATGTTTATTTACCGCACACGTTCGTTGGTGAAGACTTGCATCGCAAACGACTCCGCATGTGGCGCGGTGCCGGCACACATTGTAGTGATCTTGCCATCGATGAATACATATGACATCGCCGAATAAGTGCCTTCAAAGTCGCCTCAAGAAGAGTAATAACGAATCCGCTAATGGAAATGCGTACACTTTATAATCAACGAAGTCACCAAACGCACAGGTGAATAAAACCCCTGAGTTGCTGAACCGCCGATCCATTTCCGCTGCATACGTCGATGAACTGCCTCTATACTTCTGCAGTTTTCGCAATCCAAAATTCCCTTAGTGGCCTGTTTGGAAAGGTGGAAAGCTAGGCTCACCAACTTTCGAGAATCTTTTTCCCCGATTATATTTAAAGGCGAAGCAGCGCTGGTCAAGGTAGGTGGGCGCTGGCGACAAGGGCGGGTTTAGTCCTTCACGGAGCAGGCATTGGACGCCGCAGAAGATAACAAGAAAGAATTCAACCAAGTACAAAATGGACGAGTACAAAATCTTCGAGTTTTCAAGGAGACGTGCACAATACATATTTCTTACTGAACCGTCTGAGTTTTTGACGTATCGTGGTCGCGATTACGCAGTCCTCAGATATATTTGTGGACGCACAGTTACAACAATTGAATGTGTCCATACGCCAAGTTTGCCATTCGAATGATGCCTTAACATACCTCAAAATTGAATTCGAGGACATATTTCCAAATCATGCTAAACTATTGCCTAGCAGACATTTAAATAATATATTAAAAGACCACCTAAGCCAGCTAGCTACAGACAACATAATAGCTACCGAATCTTCCCTGTGCAATAAGAAGGCAGGAGTGGGGATCTTTGAATCTCTTCAATGGTCTTACTCTCTTCGCCTTCCCGACTTCACACCCATTTTCCAGGCAGAACTAATAGCGATTATATTAGCATTACGAAAGATTCTCCAAAATGACTCATTATAGCTGTTATTGTGACTGGCTCACTGTCTGTATGCACAGCACTTACAGCCTCTTCAAATTCAAGAATTCTGCGAACATTTTGCTCAGTGGTTCCTTCGTACTTACGGCAAGTATACTTGCTTTGGGTACCGGGACATCGTGGGTCGCACTTGAATGAAATGGCTGATTCACTTGCACGAGCAACCCTTAATGGCCCTGTCATATCTGTTTTTCCGACATCAGCATTATGTAACCGCGGCCAGGTACAGAAATTTCTCTATATCGCAAAATTCCGCAATATCTACTTTAACATCGTCTTCTGAATTTCACCATCTTCGTTTCCCGTGGAATAATAATTGGTGTCCTTAAAGGCAATTGGAAGTTTCCTTTACAAAATTGAGATGTACAGGTCTGGTCTCGCTGTGTCCCTTCTATGTTCTTTTGCAATGCACCCGAATCCATTGAGCATTTTTTACTCTCCTGCCGACGATATTTAAGAGAAAGAAAACTCTTAGAAATTTCATTTCGAAAACTTGGACTATTACTAACCTCGCCAACCATTCTCTCCTTTGGGGCGACTTCACAGGGATGCTTTTCCTGCAGTTTACAATTTCATCAGAGATACGAAAAGAGTACCTTGCTGAATTTATAGAATTATGAATTATTCATATTACTTCACTTCTTAATGTCAAAATTCTTAATAGTATTTTTTCTAATTGCTGCTATGCAAATTTAGTTTGTTTAATTTCTAATAAACATAATTGAAACCGCCTGCTTCTTGGCCAATCCTCCGTAGTGGGTATGAGCCAAAGTTAGGGAGAAAAGACAAATGCACTGCCCTGTGAAGTCGTTACACCTGAGCAGGCTTATAAGCCTGCTCAGGTGTAAGGACTTCACAATCATGACGCTCGGCAAGAACTTCACAATCGTGACGCATCGTTACACCTTAGCAGGCTTATAAGCCTGCTCAGGTGTAACGACTTAACAATCATGACGCGAATTTTTCAGCGAAAATCGAACAGCAATACCATATGCAGCAGCTAGCAGCAATCCTCGCCGTGAGCTACGTCTTTTCTAACTCATTTCTCAAGCAACCGTAATATCGAAGATGTCCTCTGTGAAACAAATACAGCTGTTAAAGGAGCACTTGCCTGTAATCGTTACGATAAAACACAGCGTGATTTAAGCCCCTTACAAACCAGGCGAGGCGAAAACCTCATATTTAAAAACATGAACAACAGTATACATGCAGAGCAGTTCTGCATGAAGCAACTAGTTCAACATGCTCGAAGCCATGCATAAAATAGATACAAAAACATGAACTGCGGGACAACTGGTGCGTCAACAAAATCAGTCCTTTCAAGCCTCAGCAACTCGGTTCACTCGTGCAGTCGGGCACTCTAGCTAGAGCAACACCGTAAAGAAGCGGCAAACGGCATTCAGAACATAAGCGAAATGCCTTTCACCCGCATGCTGCACTGCGGACAAACCGAACAAAATAGGCCGTAACCGACGTCGTCGCATACCCGCGCGTGCAAACACGATCGAGTGCGAAAAAACATGCAGATGAGAAAAGAAATAATCAGAATTGCTGCCGCTAGGACGCGTGAGCCGTGTCATCGGCAACCATGTCAGCGGCAAGTTCTTGCAGGTATTTGAGCCCCCCACCGCGCTGCTATTCTTTGACATGCCTTGAAGTTTTGGCCACCACACACCTGCGAAGGGTGTTGCTTATTTCGCTCCGAAAACGTGGATCAAACGTTGCGTGAGCAACGATGCAGAAAACTGCGGCTTTCAGCTCGGCTGCCTCCTTTCTAAAGTGCACTTAGCAAGGCCACCACAAGTGGCACGTCCGTCGGCGCGCACTACGTGCATAAAAAATTTGCTTCCCAGGTGGCTAACAAAAACCTGCGGCGCTTGAGCTTGTCGTAACACATCTCCAGCATCTTGCCGTAATGCAGCTGGTATACTGTGGTGCAAACTATGTACAAAATTGGTAACAACAGACGCTAGGTGATATTCGTGCAAGAGAGTGGCTTGCTTAATTTATTGAATCAAGCCAGAGCTGAGGCAGCTAAGGCTTTGTTGAAGCAGGTAAACCTGCTGTGCTTGACCTTGTCAGAGCACTTTTACAGTAACTTTGGCAGCTGGACACTGTGATAAGTAAAATTGGTAACCAATAACAGACGCTGGCTGGTATATCCATGATAGAACGTCGCGCGTGTAATTTACTGAATCAAGCCAAAATGTGAGGCTGCAAGAAAAAAATAAAGGCGATAGCCCGCAATCCAGTCACGAGGGCATGCAGTCGAGCGCGGAGATGCTGAGGTCCGGCATCGTGTAGGCGACGGCTCGGACCAGGTAGGTCATCGTGCCGTAGCACCCACTGGGCGCCGAGTCGTAGAAGTGCTGGCAGATACCAACGGCCGGCTGGCAAGGCGCGATGGGACGGTTAGTGCCAGTCGCGCAGCAGAGCGTCGCATCACCCTTGCAGTCGAGTTGGTCCTCGAGGAAGAAGCCGTGCGCGCGCTGCACCACGGACTCGACGTCGATGGGCGTTTTGAAGTCGCTCACCACGTCGTTCTCCACTGCCAGGCTGATCACCATTAGCGCCTCGACCAGCAGCTGCCGGTACTCCGGTTCCGGAACCTGCGCGGGTGCATGGCGCAGTGGTTGGCTTTTTACAGAGGAGCACTATATGTCTACCCTCCCATAGATTTTTCAATGTCCGTGCCTGTAAAGTCACTGGAACCTTTACCTGCCTCAAAACTCCCGCGCCCTCTATGAGGATGCAAAACAAACCAGTAAGGCATGTGCTGACACTTGGCGTAGCAACAGGAAAGCTAAGAAACCACCCAATCTTAAAGTCACTCCATATCCGACATGCCCTATAAGTCAGACGCCTTCGCGGCACCACCATGCACCCCATAGAGTCAATGTATAAGAAGGTCTCAAATTTTGGACGCAACAACCCTTCGCCGTCCGATTTTCCGGACTTTGTGCCGTGACCGCAGGTCCTAAACGGCATTAATCAAAGCCACCACCGCCGCCATTTTGATTATCCCGCCGCCTCGAACCGTCGCTCTCGAACGCAGATCCGCTGGCAGCCGTAGCCCCCACCGCGGCAACGCTAGGCCTAGCTGCTTCGACGTTCGCTATTAAGCTTCTTCCGTTCGGTGCCGTATTTTTCATTGAAATAATTCGCGGCTGCCAGCAATGGCACCGACTCCGCCTTTGCAATCCTCGCGATTGGCTTTGAAGTTCGGAAAGCGCGGTGCGTTGCATAATGCCGATTCCCAAAAGTCAGCTTCGCCTCAATACAGCATTGTTACGCGGTGAAACATACGCAAAGTATTGGGGTGAAGCATAACATGAGTGTGAAGGGGGAATTGTCACGGGCCACAGTATGTATTCCTTAATTACGCACGCGTGCACCCGCCGTCTCCTGTCACAGTACGAGCACCGATCTGCATCATAAGTGTACTGGCAGGCCTTCAAAGCTTTTTCGGACGTGCTTGTGGCGATTTGAGCCCTTAGCGGCAGTAAAATGCATGCATTCATTGTTTCGGACGACCCGATTTTTCTATCACGAGTCCGAAAAACCAGACGTTAACTGTATTGCTTTCCGCCTTTTTGTTGTGATGTGTTGTGAGCTGTGATGTTTGTGCAGTTTGTGCCACAATGATCGTGGGACTCAGTAGCCAGGTGTGCTTGCCCATATCTCATGTTTGCATTTTAATTTATTGGCTACTTATAGTGCCTTGTACCTGAAAGTACAATTTTCAGCTTACACTATTTCTGAAGTTAATCAGATGCGTTATATTTCACTCAGATATATATTTTTCTTGTTTAGAGAATACATTTTAAGTAAGACTTATTCTTTAGACTGACACATAGCTGACATACAAAGTATGATCGACAAATAACTGTGGACACGGAGCTAGTGTTGTGTGGCAGTGGTCTTTTTTTTTTACAGTCATTTGTTGATAAGGTACAAACTAGCTTTAAATCCTATGTGATTTACTTGTGCTACTTTTAAAGCTGCTTTGTACTTGTTTCCATATGCTCAAGTGCAAGTACTGGTTTTCGTTATGTATTTCATGCCTGTTATGCTCATACATAGATTTTTATTGTGTTGTGTTTTCGTTCCGATTGGTACTAGAACTTGTACTACCGTTACAGTTCCCTACAGCGCTGCAGATTGATCAGATTTATTTTTAGTTCCTTGGCAGGAAGAGCTCCAAAGAAATTTCACCTTAGCAGATTAAGTTTTCTCTCTTAGCATTTGTATTTGTTGAAAGCAAAAGTTTGCTAATTTAAATGTTCTTAGGATGGATACCCCCTCCAAAACTGATTTTTTCTGCTACAAAACTACAAATTTGTTGCTTCGACGCTGCTCCAAAATAGTTTTTTGTTGCTCCAAAGATGCTCCAAAACGGCCAACTTGCTGCTCCCAGCCCAGTTCCAAAACGTTGGAGCCTGTGACCTGATTTTTTAGGTTAATAACATTAAAACGATATTCGGTGCTTACTGCTGTAATTTTCACTCAAACTTCACACCACGATTGGTTGAGGTGAGAGATAGATGGGGTGAAAGAGAACGGATAGGTGGATAGACAGACGGACGGATATGAGCATTCCTTTTGAAACGGGGTTATGGCGGATGCCACCAAGCTCGTCACCTTTACCCTTCTTTTGTGCTTATTATCGGCCCTTGAGAACTATCGTTCTTTGCTTTTGTACCACCAATATTCCAGTAGGCTATGCAGGTTCGTTAAACTTTTCTTCATTACCCCTTAAGCCCAAGGCACGGGCAGGGTTACTACGCCCCTATTGACCTCTGAATGGATACCACGACACGCTAACAATGTATGTCCCTTGTGGCTTCTGTGCTATTTATTACTCTCTAAAGTGAGGCTCACCTTGTTCAGCATCTCTTCGACGCGTAACGCGAATTTGATCTCGCCCGCCGTCATCTCCTTTGTGAGGGCTACGGGCAGGCAGTAGCCGCGCACCCACACGCCTGGGCAGCGCTCCAGGATACCCCAGACGCGCGTGTAGAAGCCCACGGGTACTCGGTTCAGCGCACCGTCCAGTCGACGGCGACGCATCCACAGTCCCTGTGTCACCTGAACGATGGGCCAACATCTTGAAATGGCATGCTTGCGCGAAGGAACACGGACAGCAATCCCAAAGAATGCTTTTTACGATGTATTTTCGGCGTGCACTTTTTAAAGCGAATGACCTTCTTTGCCTCTTTCGCCCGTTTTCGTGGTTGGCCGGACTTGGCAAGGAAAACGTTCGTTCGTTCGCTCGGGCGATTCACTTATATTGACAATAATCGTTCGATGGTCCCTGTACATTTTTTTAAATTTCGCGCTGCACGATGATTTTTTTTTCGTTTTTTTTTTCAAGTCGAAATGTGTTTTAGATTGTCGCTAATTAAAGCGGATGTGTGAGTATATTGTCGCGGTACAACGCCAAAAGAAGACTTGGAGACGTTCTTCAGGAACAACAGGTCAACCTGTTCAAGCAGAACAGATCAGAGACACGTCTTCTTCGTCGTCGGCAAAATCCCACCGACCCACTAGACGGAGTCCGTTAATGCCCCCCATCGTCGTTGTCGTCTGCCTAGAGCACACGCGTCAATATGCGATACGATAAATTAATGCGATACGATTCTTCCGTATTCATGCAAACCCGGCTAGTGGAGCTAATTCCAGCCATGATAGCCATGAGATTAATGTACCGGGCCAGGTGACCCACGGCGATCTAATATGCGATGTATGCGTTCCTTGTGTTTGTCTGGGCTGCCATACACATCCCATTCCTCATCCTTCCGTTAATAGGGTCCCATAACCTTCCTACTGTCCTTACTATGGGGCCGAAACCACAGTGTACTGTACGTGGGGATGCACCAATCCTCGGGGCGTTTCTGCCCCTTTGGAGTCTGCTCAAGACTGGACAAACAGCAACGGCTGGTTCAGCGAGCTCGCGGCATGGTGCAATGTAATGGATTCTGGGGCAGAGAGTCCCATCCACAGCGAAAAATTGCCCACTAGTTCGAAAATAAACTTCATTACCTCTCAGAGGAAGCTTAACCTCGGGTGCTCTCATCTATAAAAGCAGACTTGTACGTAACGAATTACATGTGATTACTTGTAGTCAGTTACATTTTTGGCAGTTTTTTTTTTTTTTTTGTAAACGACCGATTAATTTTTTTACTCGGTAACGCTTACTGTATTCTGTTACTTTTTTCGCTAAACAATAACGTGTAAGAAGTTATTTTATTGACGGGACAAGCTGTAATAGGTAACGCAGCTTTGAGCACTTCAATTTGGTGGTAACTATACCGTATACATAGAACGCTCACTGTCGTGTAACGCAGCAGCTTCGCGGATGCACCTTTTCAGAGAGGCAAACTCGGCGGTTCAGTATGTTTCTCATCCGGCCTGTACTGCTGGCAATGAATTCCGCATCTCGCGATGGATTCGCGTTATTTTAAGCGGCACGAGCAACACCACGTCAGAACGCTTACATTCAGCGAGTGTAGACTTTTTTCCTTTGTCATTGGACCGTTCCCGACCTGAGCTTGCTCATTTCCCCGTCATTTCCAGCTCATTTCCAGCGAGCAAGTTTTAGTGTCACTTTTGGTGTCCTCGCAAGGAAACGAGGGAAAATACGTCCGCCGAAAATTTTTGAGAAGCTATTGTTAGAAAATATGACAAACGTATAAAGGGCTGCAGAGGACGCCCTGAAATAGCCAGGCCAGCTCGTTCATTTTACTTTGTTTATGCAACGTGCAATAAAAGTTCACAGGAAAGCAACATAGAAGTAAATTACTTTTCAGTAATGACTCAGTTACTTTCGTGTCAGTAAGTGGTCACTGTAATCACACTTTTGAATAAAGTAATTGTAATCGGTTACATCTATCCTGTAACGTGTACAAGTCTGATTTAAATACATAAGAACGTGCATGGGCATTGTTTTGCTCAGCATGCAAGGCACCAATTTTTTTGAAGATGTCTGTTTCACTTAAAACAAAGTTGCAATCTGCGTATTGTGGCAGCACATTTTTCACTAAGGCAATCTTCTTTTCTTTCACCAATCTTGCTGAATATCGGGGGAACGGGGGGCAAGGGAAAGTGAACGGACATGTTTACAACTCTAAAACTCTGTTATAACATACGATACTACACTTATGTAAACTGCATAAACATTTAAATTGTGGGGTTTTATTTACGTGCCAAAACCACCATTTGATTATGAGGCACGCCGTAGTGGGGCACTCCGGATTAATCTGGACCACCTGGGTTTCAACGTGCACCTAAATTGGACTACACGGGTGTTTTCTGCATTTCGCCACCATAGAAATGCGGCCGCCGTGGCCGGGATTCGATCCCGCGACCTCGTGCTTAGCAGCCAACACCATATAACCACTAGGCAACCACGGCGCGTGTAAAATGCATACATTTAAAAATCTAAATCAGACGCAATATCGAAGACGCGATGTATTATATTCTGTGACAGCGTTCACAGAATATTATACATTGCTCTGAAGTATATTAGTAATTTGTGAAGAAGACACATGTAAAAGCCCCGGCCATGAACAGTTAGCGAATTCACGAAATCTGAAAACTAATATTTGTCCGCTTCAGACGCTCTACCTGTTTTCAATGCACGGTTACCGAACTGCGAACCGTGCTTCAGTTTCTCTTTTTCTTAACCGATTTCTGCCAATATGCTGTCTAATGACAGCATTTTTGCGCTTCCGACAAGTGTCTGAGTAGGCAGTTAAGCGCTTCGCTGTACCTGCTCCTCGATGGACGACGGCTCTTCGGTTTCCTGGTGCAAGAAGACCTCAGCCTCGCTGCGCTTGGCGGCGAAAGTGCCAGGGGTTGAGCCGGGGGCCGTTGAAAGTACGCGCGACATGTTATCCAGCTCCGTGCCGCTTATGATGTTCATCAGCAGCGACTGCATGGCGAACGGGCTCAGGTTCAGCAGCGCGTCGGCCGCGTCCGTAGCTTTCTGCTGGGTCGTGCGAGCCATCTCCCATGCCATCACCTGCACGTTCCAGCGTAGAATCACGGATGCCACTTGGGAAGAGCCACCGGCCGCGACAGGTCGATTGTCGCGCCCACACTTAAACCTTTCAGTCACTAATTACGATGAACTGTCGATATCTGTGTGTCAAAGTTACATAATTTTATTCAAAGGCGCTGCATGCTGCAGTGAAGTAAAATCAAGGCAGTATATGAGTTCGCTTTGCACATCTTCCAGTCAATACTCACATCGAATTAATGTGTATAAAGGATAAATTAAGACGAAACGATTCTTTTGCAATGGCTAACAAAGTACTGATCGTCGTCCAACATCCAGGCAAACATGTGTGGTACATCCCCTTCAACAAAAGTGGTTGTGTGTAGCAATACTGAGCGCGCTGAACTGAAACGGAGCGACATTAGAGAGTTTTCCAAAGCCTGCGTGGGTTTTGCTGGGACCCAAGCGGCTTGCGATCTCAAGCGTAACGCAAGCCTCTTGCGTCCACTGACCTAAAACTCCCCTATTGACTATGGAGGTGGTACAACTTTGCCAGCAGCGCTGTCTCGGAGATTTCACCTTGCAACTACTGTCCAGAAGTGGCTAAAACTATTCACGTATTTACACCGCGTGCGTTAATGAAGAAGTTGATGCATATATATATATATATATATATATATATATATATATATATATATATACATATTTTTTTGAGGCAGTTGATGGGGGATGGTACCCAAACACATGACTAACGTATTTCGCGAATATCTCAACTTTCACTCGGTACAAACAATTCAAAATTTGCACAGCTATTTAAATATGTTTCTACATCTTCCATATGAAAATTCGAGCGAAAACGTTGAGTATATTATAGAATTTATAAAAAATTTATGAAACAAATTTTACTTTCGTGAAGGAACATTTAAAAAATGAAGATTCCTTCTAGAGCGATGAAAGGACTCTTACAACACGGGGTATTTACTGAACTAAAAGAAATAAATTTCATAATTGCATTTCGGAAACACAATTTTTTTAGAGTTTACATTCTAACTAGGCGGTTTTTGGATGGAGAAAGGTGTAAATGAAAAAAATACGTTTTCACTGAAAAAATGTTAGTTCAGTATATGCAATAACCACTGAGCAATTATTGACTGAAATTTCAAAGGGAAATGTTCATTAATTGCAGAGAAAATGTTCCTTATAGAAGTCAAAACAGCATTTTCAGAAATCTTGGTTTACCTGTTCGACCATCCTAGTATGACCTGGGGTTCTGTCTGCAATATCATCTGCATCGGTTTTTTTTTTTTCGTAACTTTTTCTTACACTTAGCATGGCCTTCTTTCGTTGTTTGCTCTCAGCAGAGGCCCGAAACTTAGCCTTCCCTATTCGAAAACTGTCCATCCGATTGAGGGCTACGTCGCGAAAATTCCCGGCCGGTGCGATGCCTAGTGCCTGAAGAGCTTTATTCCTTGCTTTGTTGCCATCATTGTAGAAGACCACCTATGTTTTATTGCGATAGCAATTATATGGACACTTCAACCGGATTTCTGCCGTCGGCGTCGCCGTCGCCGTGAGGTTCCGTATAGATTCCAAGGGCGATAAAATCGTCGCCGCGCGCCGTATGCGCGAGCGAAAGCGCGCGGGGGACGCGCGCTGTCACGGAGGGCGAACTCCCCCGCGCGCTATCACGGAGAGCGAACGCACGGCGGAAAGCAAATGAACGTCCCGCGAAAGGCCATGGCGGTATGGGAGGGAGGGAGGCGGGGCGGCGCTGTGCTCCGGCACCAAAGGCGTATCTTGCCACTCAATCTCTCACGCGAAAGCAAGAAACGGGAAGAGGGGGGTGGGGGGGGGGCAGCTTCTCCTCTGCTAACAACTTCTCCTCTGCCCGGCGGTCGCCCGCACCGTCTCTTATCTCCACACGGCTCTGACCTTTGTATGCGCTGTGCATTTGCCGCTTAGTTTCCGTTAAGCGATAGACCGCGCGAACTTGCGCTTGCTTCCAGCGTTTTAACAGTCGTTGGCTGCGGTCATTCAGTGTGATCTATTCATGTTTGCTTGTGCGCGCTGACACCACGATTGTTAATTCAGTTAGTAAGCCAATGTGTCCAAGTTTATGCAGCCGATAAAACTACTATCCCTACTCCGAATAGCTCTCTACTAATTTGCTATCGCAATCGATGCTTCGCCTTTCGGGCGAAACTGCGACATTTTTTCTGTATACGGCTATTCTGTGCCACAAAAATTCAGAAGCACGATCAAACTGAGCGGTGGCACTGCGTCTGACAGCGTTCACAGAAGAACAAACGCGCGTCGCGCTCCCGCCGTTTGGATGGATGGATGCTATGAGCGTCCCCTTTGAAAAGAGGTGGTGGGTTGCGCCACCAAGCTCTCGTTATTATTTTTCCTAATGTCCTACCTTTATTTTTGAGAAAACACACACCTACAAAGAATTCCAAGCGTAAAGCTTTTTGAAAAATTACTGGGAACTCCGTTTCTGTACGTTTCCGTTGTTCGAGGTATCCCTACTTTTCTGCCACCAAACCTCCAAACCACTCTTACTAATCTCTATAGCGGACATGTTTACTTTCCCCCCGCTATCTGTGAACCCAAGAGCTTCAAGGTCAGAGGAGCCTAGACTGGCAGCTGGATAGAATTCTTCACATTCCGATAAAACATGGTCCATCGTTTCCCTAGCTTTACCGCAGCAAGCGCATGCGTCTTCGTCCTTGGTGTACCTCGCTTTATAACTATACGCGTTCTAAGGCATCCTGATCTCGCCTCGAAAATTAAGGAGCTTCCCTTTGAGTTATCATCAACTGTTTCGTTCCTGATTTTGTTTTTTCCCTTGAGGTAGTTAGTCATAGCAGCTTTTTTTTTTTTTTTCAATTGCCGCCACCCATGACATTGTCTCAGCCTCTCTTACTTTGCGTTTGACGTTCTTTGTTGCCGTGTTGCTGACCATACCGGTCGCATACTTGCTGGTAAGCTTCCTAGTTCTTTTCCTCCACTGTGAGTCACGTGTTTTGCCTGTACAAATACCTGAACACCCTCCTCTTGCACCCCATCTACTTTCTTCAATATTTCTCAGTCGTTCTTCAAAATCAGTTTTGCTCTGAGCCTCCCTTACTTCAAAATTTGTCCAGCCCATATCACCCTGCACAGCTTCATTAGTAGCCTTCCCGTGAGCGCCCAATGCGAGGCGTCCCACTGACCTTTGGTTGCCATCGAGTCCCGATTGTACCCCTCCCCCGACTTCAAACAACCGCATTTCCAAATGTTAGCCCTGGAACCAACACCTTTCCACAAACCCCGGAGCACTTGGTACATATTGTGTCCCCATAGCGCTCTGTTCTTCATTATGGCCGGATTTCGCTTCCCCTTTGCTATTATTGTCTTTTCCCGTGTCTCCAGATATCTATCGCCTTCGTTTATCCATACACCCAGGTATTTATTATTTTACCCGAGGTACTCCCTGGCCCTGTATCAACACTGTCTGTTCACTGTTTTCATTGAGTACCATAAAACCTGATTTTTTAACGCTAAATTTTAATCCTAAATTCTCACATTCTTCTTCACAGATATCGTTTTCGTGCGCGTCGCAGTGCCACTAGCGGCAAATATTTTAACTACTGAAATATAAAAAAGTAATCTTTCATTTATTCCTTCCAATATAATGTAAAAAATCTTTTATATCGGTTGCATTACTTTATAGTGAAAATTGCAACTTTAAACTTTTTAGAAACCACGCCCGCTTTTACGAGCAGGTGCGGAGAAATGCACAGGCGTCCCAGTTACTTTCGTGCTTCAATGCATAAAACGACGTTTTGTTAAGAAAATAACTGGAATGCCAATGCATTTTCCCGCAAAATTCGGGAATTGCTCTCGACACTGATGTCATCCTGAGAATTCGTTCCAAGTGGATCCACCTTGCGAACTCCACGGCTACAACTTGTAAATTGCATTATGGGCCATAAGGTAATCAGTTACAAACTTGCTGAGTGAATTTTTTTGTTAATTATTGGATTATGCATTGTAATTTTTTGTGCAACTAATGTCCGCCTCTTCGAGTAGACCAGATCATGAACTAGAATTGTGGTATCCGCCACAGGCAACCTTTAAAAAAATTTGAAAGTGTTCGCTGAAACACCCGATACGTAGATATGACCAGAGAGTTTTTCCAGTTCACAGCTCATGAATATCAAACACTCGCCCGTGACAAGGGAACCAGAACGTTCTTGGTTTAAAAGTTTTCACACGGCCTCAACCAGGGCCAATATAGGAGATATCACAGGCATTATTCCAGGGAATGAGAGTAGGCACTCTATACGGCAAGGGGCCCGTCTCATGGATCCCCCCTGCTCTATATGTCGCTTGCTGCCAACTCCGAATGTAGCAGGCTTATTGGAGCGGTTTCTATAGCCGTGAGGTCTCACGACACCACTAACCTGGATGATGAGGCCTACGCGGAGGCGTTGCATCTCGTGGAATACGGCCGGGTTGCTGCGTATGAACAGGGCCAGGTACGCGAGAATCTCCTGGGTCAGCATGGCTGTGCTCTGGTCGCCCTTGTGGACCCGCATGATGATTGTGCGTAGTTCTTTGGTGGTCAGGGGCCGGGTGATCACCTCTTCGTTGTTCGGCGGCATACCCACGGTCACCTGCTTCTGACGCACCAGCAGGTCTGTGACGGTCTTCGCCAGGTCCTCGACCCGCTTGCCGAGAGAACTAGCGAAGTGTCGCACGAGGCCCCACTGGTGTTCTTCGCAGGCGCGCTCGTAAAACTCCTGAAACAGGTCCCGCACTGTGATCACCGAGTGCGGCTGGCCAAGGCCGGTGTCCCATTTGAGGCCCTTGCGCAGGGCCAGGTAGTGGAGGATGTCCCCCTGTTCCTCGAGAGATTCGGTCTCACGCAGCGTGTTCACCAGCTCTGCCTCGGTAACCTTGTCCAGCTGCAGCTCGGTAGCGGCGTCGACAAACGGCACTGGCTCTTCGAGAGAGCCGCGGCGGGACATGATGGGCGAAGGCATCATCGATCCTTGGCCCGGCGACAATACTCCGGCCGCTATTGCGCTGTCGGCTATCACGTTGTCTTGAACCGTTATGGAACGACTGCGCTTGATGATGCCGGCCACCGCGAGCTTCCGGCGCGCCCCGACGCTCGCCGTTCCCGAGAGAACTTGGCTTCGAACTGCCCCCTTGCGGAGAAGGTCGGCGTTGCTGATCGTCTTGTCCAGGTAATCCTGGACGGGGATGGGCAGGTTTTCGGCTTCGCCGTCTTCGTAGTTGCAGAGAAAATCCAGGCTGGCGATGCATGAGGTGCTCATGAAGTCGGCCAGGCTGCCCAAGCAAACGCGTGTCCCGTTGATGTAGCCGGACGCCAGTTTCTTGATCGTCTGACGCAGCGAGGGCGGCGGCTTGTTGTGCAACAGGTGCCGCTGTCTCAGTATGACAACCACCGTGGGCCGGCCCAGGATGAACCAGTGCGAACGTAGCACGGCTAGGTCCGAGCGCAGTGTGCTTACGAACAGGTCAACATCGTTGACGAGGTGGAACACCTCACTGTCCAGGTTCTGCGGCGTGAAGACAAAGAGGTGGTCCTGGAGGGTGTAGATCTTGCTGGTGGCTAGAAGGCCAACGTCCGTGCCGCTGCGGCCAGAGAGACCCATTTTTCGGTTTTGGCCGAGATGCGAATACAGCTGCCCTAGCACCCTCCCCGGTTGTACTTCGATTGGTTGCACTTCGCTCAATTTCTGTATGCTGGGGCATAACTCGGCAAACGTATCGCGCAGAGTGGAGCTCTCGGCCAGCAAAACCACCTGCGGATGTAAAACAGACGTTTCATTTGCTTCACTGGCTATACCATGCTACAACGGAGTTATTGTACTACGTCTACGTCTATTGCACTACGTTGTTATTGTCTAAGAGAGCACCAGACGTCAATCAAATCATCTGGAACGTCGCATCTGGCCGCTCCCTGTAGAGAATGTGGACGCTATCCCGTGTTAAATGAAATGGAGACTACCTTCAAATGCAATAATCATGTAGCTAACTCGAGAACTCGCAGAAGCCTACCACAGACCCCCCCCCCCCCCAAAAAAAAAAAAAAAACTAAAAAAAAAATAAAGGAGATGCCTGCGTCAGCCACCCTTCTATCATGCTCCACGATAAAGAATTTGTCTTTCTTGATAGTTAGCCCTCATACAGTTTCAGTAATTTTCAGGCTTTACTTTTTGGTTATTTTGTCAGCCCTGTATTTGCTCTGCATGCGCGATCACCCCCCCCCCCCCTTTTTTTGGCTTATATATATTTGTGCTCCCTTCAAAAAATATTTCAGCTGCGAGTAAGCGCCTTATCCTGTTGTTTATATCGTGTACTCTCTATCGTTGCGCTTAGAAAGTTTTCACGATGAAAATCAACCAACTAGCCCGATGGACCATTTTTGCTATTGAGCTACGGCCGGCGACATTGACGGCGTAGTTGGGAGCTATCTAACATGACATGAATACTACGACGCGACAGATTCCGTGGGTAGCTACTATGAGGACCGGAAGAGTGCGACGTAGGGCGACAGACGTCTAACACAAAGCGTGAACTTGTCCAACCGACATGCAGTCTGCTAAATCAGTTGGGCTAAGCCTTTCTGTTGTACGAAGAGCAGTGCCAATGAGCCTCTCCTAGAAATTGCAACGAACAACGCAAGCAAGCAGTTGCCACGAGGAACTCGACATTGCAAAAAAAAAAAGAAAAAAAAAAGCAGACAACGTTGCCTTCGTTCGCAGCTGTTTCCTACGCCTCACATGTGCACATTCCTGCCACTTTCGTCAACAACAACGAGTAGTTCATTAGATAGAGAGAGATCGGGGGTCGTGAGGTGAAAGAGGATTGCTTTTCGTTTATATACAAGCGGAAGAAAATGTATAAAGATAGGTCGCACCCAAGAAATACACACCTGTACAACAACGTCCGGCCGCTTGAGCATGCCTAGCCGGCGGTTCAGCGGATCCATCTCTCCTGGCGTGATAAGTTCGTCGTGCATGAGGCGACCCACGATGTACAGAGACTGCGCCCACACGAACGGAATTTGGCCGATGGGCATGCGTGGTTGGGTGTGCGGCATCTCGCACTCCTTGTTGACCCTGTCGGCTTGCACGGCGTACATCTCTGGCACGAGTCGTATCCCGTCCTCAGTCTTTATGAGAACTCTCTCCAACATGTCGCAGTACTCGTCCATGGTAATGCGGTCTCCACGGTAGCAGGCGTCAATGATCAAGTAGCAGAAAAACAGCGGCCACTCGCACTCTATGTTCTCGAATCCCTGCAGTTCCCAGCCCTCGTAGTAGAGCCGCCCTTTGTCTTCTCTGGCGGTCTTGTAACCGTCGCGCAAAAACCGCTTGCAGCCGTACTGGCCTTGCAGCTTGTCGATGATAGTGCGACGGGTGAGATCGATCAGTTCCTTGTCGGTCACGGCGAAAGCAGGGAAACCGATGATCGTGACTAGGGCTGCGTCCACTTCCTTGGAGCTGGACTCTCGCGGAAGCATGGAGGTAAGTACGGCGTCGCACTCTTGGGCCTCGTCCGAAAGGACGTGGATCACGGACGATGGGCCGCCATAGCCCCCGAACAAGTTGAGCTCGCTCATGGCCTCCAGGGCAGCCTTGGCGATGCCGACGGAACTAGAGTTGAGCTCGCGTATGCCGCGGTTGGTCTTGTCGCCGCGCTCCCACATTCCGTAGTCCGGTATGCAGTAGGCGCCCTCGAGATAGAACACGAGGTTCTGCACAAAGGCGACTTCATCGAGGCTGAACACGATCTGCAAGCCGGCGGCGGTCATCTGGGCCAGGGTGAGAAGATAGAGGGACGTCGCGTCCAGCTGTAGATGCCCCCACTCCTCGTCACCTGCGCAGGTTTCCTTGCTGGTCGAGTTGTACTTCGCGTGCAGGCAGTCGGTGGGGCTGTGAGTCTCTTTGAACCGTTCGAGCTTATCTTTCTGCTCCATCATGGCCGATAGCAGACTTCGCATCAACTTTACGCAGCACTGTTCCAGTTCGTACGTGCGCGCCCGGTCTTCGTCAAGTTCGGTGTTCTTGCGGTAGGCGAGTGAGAGGGCCCAGATTGAGAGAACCGCATACACGTTGTCACGCACCCAGGCGTGGTGCTCGTATTTCTGCGAGGGTATCAGGCCAGTCGCGGGGTCTTGAAGGCCAACACCGTGTGGTTGAGAAGCCGGTAGTAGTAGCTCAGCCGTGGACTACTCCGCGTTGCCATGGTAGCTGAGCAAAGCGAAACCCATCACATCACAAATCACATTTCGCCATAGGTATCAGTAAAAGCAGCCCGGTGAAGTTCAAGATCACTGCGGCCGTCTCATTCTGCATGTGCTACATGGCCGTTAGGGTAACAGCATGCTTTTGATGAAGGGCATCTTGATAGATTAGTTAAGTATAAAAACAGAGCATAGTCTGCATTGCAGAAGAAAAAAACTAGCAACCATGCTTAAGTCAGGCTGCACCACTTGGAATCATAAGCGGACCAGTAATGAGCTTTTGTATTTCGAGCTCTCATGTTTAACTCCGTTTAAAGAGGGAATCCCAAGCAAGACGGAGTACGCGAGTTCACACTGGCATGAAAGTGTATCTCACGCACAAGGGAGGACGGGAGGAGAGGTGTGCTTTTTTTGGATCAGGCTGAGAGAAGACAGAAAAAAAAAATGTAACGTACCATCACCCTACTTACAGTGGGAGTCTCTACTCCCGGAATTTCATGAAGAAGCTTGTTTTAATACAGTATACGTATAAATTTTAGATATATGAAATGCTGAATACGTTCTTACGTATATTGAGAACATCTTTCTGAATATATAAATATGCACAGTGGTGAAATACCGACCATAGCCAACTTTGTTGCAGGCAAGAATTCCTCCCAATACATTCAAGCTTCTTTTTTTTCATTTTTATTTGCCCTCACCGCACGTTCATGATAATAGCTTTGCCTGGAGCGATAGTGTGCATCAAGGTATTTGTATTTGAAACTGTTTATGGTAACAGAAAACGTTTGCATTGAACACAGGTATACAATGCTTACGTTCTTGAAAAGAACTGTTCATGCATCAACAGGTACCACATGTAGTTGCGAGAAATGCTGTTATTCGTCGCAGATCATTGCTATACGTCAAGGGAAGGAGTGAGTAGCGACCCATCTCCTCTCTCCTTTAATTACTTTCCTGCCGCTTCTCCTCACATAGAAAAAAATTAAGGTAGCTCGGCTTATTGCATCCGCGAACAAAGCTGACGGCACGATAATTCTGAGGAATATTAGGCTCCTCGTCACTTTAATGTTTTCGATGTCAGGACATTATATATACCGTTTCTCTTAATTTTTTTTTCTTTCGAGAAATCGCATGAAACATGCACTGCAATTCGACCTGTGCATGTGAATCACCTGAAGATGTGGACGTTAACTACTTGCGCAAGAAATCGTAACGTAATGTCCAGCTGTTTTAATTTAAAAAAAAACTTGACGAATTAATTTTAATTATGCACCATTGGGCACACGTTGCAATGGTGAAACTGAAGCCAAACACGTCTGCTTAGCAGAAACCATAAGATTAGCGTCACTTTCGAGATATCCACCTCCGAAATTTACTGAAAAGTGCATTCACACTACTCTTAACAGCATTCCGAAGTGCTTGAGTCTGAGAATCCCATGCCGCCCATTTCCCACTAAGAGGGTGTCCTTCGAAGCGTCTGGAACTCCGAGGTTGCCAAGCACCGGGCCGGAAACGTCCTTGTACCTATCTTTCCGGTAGGTACCCGGCGGCAGCACTCGTCTGCCTCCCACAGCAGCGGCGGATGCTCGACTACTTCGCCAAAGCTGCAGTGGGACAAGGGGCGCCCAGAGACCTTCGCAAATCTCTATAGGGCGCCCTTTAGAGATGAGAACCCACATAAACAACCGAGCGCCGGGTCGTGGTTCATCTCTACCCATTAAAAAAAAAACGGTGGTTTACCAGCAGCACCGGGATTCGAACCCAGGGCCCACCCCCGCATACGAGGCGGACACTCTACCATTTCACCACCGCTGCGGGAAGCTTTTGGGAAACTTAGCTGGAACACTCTTTCGATTTCTTAGCACACTCTAAGGCAGGATATATCAAAAGTGACGCTACAGTCACGGTTTCTGCTAAGCGGACATGACTTCACAACTGCCCTCAATTTGCATTTCAAACATGCGGCCTAAGTAAATAATTAGAAAGTTAATTAGGGAATATATTTAATTAGCTAGCTGCACATTCGGTTTTGTCGTGCAAGCAACTTACACCTCCTCAATAAGTGCACCTGAATAGGCGGAATAACGCTGTTTGTATGTATATATATATATATATATATATATAGGGTGTTTCAGCGAACACTTTCAAAATTTATTTAAGGTTGCCTGTGGCATATAGCCCAATTCTAGTTAATGAGCTGGTCTACTCGAAGAGGCGGACATTACTTGCGCAAAAAATTAAAATGCATAATCGACTAATTAACAAAAATTCACTAGTTAAGTTTTTAACTAATTACCTGATGGCCCATATTGCAATTTACAAATTGTAGCCATGGAGTTCGCAAAGCGGATTCACTTGGAACGAACTCTTGGGATGACACCAGTTTCAAGATATTAATTCCCGAACTTTGCGGAAAAATGCATTGGCGTTCCAGTTAATTTTGTGCTTCAATGCAAGAAGCGACGTTTTGTTAAGAACCTAACTGGAACGCCAATGCATTTCTCCGCAAAGTTCGGGAATTAATATCTCGAAACTGGTGTCATCCCGAGAATTCGTTCCAAGTGGATCCGCTTTGCGAACTCCACGGCTACAATTTGTAAATTGCAATATGGGCCATCAGGTAATTAGTTAAAAACTTAATTAGTGAATTTCTGTTAACTAGTCGATTATGCATTACAATTTCTTGTGCATGTAATGTCCGCCTCTTCGATTAGACTAGCTCATCAACTAGAATTGTGCTATATGCCACAGGCAACCTTTAAGAATTTTTGAAAGTGTTCGCTGAAACACCCTGTATATACATATATATATATATATATATATATATATATATATATATATCTTCTGGAACAAAAAAAATGCCTTAACAATAACGGTAAAACGTGCTGTGCAGGAGCGGCAAGATAGTATATCTTATTAGTTGCTTGGCCGGTCTGACACTCAAAGCAATACTTCGATTACGATGCACACCGTAATTCTTTTAACGTGCACCGAAATATGTGAATGAAGGTTAATGATCTGGTATCCATCAAATTCAGTTGACAAGATCAAAAATAGAACTCGCGATTTGGTGCTCGGCAGCGAAACGTCGATGCTGTCGAGACACTGCACGCGAGATTTGCGCGTGACTACCGCTGACCGTAGTACTTGCGTCGATCGGGTGTTTGCTGGAACGTATTTCACATACGCAAAACAAAATACTGCCAGTGTTGGTAAGCCAGACATTCGTAATTGATGTGCGAGTTATGATGTGAGTGGAGGTATGCTGTAAGAATCCACCTAGTAGGCTGTCCATTCCTACTGCTGCTCAAGTGCCGATTGGCTGGGCTGGGCGCCCCCAGCCAATCTCCTTCCAATCGGTACAGCTCCGGCCAATCAGCGGCGAGCGACCGAAACGGACAGTCCATTAGGTGGACTCTTACAAAATATACCCCCCCCCCCCCCCCCCGTTTTTTTATTTTCCGGTTTGAGTTAAGCCTCCACATTTGCAGTCCTCATGCTATAGGATAGCGTGCAGTTGTTCAGCTAACCAGTGAAGTCCAGTGTAGCCGGTCTTACCTCGAAGGATCCAAGTAAGGAATGACACGCCGAAGGCGAACCACACAGCCGGTGATACGAGGCGCAGCCCAAGCCGTGCACATGAAGCAGAGCCGGTGAAGCAACCGAACGACAGCTCGCGAAGACACGCGAGCTCAAGGCACGCGGGCCGGTGCTAAGAGCGCGAGCCGATCTTCTGCTTCATTATATTGTCCTCACGGGAGCGATCACACTCAACGTGGCAAGGGCTTCGAAAAAAAATTTATATATATATATATATATATATATATATATATATATATATATATATATAAGAAAAAAAAAGAAAAAAAAGGGACATTAACCAAAGATTTTGAATAAGTGTAGCATGCCAATTATATGTTGATGGTGTGCTCTACTTGTATTTAATTCGCGCGCAATGAAAAAGGACTGCTTACAAACGGATAAAGTGGAGCCCAAAAACTTTCGCCCTTTAATTTCGCGCCCGAAGTGCGGCGTCGATGACGTACGAATTTCACGGTATTCTTAGCGTATCTGGGTGCCTATCATGCAGAAGGTCGAGGTGCGCAAATAATGACATGTTAACAGTTTCTTCTTTTCGAATGCAGCGTAAGCACATTTCATCTTAAAAAAAAGAATAAACAGAAAAAGAAAAACGCGAGGAACCTTCGTTACCAGAATATGTATCACGCCACAGAAAGGTTGTGTGGTACTTTCGATGCGGTGTCGCCTCCTGTATTTTGTTTTATTGCGATAGCAATTATATGGACACTCAAAAGCAGATTTCTGCCGTCGCCGTCGCCGTGAGGTTCCGTATGACGTCAATGGAGATGAAATCGTCGCCGCGCGCCGCCGAACGCTGTATGTGCGAGTGAAAGAGCGCTAGGGACGCGCGCTTTCACGGGGAGTGAACGCACAGCGAAGAAACGCGCGTTCTGCGCTGTGCTCCCTTAAGGGCTGCAGAAGTAGGCGTGTCTTTCCTCCTCTACAATCACCATATATGTAGAGTAAACGTACCTTCTTCCGACGCGCGAAAGGGTGTGGGGGGGGGAGGGGGAGGGAAGGGAGGCGACGTTTAGCTGCGGCATCAAGTGCCTATTTATATCAGAGGCTCCGGCAACAGTCACCAACGCCGCACGCATTTTGAGCGAACGCGGGCAAAACGCCGGCGGCGTCGACAACAGTTCTGGGTGTTGCCGGTGCTGCTGCATGTCCAAGTTTATACAGCTGATAAAGCTGCTATCATTACTCCGTATAGCTCTCTTCAAGTTTGCTATCGCAATTGATGCTTCGCCTTTCAGGTGAAACTGCGACAACTTTTTTTTTGCGTCCTTTTATATTGTGGCAAAAACGGAATACTTGGAATAGCAATCTTAAACTTACTGCTTGCGCTGATTCGTGTCATCTTGTATGAAGCCTCTTGTGCGTCATATGTCTAATCACACGGAAAGCAAAACGAGGTGGCGGAAAAAGATGCAAGGGTAATTCACCCACATCTCGGAGGCAACAGCCGTCATTCGACGCACGCACGGTGGATTCGCCGAGGGCCGTCAATCACAGAACATTCACCAAGGCGCGTTGTATGTGCCTTGCTATAACGGAAGTTTCTCAATGCGCACTCGAGGCGGCGATTGACGAGAAAGAGCGCATGCGTGAACGGCACCGTGTGCAAGAGGACTTGCAGCGTGATTCTATAAAGTCGCAGTTTTACGCATATTTCTTTAACAGCGAAGCTTTTTAAGCCAGCCGTAATTTGTGGTGCGTATCAAGAAACTTTCAAGAAATAAACTTTCTTACGAAGCGGGATTCGAGCCAGCGTATAACCCCGGTCCCAAAGCGGGCGTCGTAACCACTAGGCTATAGAGCTACGCTTGCAGAACGTGCATTTATGCGAACCATATGATTGCGTTCGAGCGTAGTCGTCTTCATCCACAGCTGGCGCGTTCGTACGCTCGTGCTCTGCGAGGTGAAGAGGTTTTGCGCGCTATGAGAGCGAGCGAGAGAGAGAGACGCATTCACGGAGTGGGTCTCCTTGAACGCGGTGTCGGCATTGGAACGCGGTGTCGTTGTTGCAAGCTGCGCTGTGCAACGCACAGTGACGGCCGCAAGTCCGAGACGCGCGAAAAGAAATTATCATCATCATGAGTAATAAGATGGAAAGTTCGCGCGCACTTCCGGAAAATGCTGGGCTACGATTGCCCAACTTCGCTGTTTCAAGCGTTGCGCGGCCGAGTGCAAGGTCAGGCGTTTTTTTACTTACCAATTATCTCCTCGCGGTAGGTTGGTTGGCTGGTGGATCCCAGGTGTTATGGCTAACCCACACCCCGGTTAGTCCATGAATGTGGTGGTATAGAAACAAAATTTTAAAAATTTGTCAATTGAAGTTTTGTAATGGTAAATTAATAGTGATGATATATATATAAATGAATAATCATAGTAAAGGAGTGCATTCCATTTTCCAAAGAATTTTAGAGAGAGAGAGAGAGAAATGGGGTGGTAAAGGCAGGGATATTAAGTGGTTTGCTATCCTGCACTGGGGGAAGAGTAAGAAGAAATGAAAGATAGAAAGACTAGCGGAGAAATAAAGCAAGTGCACGAAAGAAAACAAATAGAGAAGGTGGGGAACGACCGTAAGAACTATAGCCTATTAGGTCACTCAAACGCAAAACCTTCAAGAGTGCCTTGACCGACTTGTGGTGTGACGACTGCATATAGGCCGGCGTATCCCAGGACTGTCTACCGAATTGAAATTAATTTTAAAGAATACATTAAAGACATGGTAGGACGGACTAGCCTGCAATGGCAGAGCTGCGTATAACCAATCTATAGCTTAGATTAAGATTTACGTTTGTAGTCCTTTAAACATTTTTGGGACGGAAAGTATAACTTCACAAATGTATTAGAAGATGGATCTTCGGAGCCGGACGGTTAGGAGAGTTTTTCGTATTTTTCTGCTTATCCTTTTGTCAGATATGCCCAGAGGTATTTTTAGGGGCGAAGCTCCTTATGGCGGCACCAATTCCATCCCCGTCGTAGTAGTAGTAGTAGTGTGTAACCAGTCTGAGAAAAATGAGAAAAAAATTCCGAAGTTGTGTCCGTAGCGCGGAATCGAACAAGGGACCCCTCGAGCGCGCGGCGTTAGCCCACTACGCCACGAAGCGGACATGGACAAACGCACCACGATGGCTATAAATACCCAACATTAACGAAAGGCCGCGTTTCTAGCGCGTTTCTAACGCGTTTGTGCTAGCGCGTTACGGCCCGTGTAAGAAGCTGGTGTAAGACGCTGTGGCCTCTCCACCTTACCTTCAACGCGTTTCGAACGCGCTGCCCAAAGCGGTGGCAAGTCAAGTTCAAGTCGAGGAGCGTTTATGAATACGGGGGGTATACTCTCTCAGCAGTCATGTGATGGCGTCGGCAAACGCGGTGCACGTTCCGGCATGTGTAAATGGCTGCGTAAGACGCTGTGGCCGCTCCCCCTTACTAGAGAGTACTGCACGTTTCTAACGCGTTTGTGCTAGCGTCCCCTTAAGCGGGAGATCCGATGATTCCCTCCGGAGCTTCGCCCACTCATCATCATTCACCTCGTGGATCTGCTGTAATTTTTTTCCCACTTTGTCCTTTCCGCTACGACAACCTACTTCAATCTCAACGCGTCAGCATCTTTTTCTATTTGGTCTTGGCAAAATTTCCAAGGCTGACGTCACTTCCTCTTGTTAAAATAGCCTTGATTGCTTTATATAGTCGACGTTAGCCTCACCGCCAATATCCGGGGCTTTGACCATCATTTGAAGTGCACTCGCTACAAGCTCTATATTTCCTTCCGTTAACACTTAGAAAATATGCGATTAATTAGTCGTCTCCTCGCTTTTATCACGGAAACATCGATGCGATATTTACATATATAATCACCCTGAAACAATGGCTGCGTCTTAAAGGGGCATGAACGGCGACAAATTGTTAATGCTTCCAAAGCCAATTTTTTGATGTAGTCGCTGCATCGTCTACGAAACGATAACATAACGTCACCTTGAAGTCAGAATACAAAAAAAAAAACCAATGAGGAGGAGACGCGCAAAGTTATCTACCATTTTGATTCAGATAATTCGCAGCAGCGACACAAAACACGACGTTCCATTTCTCGAGAGTGTCGATTAAATTAAATTTGTGGTTTTACGTGCCAAAACCACGATTTGGTTATGAGGCACTGCCGTAGTGAAGGACTTGGGATTAATTTTGACCTCCTGGGGTTCTTTAACGTGCACACAATGCACGGTACACAAGCGTTTTTTCATTCAACCACCATCCAAATGCGGCCGCCGCGGCCGGGATTCGATCCCGCACCCTCAGGCTTAGTATAGCGCAACGTCGTAGCCACTACGCCACCACGGCGCGTCCTCAGGAGTGTCGATGAGAAGACGCCGGACGTCCAGGACTCGCTGCCTTTGTGTTAGGGCGAGGTTTAGTCCACCTACTTTCCCACCGACCAACGTTCAATGAAATCCGCTGTGCTCCAGAAGATGCAAGGCTAGCCCATGCTAATACATGCTGAAATCTGTAATTTCAATGCCAGGTTCGTTGACTTCCAGCTTACTGAACTGTCCTCTGTTTTGTTGTTTGCTTGTTTCAACATCAGATGATAATTGCGTCGCTAAGTTTATCATAAAGATATTGTTTCAAGGTGACAATATGACTCTTGGTTGAACTTCGCGGGCCATGTTTGGGTATATAGCCAGCAGTATGTCTACACCGCGCTCACTGGGCTAAATTTTAGTCGGGGAGAGTGCAAGACAAGATACGCGCCTTACGATAGACGCCAAAATTGCACAACTCCATTAAAAAGTGACCAACCACCGCAGTCAGCTTGTGTTGCATAGCATAATTACGCATTGACCACCGTACCGTAGTGACAAGCCTCGCAAGCGTAGTAAACCACATTTGAATTGATGTGCTTTTACGATCCACGCATGCACTGAGGAATTGAGACACGCCCAAAGGGAAGCCTACGGCATTAATTTTTACAACCCCGGTGTTCTTTGTAACACACTTTAATTGAAGTTCAATGGATATTTTCGTATTCGGCTACCATCAAAACCCGACAGCAGCGCAGGGGGATTTGAACCCATGACCTCGTGCTCAGCAGCAGCAATTCATAGCCGCAGTCACAGCGGCTAGTGCACCGCATTGGTATTTAAATAATTAAGGTACTGACGCTAACCAATGAACCCTTTTCGCTGAGCAGTTCACTCTGGAGGAACGAGATGGCGCTTTCAGCGGCGCGCCGCACGTTGCCTCTGCGAAAGCGCGCGAATACGAAACCTTTACTGCTCCTGCCTTGCTGCTGTGCGATCAGCTGTCGGAAATGCAACTGGGTGTTCGCTAACGCACTGTGCTTCATTCATGCTGCAACATGTGCAACGGTAAAGGGAAGACGTGCGCAGCTAGTAGTTGGCAGCAAGCATAGTGACGGGCACTATTAAGGAATGGAATGAATCTTCAGGACCAAGTCCATGGACCGCTGCTACATAAGGACGTTCTGCGTTGCCGGCCCTTCGCGATGCACGGCTTTCCTCGAGGATAAAAAAAAATCACTCTTCGGCCAGCGTTGTATCGCTAACGTCCAAAGAAAGGACTTCAATCCCGGAACGTTGGCAACAGTGAATACCGCTCGTTACACAGTCACAAAGGGAGTAGCGCCGCTTCCTGGCATATCAAGTTTGTCTTACTTTAGCTACACACATTCACCCCATGTCAGACGCAAGCTTCCGCTTTATATTGCCAGCGTATCAAGAATAAGGGAATGGTCGCACACTTGAATTATTGCACCGTTGCATGGGTGACGGCGACTCCACCGACTACACACGAATGTTCGAAGCTGTACGTTTCGTTTCGTGACGTTCCACCGAGTAAGCGAGTGACTAGTGATAATACGTCTTTGCTACAAACTATTATGAAGTACAGAACATCTACGTTCCAAGCCTTGTGCGCAGCAAGAATACATCTATCGCAACTGAGCACACCCGCGAGCGATTAGGCAGAAAATAATTTAGCGGCGATTTAGCGGTAAATGCGAGAGAATTGCGCTAGAAGTACGTCGCACACCTCTGAAGTCCCGTGCTCTCTCCAGGGCTGCGGAAGATGGCGCCAACCTTGCCCTTTCTCATCCGGAACAATTTCTGTCTCCCGGATCCAGGCGTAGTGAGCACCGCAAGCGCTTACATGTCTTTCGAAGCTGTGGCGGAATATTCGTTTCGTGCAGCACCCAATCACCTTTTATATGCGATATCCGCCTAAACAGAGGTCTGCTGCGCCGAGCCGGCGTCATAGACATCCAGTGTAAACACGAAGAGAGTTGAGGCAAGTAATGAACGCGTCACCACGCAATCAAACATGGCGGTGCCCACGGGATTGCCGTGAAGAGTCTATAGGACGTGGAGCAATATTTCCTTTTATTAGGTTGCGGGAATGTGGGTAGTGTATGTATACTTGGTTCAGCGCGCGTATGTGAGGAAAAAGCATTGAGCTGCCTAGCACACTTATTTGATACAGCTTTGATGAACCCTTGTGGTACGCGAGCAATGATAGTACGGTACGACGATGATGAACTGGGTAGCAGAAGAAGACTAGTAACGAAAACGCGGAGGACAAGGAGAATTAGTTGTAAAGGTAGTACTAGTTGAAGAAGAAAGTAAGGGCGAGTAATTCGGTGTGCGCAGGCCGCACAGGTGGCAGGCTGTGGCAGGAAGTCCACCGCGCAGCGGAAGCGGCTACGGACGGTGGTCGACGCTCGCCGGAAGAGCAGAGAGTGATCGACAAGTGGTAAATGGCCTTGTACAGCGCTAATAGCACCCGAATATCATTCCAACTTCGTGATCTTGTAGAACACCCAGCTGTGACAGAAAGAAGGAGGTAGAAATGTGTTAAGGAAAAGGGGTTGAGAGCCCTACGGGTCATAAGGTACCTACAGCCGTGTCCCGTTACAACGAAGTCTAATCCTAAATGAAACTACTTTCGTTATAAGCGGTATTTGTTATAATCCTAGACGGCGACATCGAAGGAAAAAAATCGCGATCGGATCTATGCGAAAGTAACTCGAGCTTAATGTTTGCGACAGGCCAGCAAAGTATCTCCTGCCGATTTTGATGGCTTGCCGTGCCGACAGATGACACGTGAACAACGTTTAACTGAGAACGCGCTTCGCACCCCAATATGATCGGTATGATCACACGGTATTGTTACGTTGGCTTGCCGGTTGCGTGCCAGCCAAGCCAAGCCCTCGTCAAAACGCGAATACGCATCCAGAACCTGCCGTGTGAAGTTGCTCTTGCGGAGTATTTGAGATTTTTGCTACCAGAGTACATTTTTTTCGGTTACTAGCGAACAAATGCTTGTTTAGGTGTAAGCACTATAGCCTTCTAGCTCAGATTTTCGGTTTCTCTATAGCCATGGTCAAACGAATTTTACACTTACTGAATTGTATGCAATAATTTGCTATGTCTGTGTTCGTTACATTGAGGTTCGACTAAGCACAAACAGGTATAAACTAGAGAAAGAGGTTAATACGTGGTTAGCGTTCGGCTTTCATTGAACCGGAAGTCCACCGCGCAGCGGAAGCGGCTACGGACGCTTCCAGCGGTGGGCTGCCGCCTACTGCAGGGTTTTCTTTCTTTTTTTTCTTCTTTTTTTTACGGCAGATATTTGTGAGTGTGGGACTCCATTCCAAGGCATAGTCGGTGCCTGTTTGTCATTTCGTTCTCAACTTAGATAAGTGTGCCGCAACTTCAAGAGTAGCCGAGGCCGCCGTTCTTGATTTGCGTGTCATGATTTATAGTGCTGTTTATAACTAAATAAACCTTCGCCAACTACCTTAGCTTTCTATCTTTTTTTATGTCCAGTCTCCCTTTGCTTCTCTTTACAATACCTTCATTAAGAAGCTGTTCTGCACGTTGTCATTGCGCAGTGTCACTATAACCTGCCTGCCTGCCAAACAAACAAACAAATACATCTTCGCCACGGCAACCATGCTGTACTGGCTTTCTTCTCAGGCAACGAATAACAATGCATTGTGCGTCCCAATGCTTTCGGTCTTCTTGATAATGAAGGAAAATTGGTAGTTAATGCGGCTTTGCGTGAACAGTTGCTCAATACTGATGCGTCCATCTGCACGACAGTATACACAACTTAATTTTCTGACGCGCGGTCTGTGACATAATTTATTTGAAACCTTAAGCCTCGTATAGTCGTTCATGAGCTACTTGTATACAAATAAACAAAGAACGTTGGGGCAAGCACTAAGATAACCGAAATTGTATAACAAGGCCAAATTTATAAGCATAGAATAAATTGAAGATTTTTTTCTTAGATAAAAAAATAGGGCAAGATAAAGGCATTCTGCATTGTCGTCAACTACAAAATAAAAGCGAAAGAAACGACTGGTCTGATTGTTCAATTCCTAATAGAAGGTACCTTCCGTTTACCGTAAATAGTTGTATACTTACGCTAGGTATTTTATGCGGTTGAATTACAATGTATACACATGAAACTCAACGCCCAACGTGAACGAAGGATACTCTTCCATGAATGATGGCACATGAGCCGTGTGCTTTGAAAAGGTGAGTTTGAACGGCAGTTCTTTGAGAAGTTCCTCGTAGGTCTCGAGAGCCGATGGACAGCTCACTCCTATGGCCTGAAATTCAATAAGAAAAAAAATTACACACGCGTGAAATTTCTAGCTAGCGGTGTAGAAAGTCAACACAGCAGACTTATGTTCACTAAATATTGAGAGGGCCACCGAAATCTCCAGATTGCCCCAAAAATTGAGGTACACAGACTATTGTGCGAAGTGCTAATGTGTATAATTATGCTAGTGAATTAATTAAGGGAAATGATGAATGACATAAATTTATAGCATTTGTGAATACATTTGCATAGGGCTAGATAATTAGGAAGATTCTACGAACGCAGCGCCATTCAAGGTAAAAAAAATGGTGGCTTACATGGTTGAGGAAAAGTCCATTGACTCTAAGCACAGCGAGTCCCATGGTAACAATTTTTTTGATGAACTCCCAGTGTTCGCCTAGAGAGGTCAAAGAAAAACTATGTATAAGCCCAATGTATACAGCCTCCAGTATGCACCAGCATTTGAGTAATAATGAGGTTTCAAATCATGAATCCGAGGCGTACCTTGTGGTTCAGTGCTGATAGGAATGTCTGTCAGGTCATTGAAAACTACGTCAAACTGTCTCCCTTCGGTAATGTATTCCTTCATCTTCTTCACGCAATCATCTATAATTATCTTTCAAAAAGAAAAGAAAAATTGTTGCACTTCAGTTCAAAGAGAAAGAAAGAAAGAAAGAAAGAAAGAAAGAAAGAAAGAAAGAAAGAAAGAAAAAGAAACAAAAAGAAAGGAAGAGAAAGAAAGAAAGAAAACTACGATTGCTTTGACTGTGACTGATGCAGTTAGAACGTCCAGCATTTGCGACAATAAATACGAGGCATTTATTTCAAATTGCGCACACTTTCATCTCCTTTTGCCTTGCGTGCGCTTCACCTCACTAATACTTAACATGCAAACGAGCCCGCTTTACAGGATACTTCGATGCACTACGAATGTCTGCAAGAACGTGAGCTCGCCTTAATGCTTTCGGTTTATAGCGTACGTTAAAGGCAGTTTTGAGTGATTTAAATTCTGCCTGCCTTTTTGAAGCTCGGGTCGCACGGAAAAGGAAAACGAGAGATGAAGCTAGGGGGGTAGGGGGCGTTGCCTTGGAATGTTGAGGAGTCGTCGTGTTCGTTCTTTTTTTTTTTTTTAATTTAACGTCAAGTTCTAAAACGCCAAAAGGTGCCGCCATTTTCAACTGCACATGCTCGACACAGAGCCTTTGTTTTTGTCTGGCTGTCAAAATACCGCGAGGAAAGGCACCAGTCACGGCAGATTGGAAATAGCTACAACGCCCACACCACGCATCGCACCGGCCCTCTGAACGCTGCTCCTGTGCCACATCGATCGAGTAGGACGACACATTCCTTACGTCACGTACCACCTGTCACAGAAGTTCTCACAAAAATATTATCACGACCACGTTGGAAATACGACTGTGTGGCACTAGCATTGCTCGATGGGGCCGATTTAAGCTTTTTGGTAGCACAGACCTGTACAGGGATATGCGACTTACGAATACCCGGGAAAATGTCACACCATAAGCAGTCTTTCAGAATCGTTCAGAAAGCAGGTTGCGCTAAGAAGTAATCAACAGGGGCCGAATTCTCACCCTGGAGCAATAAGGCGACTCGTGTTCGTCAGGGCAAAGCACCCTTGTCGGCTTCAGCTACTTTGATTGCATATACACATCAGGCTATGATTCATATACAGAGACGCGCAAGCACACTCACCTCGTAATTGGGTCCCTTGAGCGTGTCGAGAACATTGCCGCAAGCCCCTCTAAGATGCTGTCGGCAGGCGCTGATCACCATTTCGTCAATGTGCGGTGTCGTCAAGAATCACATCTTGGAGAAGAGTAATGGGACGTTCAAGTCTCGGGCTTCCTTTACTGACTAACGTACTCTGGAAAGTTTCGTTCACACTAGGATGCTCATAGGAATGATCGTTCACCAAGTATCCTAGCAATAGCGTTATTCTAAAAAAAATAAAGTTGGTGCTACGGGCAGACCACTAAGGTAAAGGCCACTATCTGCTTGGTGACCACAATCTGCTTTGCGGTCTGTCTCTAAGACCAACAGTTCGCGCCAAGGCTGAGTTATAATGGTGTCAGGTAGTCTGAAAGCGGCGTAGTCAGACGATAAATCACGTGCCGCAGCGCCAATAATCTATCCGGACCGCTTCTAAAATGTGCATACGCTCTCTCGAAAGTGGAGTGAGTTTCCTGATTCCTTGCGCGGTCATTATTTTCGGAATTATATGTAATCAAAGACGCAAACGCATCATCGCAAACATTGTTTCGCTTTTGCGTGCGTGCTGATCAAGAGCGCCAGTACTAATGAGCACAAATAAAAGTGGAAAGATGAAAGGATATATCCACCATGGTGACGTATTTGGGTTTTTCCTTGAGCAATTCACATAGAAGGCCACCGTCGCCGCCTCCTAGTATGAGCACCTCTTTGTCCGCGTAGCTGACGCTGGGATACTTCATCAAGCCGTGAGTGTAGTTGATGTCTTTTTCAGCAAGATCTGGAACGTCGAGTGAAACGGAACCCCATGAGTGAAACTCCGTAAGAAGCATTCCCCGCACACATGACTTGTATAGGATTTCGTTATGTTTACAAGAAAAAAAAAGTTGAAGGGAAGGATAATTTACGCACTCGGTATTCATCCCTGTAATACATTTATGATATGCACCCGACTCTTCTTGGAAAGCGTGGTAAATAGCTGTGCGAATTGCACTTCGACAGCGTCGAAAACTGGATATACGTATAAATCAGCACCTCTTGATGAAAACCGCGTCGGGAAGCTACTTATCTTTCTCTGGTAAGGTAAAAAACGCGCTCATGAACAACGCACAATGTCTCGATCTAAATCCAATTTTGCGCACTTTAACAGTGAATTTGGAAAATTTAGCGTTTAGTACTTTTAGTGTTTTAACCGCTTTAAACGCGAATCACATGGAAACTATTTCCGACGTAATTTTAGCATCATGCGTCGGCCCACCTATTTAACGGCATACGTGTAACTACTCATGTGCATAAAACCCAGATGTCTGCTGCCACACTTCTATTAAATGTACATATTGTGTCTAAAGTGTCGTTCTAAAAGTACCGTATAAAAAGTATTCTCGTCCATACATCGACATGTTGCAAGCTGGTATGTATAAGATTACGGCTCGTTCCACAGTACGGAACATAAACAACTTGTACGGCCCGATACCGCAGATGATGCAATGCGTGTAGCATGCTCCATATCACAATATATAGGTTCTAAGTTACCTCCTGTTCTTTTAGTCGGCTACAAACATTTTACTATTCTTACAAGAATAAAACAGTACATACCATCGCACCGAAAGTCGGGTACAGCCAGTATACTGGACATCACTGACAGGCACTTACGATTTGTTTGTATTGATTGTATGATGTTATTTCGGTAAGCTCATCGTTCGAAATGGTTGTCATTCAAGACAGTGTTTCAAGAGTGCATGTTTGTTAGAACTAGTGCTTCAAACAGCCTATACATGCAAGCATTTCTTTCTCTCTATAATCCACGCTCTATGTGTACTTGGCTACATTTACCTACGTTTCCTCTCCCATGAGGCAAGCTAATACTACCGTACATAAAATCAGTAAGAGAATAAACTCATAGCGTTGATAGCATGCGACGTTAGGATCTCTAGCAACGCTCACTTTGAAGATCATCCAGGAGAAGGCAGTTGCCTAGCGTTGGCGAGTGCAGGATCTTGACGTGCTGGTACTTGGACTTCTCCTCAAACACAATCTTGTCAAAGTCGTACTCGAGAATTCTCTCGTCCGAGGTCGTGTAGTAGTTTGGCACAGGAGTTCCTCGCTTGATCAGCGGGATTCTGCAGGATAACAAGACCGTTCCTTCTTAAACAAAGTGCCTTTAAATGTCTTGCTTCTCTAAGGCTTGGACTTGGATACAACGTGCTAAAATTTGGAACAAAAGCAAGCAATGACGTAACGCATGCGCAAGCAGGTATGCATGAAAGCAGGCAAACATGGTTTTCACACCGTTGCGAAAGTCAGTATATCACGATGCTTGGTCATTTATTGGGAATTCGTAGTGGAAAAGACCGTGTTGCAAGAGAATTGGACATGAAAACCTGGATCGATACATGTGAATGTCAGCGCTCTCGGAAAATCAATTATTGTCTCTACATTTAGTAATATTTTCTATTACGTTATAGTCGATATACCTAGACGTTATTTCGGCCATTGTATGTAATGTTGCGTAAGCCAGGCCTCAAACCCGACACATGCCTCTAAAGATTCACGACACGCACAACGTCCGTGCTATGAAGATTACACTGAAAGTTAGCTAGATCATGTCTATTACTATTCGCTGTAGAATGCTTATATCATTAACATTTATTGTAACTGCTGATGATTGGCGGTTAGAGTGTTGTGGTAGTAAAAAAGAAAAGAAAATAATAACTAACTCTATTTGTAAGTACAGGAGCTCATATATTCCACTAGAGCTGAAATTCGGTCTAGTTGGCTATTCATGATCGTTAAATACCATCGCGTAAAAAACAAGGCACGAACGTGAAGCGCTGTGTATGTCTCTTCACGTTCGATCGTCCCTTGCTTTTTACGCGCTGGCATTTGTCGATCATAATATACAGGTATTCCGCGTTTTCTTTAGCAGGCTCTACGACTGCACCTCGCAGATAAAATCGAATTGCGGGTACTGTTATAGTCTTCATATATTTTAAAAGAGCAATTTTTTCAACCAGAATCTCAGATTTTCTTGAAATGATTCTAAATCAACAGCAATGTTGATTGCAGTGATGGCAGTGATGCCCACTCAGTGATGGCAGTGATGCCCGCGGCAGGCAGTGATTCCCACTCCATAATAATTTCGTTTCTGTAATAATTTCGCAGTATAATCACACTGAAATGTATGGATCGTTCTAACGTTGAAGTATATATATATATATATATATATATATATATATATATATATTGCGTGATTGTGTGCAAGTGTGTGCATGTGTGTGCGTGTGGGGGGGGTGGTGGAGAGGGGCTGACGCTGCAGGGTTGCGTTCAATTTTTCGAGAACCATTCTTTGAAATCACATCGCTGCTTTTAATGTGTGACTGTACCACAATCTCAGATATCTTAGCCTCCACTGTTTGCCGGTCGTTATTCTGTTATAACTAAATTAGTAGATTCCGCTGGAAGCTCCAGAGCGGAGTATCTCGCTCCTTCCGTTCGTTCGACACAAAAAAGAAAAAGAAAATAGTTCGTCATTTTATTACACCAAGCTCTGTGACCAACATCAATGCGAGACGTGAAAGGCATTCGTAGACATGCTAGCTGATCTGTCTGACCGATTAAGCGTACTAGTATGCTGAAACCTGACCTGTCGACGTGCTCAATATTAAAAGCACCGATATAGATGCACAGCCTTCGAGCAGAGAGAACATTAACAACCGCGAACAGTATGCGTACAAGTGCTCCAGTAACATACTGTTACTCGAGTTCCTATTTGAGCGATATATGCTCCAACAACTCTCACCCTACTAAATCAATGAAAACCCTTTCGGGCAGCTCCGACAATAATGTCGCAGTGTTGACTTTCCCTGCTTCCTGTGCACCGCGTTGTATGCACAAACGCTATGTACTCGCGTGTGTTCTTCACAAGCCGTGCGTTTGTACTCGCTTCCCATTGACTAAACTATTCCTATACAAAAGGCAAGTAAGCGATTAAGTCAAGGCGAGAAGACAGATTCAAACCATTACTAATGCTGCTGTTAACGCACTACGGACTGTGTGGGACTGGACTGGACTGGACAAACTTTATTTGGGTCCTGCAGGACGCGCTTAGGGCGTAGTGGGCGTCTCCCACGTAGGGACCGACAGGCAATACCTGGCTGGAAAAAACTTTTTTAATATAGTCTCTCAGCCGTACGACAAGGAGACAAGGGAAGAAATGTAAACAGAACGTTTTGCTGTCGTCAAGTTAAACGGACACGAGATCCAGCACGTATTATGAAACGTAGCACTCGTTTGTGCTCAAGAGCGCCCGATAAATGTCATGGGAACCCACGTGAACTGCAGCTAATATAAGTTCCAAACCGTGTTTCGGTCACTCTTGGTTCTACTTATACGCGTACGCTTGAAACTGGAAACGTCGTGGCTGCGAAACGCATTTTTCCGCACTATTCGTCACCTTGAATGAATGATTTAGTGAGGTCATTATGGGGATCGCTCCGATGACAACAAAATAAGACGAAGAATGAGCAATGCAGCGAGCAATAAGCAATAAAGGCTGGTGCCCGCTGCTAAAGGAAACGACAAGCAAAAGTGCTAAAGCACTACTGACGTCATTCAGAATCGGTTTATCGAGCTGGTGGAATATCAAAGCAGGATGCTTTTTTTTCGCGAGCAATTCGGGCTTGTGCGGTTTGTGAATGTGCGAGAAAGCAAATAAGAACGGTAGGGAAAACGAGAGGGACCAAGACTACTGTCCCAGAAAAGAGCTACGGATTAACGCTTTCGCGGTTTGTTCAACTTACGGCCTGGCCTCGCATTGATGTGAACACAGTTCCGACCTGCGTGGCACGAGAGAGACATTGCACGGTATAGGCCCTTGAAGAGAGTAGACGAAAGAAGAATTATAGAAAAAACCACAGACAGATGAGTGCGTGAGCAACAGACATCTGCACGTCTGTTTGAAGAGTGTGTAAAACCCGGAAAATAAAGGTTAGCAGTTGTGCCACCTCGCTTCCTTTAGGTGTTTTCTGCAACCACCGACATTCGGGCACACATTTACAAGTTGGGAGGACTGGTATTACGAGCGCAGCCCCACTTTCTCCCAGAATAGCTTAAACAGTAGGCCAAAGTTTCGCACAGGAATATCTTACATAGGCGAACGTGGAGCCGTAGTTGTATATACGAGTATATATATAATACGCCACCGTGCAGTCATGTTTCCGCAGATTGCTTGTATACTTAAGTATACGCGGTCTCTTCATTTTCTTTAGTACTTTATGCTGGTGACCACCATGCTCGTTGTGATCATGCAAAATGCGTTATGCCCAAAGACGCCGTTTCATAACTGCCCTGCTTCTGACGAGGCTTAGGTTCGTCATGATGCAGCAAAAACGAGGCCTACCTTTGGCATATCGATGGAAACACTATATGAATATGTTGAAGATGTTATTTAAATCTGCACGTTTTCACTATTAGAGACAAAAAGGAAAAAACTTATGGAAAACAAACGCAGGCAATTAAACGAGCGAGACGACAGAACGTATAGCTATATACTACGAATAGAAACACATCCACAAAACTGAAAAAAATCACATTTTTTTTCGCAAGACGATGACAGCTATGATGATTATAACGGGAGTCTTCTTTTATTTTTGCATTTTCAAAATATTTGGGGCGGGTATGTACAGTCGCATGCAGACAGAACTCGTACATGCGTTCACTTGGGGGCGCTTACCTTTCAATACGAGTTTTGATGCTTTCTTTTATTTTCAGTTTGAGCTCTTCCATGACCTTGAAAGTTTAGGACAAGAGACAAAACGCACACCCGCTCTCAGCTCTGCCACAGGCATATCCGAAAGAAAAAAACACGATAGACGAGCCACTTTTAGTTTACTTTAGCTTTAACGTTTTGCTTTAGGAAAGCGATTTCCGAAGCACCACATGAACTTTCTACGTAGTCGTAGGCTATGTAGTTAGTTAGGCATTTATTAGCTAAAACACGCACATCTATAGGACATGATTTGATGATATGCAGCTTCCCAGGTTGTGTGCTTTTAGGAGTCAATGGCTAGGTCCTGAAATCGGGACTATGTGATAACAAGCTTCTCTTTTCATACGAAGCGCGCGTTCTTCTTGCGAATCTCGTAAAACTCGCATACAGATGGGCCCATTTGGAAGATCGGCAAGTCACAGCCATCATCTCTCCTCTAATTGAGCAGAATGTACGTAGCTAGGATGTCACGATGAAGATGACTTTGCTGACAACCAATTTATTTCGTTGTTTTTTCTTTGTTTCAAACGCCGCAGTTTGGAATTATGAAGACACTTTGTATGTAGTCTCTATATTGGTGTCTGAAACTTTCCGAGTACGTGGATATGATTCCTCTGGTTTGCTTGTATACCGGTAGATAGTTGAGCCCTTCGGACCAAAGAGGAACGTGTCACATTGCTTTCAGCATTGAATAAGCGAGAATACCAACTAGATGTCTTTACTTGCGAAGAACAGGTGGCCTGTCAAAGGTCACAATCTGTCGACAGCACTGTGCTGAATATAACTTACGGTGAACAGCAGTAGAATTTTCCAACGCGTGAATTTTTACCGATTTGCCGCGATATAAATCTTTCAAAACGCATGGATGTGGTCAGATGATCCAGCGACCATTTGATAAAGCCAGCCTTGTACTATGTGGGACTTGCAGCGCTAAAAACTACATTGTAATGACATTGTATTTACATTGTGTTGACATTGTATTGACATTACATTGACATTGTATTGACATTGTGTTGACATTGTGTTGACACGGTATTCTGTATTGAAAGGTTAGTGACGATTACATTAAGAGAAAAAGCAATGACCGACGCACCTGGTTGGTGAGAGGAGAATCAGGATTCGCGTCTTCTATGGTCACTGTTAAGAAGCCGTTAGAATAAACCGTGATGAGGCAGGACAATCTGAAAAGGAAACAAGCCGCATTTCAGGCCCCACATTTAAACGTACCACTGGCCGTTAGCGTTCAGGAAGTGATTGCAGCTGGCGTTGAGGTAATGCTTTGCTGCACAATTCATAACGGCCCCACACATTTTTTCAATATTGAACAAACAGCACTGCAGAAGCGCACTACCAAAAAAGGACATAATAATGCTTATTTTGGTATCGTTATTTTTAGGAATTGCATGGTTGTGTTTTGCGTTTTTGCTGTGCTGGTAAAGAGGAGTCCCCGCAGGATCGACATGATTGCACTCATGAAAAGCATTCACATTTATTGTGCTTGTGTGGCATGTAAGCAGTACCCGTCCACAAGATTGACAAACCAAATAAAGGAGCGCGACGGCACATTGAGTGGCGCTCTGCTCCCATAGTATTAAAAGGACAGTATACAGACTACCCATACACTCCTTCCAGGCTGTTTTCCATTCTTATAGACGTGTCTATAGAAGCCTATATATGGCCTATATAAAAAAGCTCGATAATCAATCTATTTGCCTTTATCTATCGTTGTATATGGAGTCCCGAACTGGGTTGTTCACAGAAGTTTTTTAGACTTTAGTGTGAAAAAGAAACATAAGGTCATAAGTCCACAGGCTGTCATTAGTCAACTTATCAGCTTAGCAGAAATTAAGTGTCGTGCTGTGTAAGTTTTGGAGACGATATGCAACAAATAACGTGGTTCAAAGTCAGAGTCAATTGTTTCACTCCAATTTACCCGTTTTTCATGTCTTTCGTTATGTATTGCTTTACCAACCATGCAAGTCAAACTGACACTATTTTACTGTAACTACATCTTTACTCAGCAGACCATCAGGTTCTACTGATGACGTTGGGAATGCGCGCATGTGCAACCGGGACTACGCCTTACCCCGCCGACTCGGCCGTGTAGAGATAAATGTGCGAGCCGGCCGTGGCCAGTTCGTGCTTCCGCACCAGGCCCAAAGTGGACAACACGTCCTCCACAGATTTCACAGCTGTGGATCTTCGTTCTGCGTGAACGCATAAATGTTAGTGCGTACGTGTCCTCTTCGAAGTATTTTTTGCGAAATGAAGCATTTTTGCTTAGAAGTTTCTGAACTGTTGAACACCAAATAAAATGAGCATGACATAATAAGATCTTTCAGAGAATAGTGAGTATTTGTTACCCTTATCATTTACAAAGTAAGTTTCACGAAACTGTTCTTACGAAGTTCGAGCTTACAGAATCACTGCATAGGTCACGAGACATTAAAAGCTGTAGGGCAAGCAATAGAAGTTAAAAAGTAAACAAGTGTTTTAAATCGTTCCAATATGATGACATGGCAAAATAAGTCGGGTATGTGCATCGTAAGCATAAAAAGGAAAACATGTTGTTGTTTTTTTCAGGCAAGGTTCTAGCCTATTAAATTCAAAAGGTTGTCTTACTTGGGCTTTCGACGGCGCTTTTATCCAGCCACACATCCATCATTGCCGTACGAACAGTCATTGTGGTCACTGTATCTGAAATTTAAAAAAAAATCAAATGAAACAAATGTTATTTAATACAGAAGGCAAGAATGTACCAAGGAACAGATACGCCCATTCAATTCCCATCTGGTCCAACAGTTCGGAGATAATGTGTGGGAGCGGGCTAGTTGGTAATTTGGGTTCAAAACTGTTTGTTCGGAGGTGTTTAAAGCATTGCAAGTTATTTTAATGAACGTGCTGGACATCCATAGAAACTGCAATACCCTGTTGCTCACACCCAACAAAATGCGCTCTTTGACACATGATATTTTGTTCCACAATATAGTTACATTGTAATTTTATGTTGTTTTACCTCGTTCGTGATTAGTCCCTGACTTCTGAATGTGACGAAACTCTTCACACATTCGCTGTTGCGAATAAAAAATATTTTTGTAAAACAGTTTTGATAAAGGCTTTGCACTTTATACACGTACTTTGTGACTCAAGTAACGAATAAACAGCGTCGGTTATGAGTTCGATTACTTTTGGCGTTTAAGAGATTTATGGTCACAGAGTCCCCACTGCTAGGCATAATGAGTACAGCATTATTGTTTGTTTTGTTCATCGTGACAAGAATAATGACATTCTTGCTAAATCAAAGAAAGCAAGAACTGACACTGAAATGCTCGGATGTGACAAGTCTCATCCCGTGTTCATCAATAAACACTTGACGCAAGCAGCTGCTCGAGGCTGCCATTAGGAAGAAAAGAGTTAACTAGAAATTTGTGTGGACAGCCGGTGGGAAAGTTTTCGTTTGACAAAATTAAACATCACCAGTCGTTCGTCTAATCTGTTTGGACGATGTTGATAAAATGGGCGAATGAATGCCTCGTTTCTTGTCGAACACAAGTGCATGTACTAAACCCACCACATATAGCTAGCCCCGGCTATAGCTCTTGTGCTTATCATGATTACGATTCATTTAATGCTACTGTCTCCAATTTAAATCCTAATAAGTTTGTTAGTTATCCATGTAAACACACAAAGTATTAAAAATAAACGCGATAACCTACATGAATTGCTTGAAATTTAGAAATCAAAATTCGATATGTTGCCGTTTACTGAGACATGGCCAACGCAGTGTGAAAATCCACCCCAATTTGATGATATACCAAGGCATAACACGAACTAGTGGGCGCGGTGGCGTCGTCGCTATGTATCTTCGAAAACACCACCAGTAACTGTCATTTCAAATCTTATCATTACTAATGAATATGTAGAATGTCTTACAATATGTTTGAAATCGTTTTACGTATGTGATATATAGGCCTCCTTTTAGCAATAAGACTTCATTTCTTGAATTTATAAATGAACTACTAAATTACTTGAATAACGCTAGTTCAAGGTTTCTTATAATGAGTCACTTGAACATTAACACGTTAGGAAATGACACTAATGCACAATAAATTAAAAGCATAATAGATACGTATGCCTGTGAAAATCTTTTCAATTTAGCCACTCGTATTACGGCAGATAGTGCGACGCTGTATAGATGTCATCATGAACGCGCCTTACCCAAATGTTTTTGCTGGTCTCTTATCACTGGACATAAGTGACCATCTACGTACGTTTTGTTTCTTGCCGATGAAGAAAGATAAAAGTATAAGAATGGGTGTGTCTTCATATAGGGATTTCAGCCCAAATTCTTTAGAACTCCTGCGCTCTCTTATCGAGAAGACAAACTGGCAAACGATAATATTGCAAAGCGATGTAAATTAAGCATATAACATTTTTTGTGCCAGTTTCATGCACTGCAACGAGCTGGCCTTTCCTATAAAGATTAGAAATAAACAAAGTTCCAAGAATAAGATTAGAAAACTGTGGATCACGCGCCTACGTTTTAATAAGATTGCGGTCACATGTATCATTATTTTGTTAAGACACGGCATCTGCAGCAATTTGCTGAGTTTAAACAATACCACAAAAAGCTTAATGCTGAACCTAAACATGCAAAAGTATATTACTATGTGAATTTATTATCTGGAATATCAACCGCCAAAAGTAAATTTTGGCAGGCAATTAACAATCTCGCCAAATGAAAGAATGATGCCGCGCCCATACTTGTATGTTCGACTCGAGGTATCTTAAACGACGAGGAAGCTGCTACTGTACTAAACTATCTTCATTCGTAGCGGAGAGTACACGCCTTCCGTTCACAATGAGCACGCACGCACGCACACGCACACGCACACACACACACACACACACACACACACACACACACACACACACACACACACACACACACACACACACACACATATATATGCCCATAAGAAAAGCACCACTATTAATTCCATTTTATTTTCACCAACATCGGAGCACGAAGTGTCAGATATCATACGTAACCTAAAAAAATAACGCTGCTGCAGGATACGATATCAAACTAACTGCCGTGAAACACGTAATGGACATAATCTCCAGCCCTCTGTCTCATATTGCTAATTGTATGCTTGAATGCATGTGGCGTATTCCCGGAAACGCTTAAGCTAGCTAGAGTGTGTCCAGTACACAATGGTGGTACTGATTACACTTTTAACAATTACCGACCCATATCAATATTACCGGTAATGTCAAATTTTTTGAGGCAATCATAAACGTCCGCCTTGAAAATTTTGTCCGAAAGTACTCCATTGTATGAGTTGTACTAATTATGTACGAGTTTAGAAAGGAAAGATCCTGTGAAGATTCATTACTCTCTATTAAACATGAAATAATGAATAACACTGAACAAAGGTTATACACCGCTGTTCTCTGCTTAGATCTAGGGAAAGCTTTCGATTCTGTAAACCATACCATTTTGTTGACCAAGATTTATAATTATGAGATAACAGGGACAGTATATGACTTAATTCGCAGTTATTTGCAAGCAGGCATCAGTACGTATCAATTAACAATTGCAAATATCCGAAATTAAAGATATTACAAGGTGTCCCACAAGGCTCTATACTTGTACCCCTGTTATTTAACCTATGCATCAATTATCTTTCTTACATACAAAATTCTCAAAGTTTAATCATGTATCCTGATGACACAAATGTGTTTTTCGCAGACAAGTCATTGCAAGCGTTGCAGATTTCAATAAATAATTTATTAAATCTACTGTTTACATGGTTACACAGAAACAACTAGCAGTTAAATGTCAAGAAAACTAAATATAGAATATTTAACGATTAACCAATTAACGAACCGGTGAAGTTTAAGTTAACAATATGATTTCGATACGTGCAAATAGAAGAAGTAGAGGCTCAAACGTTTCTGAATATCTATAGTTTAAAGGTAATATGTCCTGGAAGACACATGTGGAGAAATTGTCTGCCGAACTTAGCAACATCACGTGATGCTTGAACAGAATCAGGGATCTTATTCCACTTTTGCTTAAAACGGTATTATATAACTCCATATTTTATTCACGACTTACATATTTTCTGCTTGTACCTGTATGGGGTACGACATATTCCTAAAATTATCCACAATTGATAGTTTTACAAGAAAGAGTCCTTAGATACTTCGAAAACTACAGGGGTAGGCTTCAAGATTTGAGAACGCATACTCCATTAAACACACTATGCTCAAAGCGAACCAGATATACTATAATGGGTTATTGTAACATAGTAAAACTAACAAACTGTATGCATAAAAATCATCTGAATCAAAATCTCACCATTGACTGCGCAATGAAACTAGGAAAATTCCAAAGTCTAGAACAATTTATGGCAGACAGCATTTGAATTACCAGGTCCATCAATGATTAAATCACCTAAATTAAGTTCATTACAGTAATTTATCTAAGAAATTTATGAAAATGCACATTATAGAACATGAAATGCAATATATATATATATATATATATATATATATATATAAACATTTATGTTGTAACACGCTCGTAGAGTTGTTTTGGAATTTAATAATACAATTCATTTATTTATTTAGAATCCCTGACTCGGGGAATCATATCTACAGATTCGTAGTCAATGTGTATTATTATTGTATAATGTATGTATTCTTTTGTATTTCACGCTACTAATCTGTTCAATTTGCATAATATATTTACCTCCATACTGCCCATGTAGCATTGATTTGATATGATGTGACCAATGTATTCCATAATCCATATTATTTATATGCCTGTACCACAGTGCTTAATGCCAACAGAAGTCGGAGCCCTATATATGTCAGGCCTTTATAGCCTTTTGCTCCTTCTCCCGTTTCTGTGATAGAAGCAAATAAAACTCAACCTCATGGTCTAAGAAAAATATACGGGATTTGTCTATGAACATTTTGCCGACTTTACTGACAGATGTCTATAGGCTTTTACGCGGTTCGTCGAAATAACTTTGTTTAGTAAGGGTAGTCACAATCGTCGGGTTTTCTCTGGCTGTATAACAGAGCACATTCACAGGTCCACCAGTGCAAAATGAAGCGAAACAGGGCGTTGCGTGATTGCGTACGAATGGCAGAGTACTGTGGGTGTTCTGTACGTATACAGAGATCAAGACCCTCGTATGAAACGCGGTCCTAACGATCGAAGCAGCTGCCAGAGCATGAGGCAACTGACAGGGCGAAAAGAGACAAGGCATCTCGTAAATTTAGCCGCGCATGGTGACATTCGGCCGGTTTTGTACCACGTGTTATCACTAATGTCGCCAGCGCAGTCTGGAGCACGCGGCTCTCGCGTTCTGTAGAAAAGTGTCTTGACCTCTGCGCTGTACCGGGCCCAAACAAACCCACGAGCTAGAAAATACGACAACGCTGAAAGAACGCATGAAAATCTACGTCGGCGAGAGGTGTTACGGGACCCCTTTAGCTTACATTCACTCGGCCGAAGTCACGGAGCAAGAAACCTTTAGGAGTAGAAACTCCGCCAGTTGCGGCGACCAGATAATGTCACAAGCCCGCGGAGCCACTATCTTGCTGGCGGCACTTGGCGGCCGAGAAAGAAATTACCGCCGTCTTGGTTGCCAAGGCAACCGGTCACGTGTGTTTCTCTCTTTCGCGGCCGCGCGCGTTGCTCCCGTTCGGCCGCGCGCCTCACAACTTCTACTGAGGGCACTCACGCATCCCACCTGCATCCCATCTTAGGCTAGCAATTTCCGAACAAGGGTACACTGCACGTATCAGCGCTGTTAGTATTACGGCCCTCGAACAGACATCGACAAGAACAGTTACTGTTTGACTTAAAGGCCCACAAAAACAACGCTACGGCGTGCACGCTGAAGCGAACGCCGAACGCCTGTGTCGTCTACTTTGAGCGCGGGAGACACGGGCGCCGCCGAAGAGAACGCGCCCGAGCGGCACCACCGATCCGCCGGGCTGCTGCTTGTATGACGTGCCGCAAGGCGCCGCCACTGCATGCGCCCCCGTCGGCGCATAATAATGTGACGTTATCTGGTCGCACGCGAGCGCCCGCGCTGACGGGAGTTTCTACTCCTAAATAATCTTCCTCCGTGGCCGAAGTCAATTCACACAAACATGACCGTTTACTCGACAAGACAACGCTACGTAGACGAAAGGTCTATACTGACAGCGTTCAGCGACATCGCTGTAAACGCCAAGGCGACGCTAACGCCAGAACTCGCGTGACCTGTGCGTCGCTCCGTCGCGACGTTTTCACGAGCCTTTCAAGCGCTCCCCCGCCGAACGATCGCGCACCACGAACCGTAGGTCACGACGGAGAGGTCACGAAACCAAACACAATAAGAGCCAAATCCACAGCCAGGAAAATACAAAAACTAAACGACGGCAAGCGTAGGAAAGAAAGGCCGAGGAAAGAGAACAAGAGCTAACCGGAACCAAAGGAGTCGACGGGAACCAGAAGCTACGAATGCTGTTCACGTACATAAACGAAAAGAAGCTGTCCTATAGCATCGGTAAAACGCGGCTTCCTACCTAGAGACCGTCACAAGAATAACGGCGGCGGGGCCATCGGCAGGCACGACATCCTTTAGTGCAGTTCCTACAAATAGCAGCGCACGCCATTCGTGAGTTATCATCGCTGAGCACGACAGCACTGCCATCAAGATTAAAAAACACAAAAAAATCACGGCGTATGTTAATGCCGCCGAGGTATCTGAAGGGGAGGGGACAGAGAAAAGCAGAAGGCAGGGAGGTTAACCAGAATAAGGTCCTGTTGGCTACCCTACGCCGAGGGAAGGGGAAAGGGGAACACAAAGATGACAGGAAGCTGAAGCATCGTATAGCAGGGTCTCTGAAGTTTCACACAGCTCCACTAGCAGCGTGGGGCAAATCACCGCACTTAATGTACCTCAGGGTTCATACCTTGAGCTACATGTACTTTGGCCATGGACCAGTGTTGCCTGTGCGTCCCACACTATGAAGGCGCGCTTAACATTTTTGTGAGACTCTCTGCACTAATATCGCACGTTGTGGTATGTTTGTGTCACGCTAGCGTATTTCGTGTGCACTGTGTGTATTATTTCATTTATTGTCGCATTCATTTGGAGTAGCTTGCTAGGCGTTGCGCCGGGAAAACATCTACAGCTTTCATATATATATATATATATATATATATATATATATATATATATAGGGTGTTTCATTTTACCTGCACCAATTTTGTAATGATTGCCTGTGGCAAATAGCACAGTTATAATCCTTGATCGAAGCTACTCGATGAGGCGGCCGTTACTTCCACGAGAAATCAAAACGCCTAATTGAATAATGAACATAATTACGCTAATTAACTTCTTAATTCATTGTTTTACGGCACATTTTTCAACCTACGAATTATAGCCGCTGAGTTCACAAGGCGATTATCCACTTGAAAGGAATTTCTCATTCTCTCCCTATTTTTCTCTTTCTGTTCCCCCTTTCCCTTACCCCTAGAGCAGGGAAGCAAACCAGACGCTCTTCTGGTTGACCTCCCTGCCTTTCCTCTCCTTGCTCTCTCTCTTCAGGAGAGAACCAGTTTCGAGATATTAATTTTCAAAGTGTCCGACGAAATGCATGGGCGTTCCAGTTAACTTTATGCTTCAATGCATAAAACAGCGTTTCCCTCAAAAAGTTAACTGGAACGCCTTGCAAATTGAGTACAAGTGTAATAAACATTTTCAATTGACATGCAGTAGCAACACAAGTACTACCGCAGTGGTCAAAATTCTGCTGCTTTCGGATCAATCACATGAAATTGACAGGAAAAGAAAATGCCGCTATACTTTCGTGAACTCCAGTGCGACTTTATATGTCGAAGATCGAGCCTTGCTTCAGTGCGTGCGTTATTACTATACTGGCACGCCAGTGCATCTGAATGCTATACTAGATGACAACTGCCAATCAAGACTTCTGCTCCGCCCGTGCATCTGAAGACAGCTGTGACAGTGTTTTCGAAGGCGAACGACAAACAAGCGAATAGGGACGCAAGTAAACAGCACGCATTTTCAAGGTCTGTGCAGACGAGCTGGAACCTTCGAAGGCCCTGCAGCAAACGTTTGTCTTCTGAGGCGAGCGACCATGGAATTATTGTATGCTAACACAAAAGCTTTTTACAGCACAGTGTTTATAATGTAAAGTGGGAAAAATCACTAAGAACAGCAACTTCATAAAACGTCAACATATATGAGAAGAAAAATTCATTTTCTTACTACATATATTTTTTTGTATTGTTGTTTCTGCTAAGTGGGAAGGAGCAGCCGTCACCATTACAGTGTTGATTATATTTCTTTCATTTATTTTCATCTCAATAAAAAACATTTTCCTTATGTTCACCTATGCGCCATTTTGAGGAAACGCCAAGTGAGCAACTACCACTACTACTGTGATGTCTTAAGACCTACAAGACCGAGAGAAGGGAAGTAATGAAAGGTTTAGCGCAGGCTATTTGCCTCCACAAGAAGTTGCGGAGTGCGCGTGCAGTATTTTTTTTACTAAGATTGTACGCATCCACTGGCAATCACGAGGCTGAAAAAAAAAAGATGAATAAGTACGCATGAGCCAGCAAAAGTATTTTCGAATCATGTACGTTTGTGTACTCAATATTCATTGTCAAGTGTGGCTCTTCTTCTTGTAGAAAATACATATTCCAGAGAAATGGCTCTGTGACGCGCAGAACCCCGCGAATGTGTTGTGTTTCGCTTCGTTTCGTGTTTTGTCTTCCAAGCAGCGCACGTCAACACGAATGTACCTTGCAATCGTCCGCACAGGAGTTCTACAGGACTTGCTTTTGGACCGGAACATCAGTGCGACAAGACCGACCTTGTTTTGAACCAAGAGCCACGGATTACTCAAAGTTAGTAAGGCCAGACCGACATACGAAATTTCTACGAGTGCTACCAGTCAACCAAAGCAACAATGCGCATCAACTTAGCATGCACACATGCTTGCTCAATGAAAGCATTCCTAGTATTCTTGAAAACTACAGGACTTAATGGACACTCAGTGAACAACTTTATTCCGCACGTACATGCGTGTCCATGGATGTTAGTGTCACCTGTGTGTTCATTATGTATGCATAATATTCCTCATCTAACACCTAGCTGAAGTAGCTTCCAAGGCCGCCAGCCAGGCAAGCATATCTAGTTTTCCCTTAAAGTTAGCGTCGCCAAACCAAACTATTCGGAAAAGTCGATTTCGCCCAGAGGCAGGGTGCTGAGCCGTATCTCTGGAAAGACTTAGATGACGTGTTCGACGAGTGAAGCCAAGATGTCAGAATATTTTCCCATTTGTCTACAGGTATTAAATAGTAACAAAAAAAACATATCAAGACACTAATTCTCCGTCAAGTAAGGACGTTTTACATCTCCGCCCCTTTTACTGACGTTGAACGCTTTAGCCTGCCATCTTGGTATCATTCTGTCCTTTAAATAATTTGTTGAATCGTTTAGATTTACATATTCTGAACCACAGAATGCTCCTAAATATAAAAAAAATAATAAAAGACGTGTGGATAGTCCACGCAGTAAAATTAAGAAATTGCGTTTACCCCCAACGTCACAGTAACGGCATTATTTTGCACAAAAACACCAAGAAACGTGTCCAAAGAGCTCAGCTCTCATGGCAACGTCTGCAGGTGCTCGACACTTGCTTTTACTGTGGCCCGGAATACGGGCGATCAGACTTGGGATTTTAAGAAAGACTGCACTAAAGCTAGACGTAACTGCTAACTGCGCCCGTTGGGTGACGGACTACAAGTTTGCAGAAACATTGCTGCAGCTCATGCACGCTGCAGAGTATACAAGCTTTTATAGCAAAGCTTTCTTTGTGAACTCTCCCGGACTCTGCTGATCATCGTTGCTGGGTGATGCTGGTTGCTGCCGCTGCCATGCCGAATAGCTCACACCTAAACACCAGCGTGCTACTTTGTTCAGTGCACAGTTGAGTTCCAATTCGGTCACTTCAATATTTAACCACTTTGTACAATATACAGTCGTCGGCAAATCGCCTGATATTTGCATTAATACCGTTGGTCAGTTCATTCAAAAACAACAAAAATAAAAAATAAATTTAAAATTGACGAAGAAACTCCTGTGGGAGTTGTCTAAGTATGCGTGAACATTGTGCCACTTGCTCAGCTCCATGCAGCCCGGTGTCATTATCAACGTTGTGAAACTTGATTCGATCGGTATAAACGATAGCGCGGCGGCGACACGAACTGCTGCCGACGGCGTCGCAAGGTGAATTGATGAGCCAAGTAAACTACTGCCGGTGGCGGCGCCAGGTCCGCTGATGACGTTGCGATCAATATAAGCCTGTATCGCTCTTTAGCGCCTTATCCATCCGCATCGAACCATTATCAACCGTGATCAGCCGTTTTTGGGCGGCGGCTGCGTATGGCGCGGCCGCGCGGGCCCTTATCGTGAAAGTGATCTGCGATGGGAACACACTGCGGCGCGTGCTGATTGATAGCTTCGTGCGCGCTGTGTTCTCGCCGCTTATAGTTTGGCTTAGTTCGCATTGATGCGAGACGCGCAGGCCACTATCTTGAAAGCGATCTACAATAGGGGAAGAGTGCGCGGCGAGTGCTGATAGCTTCGTGAGCGTTGTGTTCTCGCCGTTAAGTTCGCGTTGAAGCGAGAGGCAGTACGAAGGTGAATTCGCTCGCTGTAGCGGGCGCTATCTTGGAAAGCGATCGTCTTACGGGACGGACGGACGGTTTTTATCGTTGGGTAAGCATAGAAATGCTTACGCATTTGAAAAAAAAAAGAATTATGTGCTCGATAGTGGAATCGAACCTCGCTAGTCCAGCACAGCAGCCCTAACCTAACCAGTGATCTAACCACTAGGCCACAATCACAAGTATGCTTACACCGTGCCAACGCCAATTAGCTCTTCGAGGTGATCGCAGCGTGCGTCACATTGCTTAGCCCGGATTCGCGAGAGCACAAGCGCGCCAGTTTTCTTTGCGTCAAAGACGCGGGAATGAAATCGGTAACTTATAGCATTTGATCAACCGCTTCTCTTCAGATAGATTCCAAGATGTGCGTTGTATCTGGATGATTGTATTCAATTTTCTTTTATCACCCGTATGTCTTGCGACTAATCGTCCCTCCTCCTGCCCCCCCACCCCCCCCCCCCCACCCCGCCCCCACTAAAAAAATGAAACGGAAGAAAATAATACATAAAAAACGTGAACGGGCTTTCACCGAAAGAACCGAAAAAAATTCAACTGCGCCGCTCATACAGGAAGAGACCACCGCGAATACCTTCACACGGCACTACGTCCCAGCCGTCGCGACTTCCCGCAGAATACCGCGTCCTGGTGCTGCAGCCTCATCTTTTCTCCTGGCGAAATCAATCGATGCTCCACGGAACCGACCCGCAGACCCACCGACCGTGCGGCCGCGTACTCCAGTAGCGCTCGTCTCATTGAAAGGCTCACGCCATTCGGCTCACGCACGAACGGAATGTATTTGGCGAGTTTACATTCCAGTGTAAAGCCCGTCATTTTTCCCGGTTTCCCAGGTTTAGAGATTTTAAGGCTACAGCCGAATAGCCAGTGAAGCTAAAAGAGAAGCCGCTTCTTGCTTGCTTCTTGCGGTGTATCACATCACGTTGGGATGAAATGTCTGAGTTAGAGAAGGAAACGCGGCGGGCGCGTAATTCCGCTTCATAAATTATGTATTCGAAATAGTAAAGCGAACGGCAATATTTTACACGAACGAGAGATGTGCTTTTTGGTCATAACTCTCCCAAGGCGAGTGAAACCGTCGATCAAGCCAATGTTTTACAGTTAATTCATTGTTGCTGTATTCTCCGGCATAAATGCTACCGGGTTTACAGTGCTTTGTGTGTGTCTGGCCTACCATAGCTACACAGAAGTCTCCATAAGCGCACTCTCGGTGAAAAACCCTGAGCATGACTAACGAGTAAGCAATCAGCATCATAGCCTGCTAGCACGCGCTTTTTCTTCTTTCTTTTTTTCTTTCCCCCTTTTCAGATTTCACTCAGTCTTTAGACACAGCTTCGGAAAGAACAGCCCCTTACCTTAGCCGAATGCCCCAGGATTTGGCGCCACTCGGGACAGGAAGCACCGAAGGCGTTCGCTGATGCTTTTGCGTCTGCTGCCGTGATGATCTGCATGAAACGGTCAGTGACGTCGGTTCTGCGTGAAGCCCGGCTCTTTCGTCACCGCGGTCGCCGGAGGCCCGGCGTCGTTGCTCTTGGGCGCTACTCTTCGGGAAAGCAGCTGCTTGCGAGCGCTGGCTTTGAGGGGCCAGCTGATCTTGCGGCCGCCTTGGTCGTCGACTCTCGATGTTCCGGGCGTCCTAGTCCTGTGGGCGGGGCTAGCCAGGTTCGGCAGGGAGCAGAGCAGGACGGCTTGCATCGCGGCAGCGCGACAGTGCGGCCGATGATGCAGGAGCGGCGAGCGGCGCTCTCGCTGCTACTGCGTTCGACGAGCAGTGCGCATGCGCGGGATCATTGAACGGTTCGTCTTCGCGCCGCCGCCAGACCGTACCAGACTACGCTTGTGTGGGCGCGCGACGAGAAAGAGGAAGCAGCGTCGCCTGAACTTCGCGCTGCCGCGGCAGTGTCATTTGTTTGTGTGGGCGAGCTAGTAGTGCGCATCTTTCGACCTTTCCATCCGTTGTTTCGAACATACTGGTACTCCTTCCGGCGAGCTGGCGTTGGTTGCTTTTCTTGCTTCCTCTGGTCCCACAGCGGCGCCTTTCCGGTTTCTTTCGCTTGTCTTTCCTTTGTGTACGCGTTTCTCTTGTACCACAATAATTTTTTTTTCCCTCGAAGTCCGCGTGTCTTCGTGTTATGTTCTTTGTGAAATGAGATGATGTCGCGTCAGGTCGGAATAATGTGTTTCAGAAGATTGAGGAAGCCCCATTTGGGGAAGGGGGGTATAGGGCTGAAAATGGCCGAGCAATGCGAATCTCTAGTGACTTAATTGAGTGTCTCCTAAAGATTAAGCCTGTGGCTGGGTCCTCTCGAAGGATACAATCGTCTTGGTCCGGTGCTTGTCGCGCCAAGACCAGCGCACTCCCGCCACGAGGCGACGCCCCCCCCCCCCCTCCCCCCCCCCCCATATGGTTAAAAGAAGCTTAAAACATATCTCAGACCAGTCTACTCCGCTTTATGTTTTAATTATACCATGCTTTCTTCTCGGTTCTAAGTAGTACTTATACCTTTCTTCGAACAAGGCTGTCAAAAAATTTGCTTACTTCATTCGAGACTTTTTAAAGAGATCCGGCTTTCACCCTCTTTCATCGTCATCGTAAGATAATTGTTAGTACTCAGAACCTACTTGATTCGGTAACACACCACCTTAATTGGGCATATAACGAATTGCTTACGTATATAGTATGCAGTGTTTCTATGACTTCCACGACGTGTTAGATCTTCGATTTGCGTTCCCGCCATTGCCGTCTCTGCCATTGCCGATCGTGAACACTGGCAAGAAACACCGCTGCGAAGAGATGACACGTGAACTTTTCGTCATTTATAGATCCAGCCTTAGTCACGAATATCGAGAGCGTGGGTAATCGTGAACTTCTGGGGCTACAGTCTTACTATTGCGATAGCAATTATATGGACACTCCAAGCGCATTTCTGCCGTCGCCGTTGTGTTCAGTTGAAGTCCAAGGGCGATAACACCGTCTGCGCGCGCCGTATGCTGTATGTTCGAGTGAAAACGCGCGAGGGGAGCCAACGATCGCGGCTCAATCTGGCGCGCGTAAGAGAAGGAAGCTGACAGGAAACGCGCGGTGTTCCGTCGTGCGAAAGGCCGTGGGGGGATGGGAGGGAGGGGGGGGGGGCGGTGTTGTTCTCCGACACCAACTGCGCATTTCGCGACCGCGCGCATGGGGAACCGACGATCGCGGCTAAATCTCGCGCGCGCCAGGAGGGAGGCAGCGCGGGTTGGAGGGGAGGCGGCGTTCTACTCCGGCACCAACTGCGTACACTTTGCGCGGCCGCGAGCGGTCGCGCGCGCCTTTTCTTGAAAGCGGTCTGCAGGCGGCTCATACCTTTGTGCGTGGGGAGTTCTCGTCACTCAGCGTTGAAGCGATAGACACCACGAAAGTCACTTCGCTCGCTGCTGCCGCCGCGCTTCCTCACGCCAGCGTTTTGACAGCGAGTGTCCGCGGTCATCGAGTGTGATGTGTTCACGTTTGTCCTGTGCGCACTGACACTATGCTTGTTATTTAGTTAGTAGGCGAATATTTCCAAGTTTATAGGGCCGGTAAAACAAATATCCTTACTTCGTATAGCTGTCTACTAATTTGCTATCGCAATCGATGCTTCGCCTTTCGGGCGGAACTGCGGCTTTTTTCTTTTTTTTATTGCGATAGCAATTATATGGACAATCCAAGCGGATTTCTGCCATCGGCGTCACTGTGAGGTTCCGTATAGAGTCCAACGGCGATGACATCGTCTCCGCGCGCCGTATGCTGTATGTGAGAGTGAAAGCGCGCGAGGGACGCGCGCTTTCACGGGGAGCGAATGCAAGGCGGAGAGCAAACGCGACTTCTTCGATCGCGCGAAAGGCCGTGGGGGGACGGGAGGGAGGGAAGGGAGGCGACGTTTAGCTGCGGCACCAAATGCGTATTCATATAAAAACGTTGAGAGGCGAGAAGGTGGTAAAGACTTCCGACGCTGCTCGACAAGTGTCCCGTTCTGATATCGTCGAAAACCTCCGAGCCGCCGCCAGAGGCACCGGCAACAGTCACCAACGCCGAGCGTGTTCGGTGCGAACGCGGACAAAACGCCAACGGCGTCGTCGACAACAGTTCTGCGCGTTGCTGGTGCTGCTGCATGTCCAAGTTTATACAGCTGATAAAACTACTAACCTTACTCCGTATAGCTCTCTGCTAATTTGCTATCGCAATTGATGCTTCGCCTTTCGGGTAAAACTGCGACATTTTTTTTTTGTACGCGTACAGGCATAAATGTAGTCCTAAGTTCTTTTGACCTGTTTCCCAAATTCTCACGTTAGTATGTCAAGTATGCTTTGTGGCCGTGTTTTGTGAACCGGTAATTTGAATCCAGCTTTTTGATAAAGCCATTTCTCTGGCTCGCGCATGCTGGTATCGCTGTAGACCGCCACACCGCAGCTGTAGTTATTATTACCAACGGCCATTACAATGTCGAACGAGGCAGAACTGAAGAGACAAAGACACAACTCCATCGTCCGGAAACACGCGCATTTATTGAACATGCTGCGTGCAAAACAATGTGGGCAAAAATAGTACGGGGTAAATAGTACTACAAGAACAACATCAAAGTCAGTTATCGTTTAATGAGTCACGAGATACTGTACAATAGAAAAACCGTGTTCTGATGATAAGTCCTTACTGGAGACTTCTCATTTGCAAATAGCAAATTCCACTAGCAGCGTAAACTGGAAGCTTCTGAACACGTTTCACATATCTGGAATGCGGGAGAGAACGCACCACGTAGACAAAGAAGGAATGACGAGTATTTTGCTAGGCTTATGAACATGACGAAAAATGTGAAGCACTAGTAAAACGCAAGCAATGAAGAAATCAGGGGAAAATGTAACACATAGGTCGTATGTGTCACGACGTTTGTAGAGCAACTCGAACGAAGATAAAAGCAAGCGTTTGTACTATGTTTGCTTGCTTTCGCATTCGTACATATTGCATTGTAGCGCGAATACGAAAGTGCAAAGAAGACATATACAACGAGGAAGCCAACTTCAAACAACATGATCAGGCATGCACAATGCCAAGAACAAACTACAGAAACATACAAAAAACTATTGGTAAGTAGAAAACCCAAAAAAGAAAAAAAACACACGAAAGTAATTGATAGCCCAACGGCAGTGCTGCGCGTACACTTTTTTTCCCTCGTTTTCCTTCGTCTTCGTTTTCTCCACCTCCTTGCTATGAATGTTTCAGCATGTTTGAACACCAACCAGTCAAAACTGACGCTTTACTTCGGAGGAGGCAACACAGTAACACAGTTTTTCTCACTGACTCATCAAGCGGACCTCAATATATATCACGGTATGTATCGCGTAGTATAGGTTACATTTCGCTACAGGTAATAATATATAATTCCCCACATTACACGTTGCAAACATAGCAGACTACCTCGTTTGCAGTTAAGTCTACGTACAATTACAGTGGTTCTTTCTCAGCCTATCACAATGTAGCTGAACGCCGAACCCACAAGAACATACACATAGTACAGACACCGATACGTTGACGTGAATCAAGCTGGGTAACGTGAGCCCGAAGGAGTGTTCGAACGAGCTATAATACTCGTAAAACTCGTGGCAAGAAGAATAAGGAGTCTAACGTGTGACGACCTTCACGGTTCACACTCGATCGCAACCGAAGCGGCCGTGCCGACGTGTGCGCGACTCCTTTCTCTTTATTTTCTTTTTCGTGTGCTTGCTTTTCTTTCTTAAAGAAAAAAAAAATGAAGTTCGAAAGTATGATCTTCGTAGTGAGAGTATTCTGTGCTGCAGTGGTCTGATTCGCTGTTATCGCTAACGAGCCTCATGGCCTATCGGAGCTACTCTTAAGGCCACTGCGGTTTCCCTGCCCAAAAGAGGCCGCATGTTATCTCTTATTTCATTCTAACTTGTGCGCACGTTTGCTCCGTGGTCAGTTCACTTATGGTCGGCTGCTAGCACAACTTTTTACGTACTTCAATCAGATAGTCGAAGTGTGCTGACGTATATAGTGTGCTGTCACGTAGGCCGCAATGCTGTTGGCGCCACTAGAAAATAAAAATCTATCTATCTATCTATCTATCTATCTATCTATCTATCTATCTATCTATCTATCTATCTATCTATCTATCTATCTATCTATCTATCTATCTATCTATCTATCTATCTATCTATCTATCTATCTATCTATCTATCTATCTATCAGTAAAAACTGCCTCTGTAAAGTGGGCGTCAGTGCTTGCAGATATACGTATCAGTGCTTAGATATACAATGATGCTGACCATGACTGGTGATCGAACTCACGATGACCTACACCTTACACCTGGGATGAGACGGAATGAAGTGTGGTGAAGTAGTATAACGCAAAAGATGAACTGGGTGACGGTTTTAAATTTATGATAACGTTTCCCTGGCGCTGACTGACTTGCCTTTCACAATGACTTGGAATAAAATGCCTCACGGTTTCAGGTGTTCCTGTGTCTGGGAGTTCGTGAGATAGCCGCGGTCAAATCTGGAACACTAGCCATGAATTTCCTACGGCAGCCTACTTTATCTTGTTTTATCTTTATACATCATACATCTTCTTTTTCTCTTTGAAACACGCCTAGAGGGCATCGCGACTTTCATGTCTACAAGCGGGGCTTTGATGTGAACTCCTCGATCACACATGCGATTTTCGCGAAATATGCGCTGAATCATCTAGTTGCAGCGTATATTCCACTAAAAATTGCTTATATGAACGAGGACTTCGCATCAAACTCTGCTTGTAGACGTCACCTTTACAATGACGCGTAGACGTGTTTGACATTCTCAGTTTAAACTTGGAAGGGGCAAGTCATCGAGGCAGTGTCTACCAATCCAGGCAAATTATCCGCACTCGGCAAGTTCCATGCATGCGATTGCTCGTTATCATTCATCAAAATTTTCTGGAGCAAGCGCCAGATTTCGTCAATGAACACTGCCCAACGGGAAACATATCGGCACTACGAGCAAGAATGACAGCCAAGCTCAGGTTGTCTGGCTAGCTCTTTCATTACGCATCACTATGTGCATGGCACTGTGCGGTTGAACGGTATACCAGAGACTGGCGCTACTACCCCCCCCCCCCCCCTTTTTTTTTTAGCCTGATTTCCAATGGAATAAACCATGCTTGGTTGCGGGCCACCGCCATAACTTCAGCATTCGTTCGAACCCCTGCATGTGCGGTATATCATGTGAATAACGCTCCTCGAGGTTCGCAAGCACGTTGCTCGGCTTTCACGTACACTGCGCATCCATGTGCGGCAGCGACGAACAAAAGGCATGCAAAAGGGATGCGCCGTAAGAAAATTGGAACTGAGCAGTACGAAACTGGTATTGTCCCTTGAATATGTGCAATGTGCGCGTGATTTCGGCGTCTCGAATATCGTGGCTTCGCGCTTGTCTCAAAATAATTACAACACGATCTTTGATCCTCTCCAAAGAGCAAAACTCAACCTCTGGAGTCAATTTTAGTAAAGGCTGGCCCTGTTGATTAATTGCGCCGGCCTTTGGCCCCATCTACTACACAACGACAGTAGACCGATCATGTGGAAAGTTTGGTTGAGGAATGTGCTAAACATGATAGCCTGTGTTTACCGAGCCTGTGGTTACCAAGGGCAAAAATGTATCACTAGATGCATGATGCAGTGCTAGCACTGATTCGGATGGTATATTTGCTCGTGTTGAGCCTTCAACAGCAATAAAAATGCTGTCGACTCCTTGAGAAAAAGTTAGACCTACCCGACTGTTGCCCAGCCTAGAAACATGTGCGCCCAGTACAACTGAAAGCAAATCTTACTCGCATAAACTGGCTGTAAATGCAATGTCATTACCCGGCGTATAGTGTGAAGGGGACGAAGCGATTTGAGCTGTTTTCACTTTCATTTCCGGTTACACACAATACAAAAAAGACCATTTTCTTTGTCCTTGTTCCTATCGCGACTCAAAACAAGACGCCAATGTAGTAGTTGTGTTTAGTGCAGTGTCACTTGCAAAAAACATCATAGTGCATTACTGGGCTAGCTGGTGCGTATCAACCGATTTTGTCAGCATGTCTTACTACGATGACGCGTGCAGCAGGGAAAAGACGCCACTGAGAGGAAACGTGTATGGTTCGCCATGCCATCTCTCCTTTCATGTTCACTCTTGGTCATAGATTTGGGATAGACTGTTGCTGTGTCTTCAACAAAACCCCGTACGTCCACGGAGGGGAACTGGTCACACGGTGACATTGTGTTCTCTTCCTTTGTTCTTCGCATTAAGTTATGCTGACAGTATCGGCATAGAGCAATGTACACCATGCAAACAGCTTCCTGGCTCTCGGAAGCCAGCGGCACGACAAAAAGAACAAAGAATGCAGCCCTTACCAGTCTTGTCATATATGACTGAAAGAGTTCCACAAAGAAGGGCTCATCTTAGCTCGAGCAGCTGATGGCACACCGTTTCATGCCGTGCTAGATCCCCTAACGGAAATCGTCGAACACGACACTCCCGTATATCAGTGTGGCTAATTCGAGAATGCACCGATGTGTCTATATATCGCAGACGGCAGTAGAAGACTAGGGTTTCTTGTCCCCTGGGAACTGTCCGAAGCTCCCTTTGACCCTGAAGCCTCCCTGTGGGTCTGCTTCATATCGCACCACTTGTAGGCGGCCCTTGGGGTCCAGGTAACTGTAGGATCCTCGGACGCGGCCGTCGGCGTCCTTCTCCTCGTAGCGAGTTTGCGGGTTGTAAGGGTCGGCAGTGTCGAAGCCGAAGCGGTACGAGTACGGCCCCTGGAAGCCCTGCGTTTCCAGAGGAAGGAGAGCGAATGCGATCAATGTGACGTCAAATGACGTTGGGTAAAAATCAAAGCGAATATTCTGAGAACTTGTACATGGAAAAGGAGCAGTGCATAATAAGCAAGGACATGTAAAACATCACAGCTGTTGAGTTGCGGTATAACTCTTTCTCGTCTGTTATGCCCTGTTGGCCATCTAGATATGTACAACGGATTCGCTCAAGTGCACACTCGGCATTTCTGCCCCGTCAAGGAGAAGGCGTAAACGTAATAGCTGGTTCGGACAAGCTGACTATAAGCTACGAGCTGATCGAGGAACGTGCCTGGAAGGGGTGTAAATCTGTTCGTTGCAGACGATTAAGTGTGTCTCAAGTTTACGATTAAAGTGTTCTCCACCGTGTACTCGAAAAAGTCAATCGAAAGATAAAATGCGATCATCATCATCATCATCATCATCAGTCTGTATTTATGTCCACTGCAGCACGAAGGCCTCTCCCTGCGATCTCCAATTACCCCTGTCTTGCGCTAGCTGGGCAGGCCATGTAATGCGTACGTAGGATGGATAACCGGCGGACCATTAGAGTTACAGAATGGATACCAAGAGAAGGGAAGCGCAGTCGCGGACGGCAGAAAACTAGCTGGGGTGATGAAGTTAGGAAATTTGCAGGCGCAAGTTGGATCAACTTCGATAACCTGTGGCAAATGTTCGTTCAGTTGCGTGTACACAATATTAACTAAAACTTCTCTGATACTGAGCTGCGTCCTAATAATTTCTTTTCACTCAGACCGAGAGGACGTAAATGACCAACGTGAGCATGTGAATTCTAAAAAAAAAAAAGAAAGAAAGGCATATAAACATGTGCAAGTGCGGATGTCCCACACTCACCACTGTAGTTCTAGAAAGTATGCGGTCACAAATCGAGAGCGAAGGATATACCATATGTCGCGTACTGGTGGTTATTTGCGGCAAAGAGCTCTACAGCATAAAGCATGAACAGGGACGTGTGATGACAATTTCTTGTCTCTTTCATGCCAGCTCGTCATTCACGCAAGAATTTAACGTTGTCGAGGTGCCGGCGACAAATTTCTTGTCAACATTTCCAATAATAAATAAATAAATAAATAAATAAATAAATAAATAAATAAATAAATAAATAAATAAATAAATAAATAAATAAATAAATAAATAAATAAATAAATAAATAAATAAATAAATAAATAAATAAATAAACGCCACCGCCAGGCGCGAGGTGCGTGTCGTGTGCGAGAAAAGGAAAAAAAAATGAGTAGCCCCTCCCCTGTCGAGGAAATAGGGGTAGGCGAAGCTTGTGTGTTTCTTCGGTTCCTCCGAACGAATCGCACTGACGAGTACCACGTTGTGCTCGGACCACAACCGGCCACACGCACTGCTGCTGGCTCCGAAGTTCCGGTTGAGGAAATCGCGTTGAAACCTGGCCGTCGCACCGGGGAAGTTGGCGCTATAGCGTTGCCGAGGCGTGCACCACCACTCTCTGGTTCCTGGAGGGCAAGACGACGCGGACGTTTGGCCTCAACATCGCGCTCGCGCAACTCGGGTTCCGCGGCTCTTTGCTAATTTTTCGCCTGGGCTTCGGAAGTCCTCACGATAGAATCGGCACCTCGACGACGAGCCCTTTCCCGAGCGCGTTCATTCTGGATATATTTCCGCGAAATTTCTTCAAAATTAAATCTGTGCGTTACGTAAGACAATGAATGGCTCATATCCCCTTAAGCATTGGCTCATACCCCCGTAAACGCGGCCTCCCCACTACGACGACAGAAGAGAAGTGAAATTATACGCTGGAATGATTAGTGGCAACGCAGCCAGCTATGGAAGCAGACGACGACGAAGAACGCGGGAGCAGTGGCACGAGCGCGTGTCGAGCACGAGCGCAAACCAAGGGGCGCCAACGAGCCAGCTGCGGAAGAAGGCGACGGCGCTCGAGCCAATGCTGCTGATGATAATTTTGTGCATTAATGAACGCCACCGAAATCTGCGAGTTATAACAAGCTTCACTTGAAAAAGTGTTTTCGGCAACCAATAACATAGAAGAGCTGCGGCAACAGGCAACAAAATGGATGATGTTTACGTTATCCACATATTATAGTTGGTGCTTCGACCCGGGAAAGATAATTGACCGGAAGGGAACACTGATTTGACCGAATGGCCGGAATTTCCTGGTACTCAGCACAATGCCGAAGACCGTTCGCGGAAAGAAGGCTGCAGTCCTGAGAAACACGTGCCTATAGAAGTTCAACGGCGCGTTGGATCCGTAAGCATCGCACTATACACTGTGTGCATTGGGTCTTGTGAAAGACAGAGTTTCTTCCTTTCATGAATTCACAAACACCGAAGCGAGACGTTCTCTTCGGTGACAACAAGCCGCACGGGCGATTGCGTTTCGACGCAAGACCGCATGCCGCGATGTAAAAAAAACGCAGCGCTTGACCGTTGAAGCGTATAGCGTTTCAAAGTAGACAATGAACAGCGTGCCACTCGTCGTCAGCGTTCATCGGCTTTCCGCTGTAACAAGCCGTACCCTTGCGTCTTACTTCTGTCGAAACCACGGCAACGGCATCATGAGATTACACACTCGAATCTTTTGAGAACACCGTCGAGCAGCAAAGTGCGAACCAAACGTGAATTGAAAGTGTTCCATATAGTTGTAGCTGCCACAGTGTGAACCACTCCGGAGATCTTCGGGACTGAATGTCTTGAAACGTGTCATGCGGTGCATTTAGCAAGACTTACAGTATATTATCACTATGCCATGGTGTGCTTTCACCCTTTATCGATACCTTAATGGCATGTCAGCGATACCAAGTCATGTACGTAATTATTTAAAAGGTTGGAAACATTACATGAGTGACAGGAAAGCAGTGCGATACGATGCGCACTCCAACACATGTAATCGTTCATGTTGGAGTCTTGGGAGAATTCATTCATAGAAACTTAAAAAATAAGAACGCTTTTGAGAACGGCTGTGCCGCCCATTTGTTGGAGTAACAGAGGTACAACATACAGACTAATGTGATCTTGCGAGGGAAATGCATTGTAAAACGAGATCCAGTTTTCTACACAGGACAGCGAAATGGATGACGTAATAATATCGCTCCTTCCATAAATGATATTATCCCATTCCTGAGTAGGATACCGCATCAGGAGTTTTTGCGCTGCCAAAGAACTGCATGAATTTATTTACGAGCTGCGCATGTGCTGAATGCAGAAAGTATTCGGTGTTCGTCGTGAAAAACCGTACACAACGTATTTACAGCCCTGGTCAAAAGTATTCATGCCACCGTGACAGGTCTGTTACACAGTATAGGACGGTGGGTCTCCTGAGTCTTTTCAGGAGTTAAGAGAGTTTTGAAGGTGGGCACAACAGCTCTCATCACTCTATAGCACTACACGAAGCTGAACCAAGTCTTGTAACACACGATGCGGCCTTTGTTCTAAAAGTAGAGCCGGTCACACTTTAATTAGATCGAGCACGTTACGAGTGTGGTATGGAGTTTGAGTCCGGTTGCGTATACGTTGGAATTTCAGCTATGTATTTTTATCTCGACTCAAAGTTGTTTTCTTTATCTGAAAGTGTGTTGGAATGGCTGGCTCCTTATGGTAGCGACGAGATTTTAGAAATTAGCAGGCATTATACTTGTGCCTTTTCCTTATCTGATGTTATTCTGTCTCACCTGCTGATGGAAGAGTGTCCTGGGCCTCCCGCCGGCGCCAGTCGTGGCGGCCGTCCTCTGGTCGGCACCCGTCGTCACCGTGGCCGCGGCCTTCTGGTCCAAAGAAGGCGTTGGGTCTTGAGTCAGGAAGACGAGCGAAGATGCCGGGGGAAGCGCGGCCGGTGGTTCGGGTGCGGCGTAACCTCCCCCACCGCGCTTCCTGCCGTTGTTGACGCTTCGCTGCCCATTCACTGTCGCAGCAGTTCTGCCGTTGTTCAACGGTGTCGTGGCTGCAGCGGCTCCTAGCTCAGCAGACACCGGCCTCTTCATCCTGTTCGCAGTCTGCGTCGGCCTCATCATCGCGTGAAGCCTGTCTTCGGCGGAGTACCTACTTTCCTCTCGCGGTGGCGCTGTCTCTTCCTCGGACGAATACCTAATTGGTTCCACGGTCGTAGTCGTGCTGTAACCGTTCGTGGTTGTCTCCTCCTGTTCCCTGGAGCCGCTCCCTTCGTCGTCCTGCTCTGACTGGTACTCCATGCTTCCCGGCGTGTAGGCCAGAGGTGGCCTTCGCCTCGATTTCGCTGCTCGTCCGCCGGAGGTAGAAGTGTCCCGAGCTGGCAGTTGCGGTCCACCAAGCCGACCATTGCCGTTCAACAGTATCAGTCCGTTGCCAACTTCTGGCCTTTCGGTCGTCGTCGTGAGCGTCGCAGCGAATGTGTCACGTAGCGCAGCGCCGCTCGCCGTCCGCAGAGCGCTGTCGATGTCGTTGCCGTTGTAAGAGTTGTACCTGACGTCTCTGACGTCGTCGGTGTTGCCGTTTCCTCCGCGAACCCTGGGGGCTCCTTCGGGTCTACTGCCGCTAGTCTCGGCCGTGAACGAAGGTAGCTCGCCACTGTTTCCGTAGCCACCATTGGCGACGTTCCTTCTTCGTCCGTTCTCGAACCTCTGATTCGCAGTCGTCGTCGTAGTAGAACCGCGCACATCTCCGTTGCCGTTGTTCCTAGGTCCGGTCTCGTAGTTTCTCAGAGGCGCCGCAGCCCCCCTACGCCCTTCTTCTGATGACGACGCCTCCTCGCTGGTGAGCGCTCCGCTGTTCTTCACGCGAACGAAAGGACGCCTGCTGTTGCTTCGAGAGTAAGCGATCTCGTCTCGGTCGCTGAGGGACGTCGCCGGCGACGTCTCGGCCCTCTCGTCTTCTCTGGGCGTGTCTCCTCCACCTTCTTCCTCGGAACTGTCTTCGTCCTGTTCGGGGACGCCCCTGAAGTACGACCCGGAACTTCCGTTCGGTCTCCTTCTGCGGCCAGCCGCCGCCGCCGCCCCTTCCTCTTCGACGGAGCGGGACTCTTCCGAGTTCCGCTTGGCGTCCGGCCGTCGCCACTCTTCGACTTTTCCACCGTTTTTGGTGGTCGTGTGTCGCGTTCCACCCTCTCCAAACTCGTCTACGTCGTCGTCGTCCCCCTTGAGCCTCCAAACTTTCTTGCCCTTGTTGCGAATAGAGTGCTTGACTACGTGACCCGTTGGCTCCTGGTACGCCGCCAGTTCGTCGAGTTTGATCGTTGGACTGAAGGCGAAGTTGTCGAAAACGGAACCCGACGTGAGCGTCGGGTAGAACTCGAACCCTCCGCCATCCGAAGGCATGGTGGCGGCGGACACGTAGTCCACTGGTCCTGGGAAACTGTACGAGTTCATGTATTTCTCCATGGTCGCCGGAGAAGCGTAAACATCGTCCATGTTGAAGCTGTAGTCCTTGGTGGGCTTTGCAGCTGCTGTCATTGCCCGCAGTATAGATTCAGACTGGCGAGAAGCAGCGCAGGTGTCTGGCTGCAGCATCAGCGTTGCTGTCAAAAGCGCCCATAGCATCCAGGAGACCTGTGTGATAAGCAGATTCAATGAGCTTAGAACGAGTGAAAATTGAGAAGCTTGGTAGGGATTCAAGGTTATACGAAGAGCCAAGCGTGCAAACACGGACACAAGTAGGACGTCATTTCTGTCATACTTGTGACCATGTTTGAACGTCTGCCTTTTCGTACCATGACTCAACAAGCTTGTTTCTTAGATAAAACCAAAATGCTAAGGTTACTTCAATAAACAATACCAATAAACCAATTTCCTTTCTAATATTTTTTCATATTTTCTCCCTCTTTTCCCTTCCTCAGTTTAGGGTCACAAACTGGGTGTTGTCTTAGGTAACCTCTCCGCCTTTCCTTTTCTCCTACGGCTCATACCGGTATGAATCATGAGCTAAGCATGGGAACCAGTGCGTTTGAAGACTACCGAAAATGACCAGTTTCACAGCAGAGATAATTTAATTTGATGCGGAAGTATCATAAGCAGTACACGCAGTTACAACGTGCCATTAGAGTACACTTTAAATTTTACTAAACAATGAGAAAAAAATTCAAGGGGAACTTAGTTATCCCTACATGGATGAATGCGAAAGCATGGCGACCACCAAAGGTCGAAGTTTCGACTCCCACCAAAGGTCGTGGGTTCGAGTCCCTTAATTAACTATCTCTTAATTGCCTGTGACTTAACTTCGCCTTAATTAACACCAAGAGGTCGTGGGTTCGACTCCCACGAACGGTGGTGGGTTCTAGTGCTGTAATGAACTGTTCTTTAATGAAACATGTGCCTTAACTGTGTTTTAATTAACTTCGCCTTAAATAACACCAATGGCCGTGGGCTCTAGTGCCTTAATTAACGCAGTCTTAATTAACTGTGTCTTAATTCACTTCGCCCTAATTAACACTTGCGGTTGTGGGTTCGGCTCCCACCCACGGTCGTGGGTTCGAGTGCAGTAATGAACTATGTCTTAATTAAACCTGTCGTAATTAACTTTGAATTAGTTAAGTACGCCTTAATTCACACTACCTTAATTACCTTTGCCTTAATTGACTTCATCAACTGCCTCGACTGGCTCACTTGAATTTTTGGACCATCGTGGTCACGCCAACGCCGACTACGCCAGTTTTTACGCCCTCGTGAGCCATATAATGTTCTCGCAATAATAAAACAGAACTTTAAGGACTAAATAAACGATCACTTAACTAATCTTTTGTGAGAATTTGTGGCCTCCATATCGCACTTAGTGCTTGCGACCGTAGCGGTTAGTCGGGTACCCGTACCGTACGTTCCTTCATCGTAAACAGCCTTTATCGTAGTGTGCTCATGCCACGCTGGACATGTAGCGTGCCTGTTAAAGCTCCTCAGCCCAAGAGTGCTTGTGGCTTAATGGTGCCTACTATATGTCAACACCATCACACTTCTCGAGTCTATGGTAAAAGAAAGGAGGCTAGACTCGAAATGTGTACGCAAATACGTCGCATAAGCTCCCAAGCTACAGTTTTATGACCTCCGTTTCAAGCAAACTCCCATTAACTAGAAGGCTATCGCGATAGCATGGCCATTTTCTTTGCTTTCGCTTCTACGGAGCGCTGGTTCCTATATGTTCCTGTCCCATGTCCCTTCGCCTTTACAGCGGTGCTTAAACCGCTGCTTATCAACAACATCAATGAACCAACACTTACGCGTGGGTCACTAACAGGAAATATGTAACGCTCCTCGAGCGTGTAATAAATGCTCAACTGTGTCCGCATTCAGACCGGCCGCAGTTTTAGGCAAACTGATGCGCATCTTGGCACTGCATGCCGTAAGCGCTGGGTAAGTGCTCGACACGGGTATCGTATTCATGTATTCGGTCCAAAGGAAGTGAAACTGCCTCCGAAACGGCGGCATGAAAAGCAGAAACAGGAAGTTCCGCATGGCTCCTCAGACGACTCGGCACCTCAGCGATGTCCGAAAAAGAAAAGTTCCGCGCTGAGATCCATCTTACCTGTGCCCTCACTCGAAAGCGCCTGATAATGTTTATCGCAAGTGTGAGTTGCCATGCGAGCACTACATAGACGTACTCATGCGTTCCAGGTCGCGACCTTCTTCTCATGTTCTCGTGCCACCGTTTTACATACGTTTAAATTGACACCTATACCGGACGAAAAATAAACGCCGTGCTGGAGACGGCGCACACCTAAACTATAGGTGTGGTCTTCCTAACTAACAGGACGCCCCGTTTTCGTTCGTCAGTCACCTGAAGCAACCACGCACTCTCAGGTATACACGGAAAGGGCAACCGCGATGTGTCGGCGACTCAACCACATTAGCAAGGCGCCGCGCCGTGCGAGCTTGTAAACGAGGAAGGAGCAGGCCGGGAGGTCCCCCCAGTGCACAACTTCATTCCCTCTCTCCCACCACCACAGTCACTATTTCCTCTCAACTCAACCGATGTGCGCCTCGACCAGGCCACAAGCGCACTGAGCCGTGGGCAGTGAAGCGAGCTTTCGCGAGGTGTCCCGTGTGAACGTTCCGCTGCTATTCCGAGAGCGGCATGGGCGCGCCGCACCTGGCGCCGTCAGAAGCCGCTCCGAATTAGCGGTTGGCCTCGCCAGCGTTCACATGCATCCAGGGAAACCGCGAAGCGGGCAGTGACGTCAAAATTTGAAATTCTGGTAGGCTTCCCATATATATAGCGTATTTCGCTCTCTTCATCCACCTTGCTTTCAATAGCATTTTTGTTACCTAAATATTGAGAAAGGCGAGTGTTCCTGTCTGCTGTGCTGTGAACCTATGAAAGCACGATGGGCTGAAATGCTTGGCAATCGTTGCCACAATCTTCATGGCTTTCTACCCATAGTGATTTGCATCCTAACCTACACTAAACTAACCTAACGTAACCTACCCAACCCAACCTAACCTAACCACTCCGTTGTTCGAAAGAAATGCGCGCACCGGTGCGCTTACCTATTCAAGACATGACTTCGTATTTTGTTCGAAACTCGAGGACGCATTTATCAATGGGAAAGACAAGAGAGGTTGGTCGGTATTACACTGCTACAACCCGTTTGCTACACGTTGGGATACAGAAAGACAGGATGAAGAGGGCTACCATGTGTGGTGAGGATAACGCAGACTAGAGGCACTAAAACTGCATATGCGATGGTCCTACACTCACAGCCACGAGCCATGTGATGCGCAAACTGCGTAAGGGCCTGAGCAAGGTCTGGATGGCGCAGAGTTTTGAAAAAGCTAACGCCCCTTCAAGATCCCTGACAACGCCAAAGGTCCCTAACATGCCATGCCGTCTGTTCACACGTTGTCGTCGCATGATAATATGAAGGCAACCAAAGTGCGAGTTGAGGCTCAGTATATTGTTTGTCACGCTTGTGAACACTAGTCCACAGTGAAGCGAGCGGGGAGAATAAAAGTTAAATTTCAACTATGTCACGTGTATGGGTATAAGTAGCCGTTCAAAGGAAATGAGTAACCGGTGACTATTTGTGGCCTTATCCGGATATGTTTGAATATGTTAAAAGTTTTGGCATCTAAGGGTAGTGTTAAGAGTGTACCCATATGGAACAGAACAGGCCGCAAATTGTGCCTTGCAGTCCATGCTTAAAGCATCGGCCTCAGCTATCTATTCAGACACTGACAGATACAAGTGACAACGAAGCCTTAGACTACAGAGTACAACGCAAGATACGTAAGCTAGGTCGTGCAAACACATCTTGTACACTTGAAAGGCGTTATAACATACGACAGCGATAAAAATGGACAATTCACGCTTGAAACTCTATAAAAAATAAACAAGAAAAAAAAGAACACTGGTGCCATTTTTAAAGAGGCGCTTCTCGAGTTCGTACATCTTAGAGGAGTGTAGGAGAGAGTGTAATGAAAACAAAAAAGACGTTATCTGCATGTCAGTCGAATTGCGAGTTGAAACAGCATTCGAGACGTTCTTACCACTGGCGGGTCAAGTCCAACCTATAGGTCCATATCTCTGTCTTAGTCATAACGATCGAAGCATGCTGTTGCTTGAAACATACTTTTAGGTTAATATAAGTGGCATAGTGCCGAAGGCCTGCACATTCGTCAGCGAAAAATTCGCCAGAAAGACAAACAAATATATACGTAAATTCACAGCAATATAAGGTGCAAGATCAAGGTGCTCTGAGAGAGACTTTGCCACTTCACGAGACAAGTGTCGACGGGCGCCCTACCTGTAGTCGGCACATGTTGTAGCACCGTCCGTTGCTCCTCTATTCTCAGCTGGCCAGGAAGGCAGAAACCGTGGATGTCAAAAAGACGCGGTATCGGTCGGTGCGACGCTTATAAGCGGTGGCGAGCACGGGTCGACCTCCGGCGTAGACCCCGTGCGGCGAATGACGACGTCCGCGAGAGGGGACCCCGACTAGTAGCTGGTCGCCGCCCGGCTCTGTCAAGGGTCCTCAGCCTTGCTCGAGGAAGGAAGCGGAGTGGAAGGGAGGGCGGAGGAGAGTCGTGGCTCCCTGGAGAGCGGTCGCCGCGATTGGCGGCCGTTTTGACGACGAGCTCAGTATACACACGGGGCGACCGGATTCGGGTCAGCGCGGCTGTCACCCAAGGAAGGCGAGTTTTGGAAGGGGGTAAGGACACACCGGTGACACTTTCTTCCCCTTCGTATATATTCGAGACGAACACATTCAAAAGTGTACACACGATGAGTGAAAACAGGAGGAGGAAAACGGAAACTTTACTCGAAGCTGCGAAAAGGATTTTACTGCGATTGTTTATACATAAGAAACGATCGTACTGCTTCTCCGTTTTCTCAAGTATGAAAAAAAAAAAAGTGAGAACGAAATGGAAGCGCACGTGGTTGTCTGTTTTTCCGTTTATAAATGGGTAGTAATCAAAGGAAAGTTGGTCCGTCAACGTCACTTTGGCTGCAGTTAAAGAGAGTACCAAGGCTCAGTCTCTTCCTTTCACTCTCTGCAGTGTTTGAGCTATGGCGTAGAACCTTCTCATTCGATATGTGTCCGGCGTCATGCTCGAAGGATAACGCCTGTCACGTCACGCATAAGCGAACGTGCACGGCGCGCGAAGCTGAGCACTTTAAAGATAGGCTTTCAAGTTTTAAATTTTGCATGAACGCGTGGTACGTGTCAAATATAGTGAAGCGATTCCCGCGTCTCTTTAGGAAACATCGGCGAGCCACGCGCTGAAGTTGTTGCTGTTGTTGCCTCAAAACATGGCTCGTACCCACAAGGGGGATTGGCCACAATCCGCATGTCGCCAAAATATCCGTTTCTTCTTCTTCTGTCTTCTATTTTCTTTTTTTTTTACTATAGCTACACATAGACATATGTTTCGAAAGGTTGAAACCTAAGTGCAGATTAATTTCCCCTCTGTCTTTAGTCGTAATCATAATTATGACAAAAATCATATTGCTCATCTTGATGCAGCCAGGTCGTTTCAACAGGTCAGATAGGTTCAACGCGAAGGCTGCAACACAATGGCCTTTATTATTCAAAAGACATGTTTCCCTCAAAACCACACTACTAGAGCTACACTCCTGCGTATGAGATCTCCATGATCGCTCTAGTGCGATAATGTAGGAATGAGAAACAAAAGGACCTCAATTTCGAAAGCCCGTATACAAAAATTGCTACTGTCTGCAGATACTGAAAGCGCTTTGAAGCATGTACGCCTACACTATGTAAATGCACCAGGACAAGAATCATTGATGTTTACGCATACATCCGCAAATCATGTGAGTGATGCGCGCTCTCGAACGTTTATTCTTTGTAAAAATAGGTTATGGTACGATAAGGGAGAGGTTCCAAAGTAAAGGTGCATACAACAATAACGACACGCTAGAGAGATGGAAAAGATAAAAGAGCAATCTTGCTAGGAACCATGAAAAAAAAAGAACTGCCATTTTACTCAGCATGTTTTACTAAATCTTGATACACGTATAATCGAATAACGCCGAGATTACAACACCTGTACTAATGAACAATCAAGCGCAGCATATCACGATTACATGGTCGAATATATTAGTTTACGGATAATTTCAATTGCATTCGTTTTGCGCGCCTAATACTAACGATGAAGCGAAAAAGCATAGATGTCACCTTTCTTATGTACCTAAAAACTTGAGATTATACATTACAATACAATACTACAACACAATACTTTATTTCTGCATAATGCATATACAGTATACGAGGAAACCAGGGAACAAGCTGAGGAGCTCGACGGGCCCTGTTTTCCCTACAGCGCGACCCTTGGCGACAAGCAGCAATGAAAGATGGCGTACAGCGAAAAATATACCGGGTGTTCTTTTTTACATTATACGGAGACCATACAGAACAGAGTCGAGATTAAATCCTTACATTTCAGAGACCGCGCAGCCGACAAGAGTAAGCATGTGCGGTACAGCAGCACGTCCACTCCGAGGGATTAGTATGCTCATCAAGTGTTTTGTCGAACGTCCTTGGGGGGCGTTACACATAAAGAAAATGGGGGAGAGTGGGCAAGAAGGAAAAGCAGTGTCTGGGAGAAAGAACTGCAAGCTTCGAAACGTGCATCCCAGAGCTCGTTCGCGTTTGCGCGTGAATCGCCGCAGGTGGCAATGCAACCCCGGGCGCAGCGGCTTTTATGACGCAAGAGAAGGGGTGGCGTCATCTTTGTACAGCGGGTAACCATGGCAGCTGCCGCTGAGAGGCGTCAACATCAAGCACGAGGCGCGAAACGCGTTCTTGAAAGCAGAAATGTCACACGACAACGTGTGCGCCGTTGTTCTCCCGCGTAGTACCTGCTTGCATCTAAAGAGCGTGCTGGCGAGTACGTCGCAGCACCAACTCGAGCACGTTGGAGGTGGTGGAAGACCTTGGCGGCGGGCTGTAACCGGCGGTCAGGCTGACCCGCAGCCAATAGCCGGTCGCGCACGGGTTCAAAGATTGCGCAAGCCATCGTTGTGCACAATGATGCTATCTTCTTGCTGTGCACAGTGATGATGACAACGGGCCGATTGTGATTCCGTGTAAAGCGTCTCTTGGAGGTCGGGCTGAACTTGAATTACTCAAACAAGAAATACCTCGGTAATCATCATATGTCGCTTAATAAGTTCGCGAAGAATGATCTCCCGCACGTCCTTCGGAACAACGAAGCAGGTAGAGAGAGGTAAAGGCTTGCACGTTGCTGAGGAGCCGTCCGATTTCGTCTCAGAATCGCACGGCTTTCTTTCTTTTTCTTTCATGGGGGCGAAATGCGAAAACACCCGTGTGCTTAGATTTAGGTGCGCGTTAAAGAACCCCAGGTGGTCGAAATTTCCGGAGTCCCCCACTACGGCGTGCCTCATAATCAGATCGTGGTTTTGGCACGTAAAACCCCATATATTAATTTCTTTCTTTCTTTCTTTCTTTCTTTTTTTTTCGCGAGAATTACATACCTGCCAAGTTCGGAGAAACTAAATCCGGGAGATCTTCCGACGGAGAGGGAGGGGGGGGGGGGAGTCAGTCGGTAACATCCCCTCCCCCTTCCGCCCCCCAATGTCGATATTTTCGAGTATTGCCAGATGAACTACATTACAATTTTATTTACAGATATACAAATGACCACATTAACATCCAGGTCTCACTTTTGCAAGCATTTCGTTGTTGCTAATTCTTCCTTCAAAAATTCTTAAAAATTGAAATTCTCGGGTCTTGCGCGTCCCACAACCACTATCTGATTATGAGGCACGCCGTAGCGGGGGACTCCGGATTAATTTGGACCACCTGGGGTTCTTTAACGTGCACCCAATGGACGGCACACGGGAGCTTTTGCATTTCGCCGCCAACGAAATGCGGCCGCCACGGCCGAGATTTCATCCCGCAAGCTCGTGCTTAGCAGCGCAATGCCAAAGCCACTAAGCAATCGCGGCGGGTGTTCAAAAATTATTCAGATAATGATTGATTGTAAGAAATTCCATTTCTTTCACATTTTGAGAGGTTGACGTTTCGCAGCGATTTGAACGAGCGACACATGGACGAGCGGCACTGTGTCCTCGTACTTTTCACTATGTTAAATTGCTGTTCGCACTCTGCATTGCTCTCTGGTATCAACAAAATGTCCAGCGTCACTTCGGCTAAGCAATACATTAAAAATACTTGAAGATACTTCTTGCGCTAGCGCTTCTTGCTTTTAAAGCCACGAGTCCTATGCAATGCCAGAGCGGCTGACGCCGAGGAGAACGATGGAGAGTCTAGTGTTGCTAGTTGCGGAAGGCGGCATTCACTGGCTAGCTTAATGAGACTAGGACCACTAGGGCACCCAACAACCCTGTCAGCGTAAGGAGCGGCTCTGCGAGTAACGAAATAGCGCATGTATAGGGTTTCCCGACTACTTTCATAATTTTGCGCGATTAACCTCTAACTGGATTAGACTGGGTTGTTTTTTTTTGTTTTTTTTTTTTGTTTTTTGCCAATGTGGCCTGACAAAGCGCTAGGCGCGGGAACAGGACACAACAACAATTTCCGGGAGATTTTCCTGCCAAACGTACAACAGGAAGAAATGGTCCAAATCCGGGAGTCTCCCGGGTAATCCGGGAGACTTGGCAGGTATGGAATTACGTTAAGTGGAAGGTTGCTATAACTTAAAAAGTGTGCGCGTGTAACTTTCTTACATTTATGTTATTCTTGCGCTTTCACGAGTTCAAGACACTACTAGTGCTTACATGTAATGTACTAGAATCACACTATTTATTAATGCTGATCCCTTTCCACATGGCACAGACCCCCGGGCGAGGTTGGCCACAGCTCGAAAAATTAAACCGCTAGTCGCGCAGTAGTTTCTTCTCTGTTCTTTGGCTACATGCTCGTTTTTATTTCGATAGCAATTATTGGATACTCCAGGCGCATTTCCGCCGCAGTCGTCGGCGTCGCCGCGATGTTCCGTAAAAAATCCATGTCACAAAAGTGCACATAATTGACGCGCGCGCCGCACCAGCAACGTAGCAAGTCGACCCCGCGGCAGCTTCGACAGAGGGAGAGAGCGCATACGCCCCAGACAGCTCACATGATCAACGGAGACTAGAAGCTTCGACAAGATACGCGATGGCTACAGTATCGAGAGAGAGGGGAGAGAGGGCGCGCGCCGAAACGCCCACTCAGACCCATGACACACGGCGAGCAGAGAGAGAGAGAGAGAGAGGAGGGCGACAGGCCGAGCATGCACCAACGCATGAGTCACCACCCTCCCAGAAGACGTTTCGGCGGCCGCGGTCGAAAACGCGAGAAATGTCTAGAAGATTCCCAGGCTATGTTCATACTATGGGAGCACGACTCCGTCAGAAGGTTCGAGAAACACCGGCGAATGCAATAAAAGCGCCGTGCGGTAATCAGAAGGGGGATGAGACCACGTCGGTGAAGAGATGTGACGTGAAGACTGACCATCTGCGGAAAAAGGGGATTCCCCGGCAAGCTAGTCGACGAGTTCCTCGAGCGTCTGCATTTCTGGAAGTTCCGTCTTTGAAACTTGCCGCGAGCTACGCCGAGATGGTCCAGCTGAAGACCATCACGGGTGAATACGAGTGGATACTTTGTATTAATATTCATTCCGTACTGTACGTGTTGGACTCTTAGTGCTTGTCGTTAATTATTTTCCAGAGTTTTGTTAGCACCCATCTGAATTGCATTGTGAAGTGCCTAGCCGAAGTGTACATGTGTGTATAACTGTCTTATTTGAAGAATATATTTTGTTGTGTTTTGACAACTCTGGGCTCTGACTCGGTCTTTGGACCACAACCGGCGTTCGCTGGCGCACCAGAGGGCCCTTTATTAATTGTTCTTGCTTTCGTGGGGTTATTTTCGGAAGCTGATAAGTCGGCTTCGGAATTTGGCCGGGCGTTGGTGCCTCGTTCACGAGCTGTGTGACAGTCCAAGTGCGATAATATCGTCGCCGCCCGCCGTATGTTGTATGTGCGAGTGAAAGCATGCGAGGATGAGCCGACGATGGTGTCCCAATCTCGCGCGCGCAAGGCAGGAAAGCGGGGAGGTAGCGCGCGTCTTCCTCCATCGCGTGCAAGGCTCCGGGGGCGGAAGGTGGAGGTGTGGGGGGTTCTACTCCGGCGGCGGTGCGTATGGCACGGCCGCGCGGGCCCTATACCTTGAAAGGGACCTGCGAAGGAGACTGAGTGCGTCGAGTGCTGATAGCTTCGTATGCGCTGTGTTCTCGGCGCTTAGTTCGCGTTGACCCATAGGAGGCTATGGTGGGAAAGCTAGATTAGGATTAGCCTTGAGAGGCAGCACGATGCCCCACAAAACACGTCACATTAGAATAAATTCGCAGTCGTTCAGATACGCTGACGCCGCGCTTCGAGCTGTACACTCGATCAGCGTTTTGACAGCGAGTACCTTGTGCGAGGCGATCGTCATAGGCGAGTGAGGCTATAACATATAGTCATGTTTGCTTTTCGTGCGCGTGGCGCGATCCGACACTATGCTTCTCAGCGAGGCGGCTTGGCTTGAATTTATTCGTTCATTCAGCCCAATTATGTTTAAAATAACGCACAATGATAGCATGCGGCGGCGGTCAACAGCTAGGCCTAATCCCGATGGGGGCAGATGCTATTGGGTGCCTTAAAGAGTCTCACGTAGTCAAACTTAATCCGGCGCCCCATATACAGCTCCCCCACCCAATTAAAAAAAATGCGCCATCCGCGCGTGCAAGCGACTTTGCTATAGGGCCTAAATATATCGACGGTGCTGTTTGCTTGTGCGCGTGTGACACTATGCTTGTTAATTTAGTAAGCAAATGTTTATAACTTAATGCGGTCCATAAAACAACTATCCTTACTTCGTATACATGTCTACGACTTTGCTATTGCAATCGAAGCTTCGCCTTGCGGCGAAACTGCGACTTTCTTTAGTGAAATGGAAAATTGTCATCCACTCGACTGCGGCATGAAGCTACAAAATATTGTGTCACTTTCGTGCCACTTTTTTTTTTTCAAGCGAAGCTTGTATTGCCTCACAAGTGTCGGTGCCGTTGTAGGTTGACCGCAAAAAACCCGCCTCGCGCTGGTAAAGCACGTGAGGCGCCTGCCCGTAACACGTGACTGAAACACCCAATCAGGAGCGGGCGCATACCGGGAGAAGGACAAGGGAAGGAAAGAGCCTCGCGCGCGTTGCGTCGGGTCTCCTTTTCTTTTCCTCTTCTCATAACGAACCACTTAGTTTCAGTGCACGCTGGGGCAAACGGATGGGAAGGCTTTGCGTTCAGTCGGCGGCGGAACAGGCCCCTTTCGACTAGAAACGCCGTCAACGTCACCGGCAGCAGGCTCGCGCTCGCCGTGCAGATCCTGCGTTCAAGGCAGCCCAAGCCCATGGCTCGGTTACAGCGGCAGGCAGCGGACCCCATGTTAAAAGCCCGTCTTTCGGAAGCCCAGCGTAAACGAAGGAAGGTATTTGGAATAAAGAAAGGGTGTCTGCAACAAGCGAACCATTTGCATTTGCTCCATCCATGGATGATCATGTGCAAATTAATACACATAATTTCCCGGTTATTTGCACATAAGTCTGCTGCAAAATGACTTACGTTGTATTGCATATTTCGACCCTGAAGACTCACAATGGCGCAAAGTATCGAGAAAGCACACATTTTCGAATTTACAATCGACACCGCGGCTGCGCATTTGAGAACAAGGAAACTGAAAAAAAAAGTAATAACATTTGTAGAAATGCATGCATGCAATGAAGACCGCTGGGCAGCCTTGTATTGCTATGTACTGATAAAAAAAGTCCACCTAAAATATGAATTCATTACGTTATCAGGGAACAATGAAAGTGATTAGCAAAACCGCAACAGACGGACATTTAATTTGACATTCGTTCCCTTTACTTCCGATCTGCAACAAGATAACTCATTTGGCAACTGGCTAAGAAAAAAGGACTTACGCATAATATGCGTGTGCGTGTGTCTGTGTGGAGAAATAGGACCTTGCTGCCTATTTTAGCTGCAACCAGAGAGTTATCCTTTAATTAAAGATGGCACATTTAGCTTCTATAACATAGCGCATAGGCACAGTAACTAAACAAATAGGGCCCGTACTCACAAAAGCTCTTACGCTAAAATTGTTCGCAGGAGCTGTCTGAATTCAGCGCTATAGAGAGGGAAAAGGCTAGGTTATGAATTTCGAAGGGCACGACAAATTGGCTATTACAAACTAAATTTTAAACAAACTTTTATCAGAAAGCACAGTTAGAAACGATCGACCCGTACAGATAGAATCACAATATAACCCTTATTACACGCACTTGCTGAGTGAAAGGACCAGTTGCGTAGCGAGGAATTTTTTTCGTCGGCGGCACGCACTTGACCGGTGATAGGAGGAGGAAAAAAGTGGGGGGGGGGGGGGGAGGCACGTATACGGTGTGCTCCCCCCCCCCCCTTCTCCCTCCTCCCTGGATACGTCCCTGGATGGGACCTATAGTCTAATGCTCGATCAGAAATAGCATTTAGTAATAAGTGTAAAATTGACACGAAGGTCGAATCACCAAAAATAAATGCTGCGCCGAGAGCGAGTAGGCAAAACAGACCGAAAAACGCCCAAGCGTGAAATTGACTGCCGTTCATTTCCTACATTGACACACACGGCCACATCTGAGTTCACCAATCCTGGCTATATGGCACGTCTCGGCCCGTCACAGCCGCAAACGACACACTACATACACTTTCAGATGCTCTGCAGGGTTCTTCGAACATCCAAATTAAAAAAAAAAAGAAAATTATCGCAGCCCGCAGTATGCGTGCGCGCGCGTATGAAATATATATATATATATATATATATATATATATATATATATATATATATATATATATACAAGCGGTACAGGAAAAGGAGTTTCGCTGCGATTGAGCGAGAGCGTGTGTATCGTCACCTGGGAAACGGACGTTTAAAAATAATCATAAAATGCGGAGCGAAAGGAACACTTTCGCTTTTCTCTTCCCTTTTAACCGGATTCCGCGTCGTGTAGGACGCCGAGAACGAGCTATACGGCGCGCGAGGCTGCCGTATCGCAGTGACTCTAGGCAGTCCACTGCATTAGCGTCGACTGTAGGAAAAATGCATAACATTGAACCCACCCCGGCGCACGCCCAGCAAGCCTGCTCCGATAACTTTCCCCGCTCCTGAATTTCTGCTACGCAGCTCTTCGCGCTATGCACCCCTGAAAGCCTTCTCGGTGGCAGGCGCAAGACACAGGCGACGCCCGCAAAATCCGCGCCATGCATGTTTGACCCCGCAAACTTCCAAAGGGCACAGAAGACAGGGCTACCCCGAGCGCCCTTGTAAAGAAAAAGGAAGAGTGGGCAAAAAAAAAAAAAAAAGAAACAGGTAACGCCATTTTAAGCCCAAAATAGAGTACCCATCTGCGTACATGCGTATAGCTTTTGATAGAGCTCCGGAGCTTGACGCCAGCGCATCGAGTTGCGAGTGGGACTGCTTTGTGTGAGAATAATAAGCCTACTTACACGAATAACCTCGCAGTGAACATCGCTTCGAAAAGCGGAGGCAAAAATAAGAAAAAGATGTACACTACGAAAGCTTTCAAATTCAAATGAGCCTCTGATGCAAAAGCTCCTTCTTGCAGTAATACTTCGCGTATACGCTGTTTCTACGTGACGCTGTTTTAAATGCGTAAGCACTTCTATGCGTACCCAACGTGGAAACCCGTCCATCCGTCCCTACGTCCGTCCGCCACGTAAGACGATCGCTTTCAAGATAGTGTTCGGACTCGGGTAGCGTTTAGGCCGGTGATCCTTCAGCCAGAGGGATGAGTACGTCCGGGAGTAAGAACTATAGAAAAAAGGGATTATTATACATATTTACAGTGGCTCAAAATATGGAAGCCCACTCCATGGGAGAGCACTTTGAAAGTCTCAGCTCACTACACGTCTGAGCACATATCAGAACACGTCAGGACACTCCATTGCACTCAAGGTGTCTCCTTATAAAACATTCGTCTTCCCTAGTTGACCCGACTAGGGAATCAGATGACCTTGATGCGGACAATCAGAGGGGTCGTATTGTTCACTTAATTCCGCCTCTAATGTTGCACCTTCGAACCAAGGAGGAGGCAATCCGGAAACAGGGGGTTCACACTCCTTCCACGAAAGTCGGTGACTTAGTTTCTTGCAGTTTCTTGCCCTCCGACGGTCATCTTTCAAGGGTCGGGAGAATGGCCTTCGCGCTAATCCCCGCTTCTAATGAAGGGTGGCGGTTGTGGTCGGTCGCTTCTAAGTGAGCGTCTTTGTCATCGCGTCACTGCCGGTGTCGGGCCGCGTCGCCAGGTAGGCGGCCGCGGATGAACGGGGTAGCATCGGGGGAAGCACCCCAAAAAGAAAGACACTACGGACAACATAGGGGAAATTACTTGTACTTACTAATTGAATTAAAGAAATGGAAGATTAATGTAAATGAAGTGGATGAAAAAAAAAAAAGGGGCGAAAGCTTGCACTCGGCCGCGCAAGGCTTTAAGTGGCGGTCCCACTCCGGCGGCCCTCCCCCCCCCCCCCCCCCTTTTTTTTTTCAGTACTTTTGGAGCAACCGTGGCGGCTCTTCTACTCAGGATATAAAGTTGTCGTATATACCATTAAAAAGCTTAATTCTTGTAGATTCCAACTATATATGTTATTTTGACACGTATACATGTCAAAGAAATTGATTAATGCGATTTAAAAAATAAATGTTCAAGAACAAGCATGAGATACATAGTTTCTGCGAACTGTCTCAGTTGTGACCATATTTAGAAGAAACTACCGAATTTACTGCATTGCGGCTTGCTCTGTAGCTTTAGGACATATTTATCTATTTCCTATGCACTGCCGAGTTGGGGGGCTTGTTTGCCAGTCTCGTCAGTGTCGGGCACTGTCGCTGTCTGGGCGACGCTGATGAAAGGGCCTGCCTCGATGGGAAACAATCAAAGAATGCGCCCGGCCGATTCGGGAGGCAACAATAGGGCCCGCGCGGCCGCGCCGCCGGAGTACGGGTGATAATGGTTCGCATCCAGAGGAGGCGGTGTCATCAACAACGTCTACATACGAGGTCTACCAGACGTGACACTGCTCAATTACGTCGCGTACTACAGCACGCATCGTCCAGTACTCATCTTGCACGAAGCAGCTACATTACCCAAATGCACCAACATATAACATGAATAAACATTGCTACTACTCGCCTCTTCGTCGTCGCATGCTGGTCGCAGTTAACATTTCGGTGTTGCAACCACGCTTCTCCGTTTCACGATTCTATCGCGGTGTTTCTCGCAATTATATCAAACACAGCAGAATACGACGACGAAACAGATAGATATCATTACGCATCATTTAGATATCTCCCAGCAGGAGGTTCTGCGTGTAATTTTTAGACAACGTTCGCACGTGGAACATCAGCTCACCGCCTCGGCACACGAGGACTACCTACTGCATGGCACGTCACAATGTTTAGTGTCAACGGCACAAGTTTTCCTAATGATTCTGATTTGCAGTCCGCAATAGCAGACTGTGCTTCGGTTTAGACATAGGACTCACTTTACCTTCACCGCATCTCCATGATGGCGCGCCATCACGAAGGTGCCCTCACCTTAATCTGCCTCATGGAGCGAGGTGAGGAATTCTCACCTCGTCTTCCTTACAACGTTCGGCGGGTTCAGCGACTCCTCTGGATTTGAGGGGAGATGTCTCCACCACGGCCTTCTCCATCGCATTGTTTTGGGCAGACACACGTATGCTTGATTCACCTGCAGCGGCAACACAGCATTGCGGCACGCCATGCGTGCGCCATCGGGCCCAAAAGGTGCCTGTTATATCATGCAGTGCAAATGCTTTGTGTTGCAGGTGCCGGTCGCCATACTCCACTACCAATGCGCATGTGCGGCTCATCGAGAAGTACGGATACCTCGCATCAGAAACATACCCAAGTTATACTATCGAAATGAACAGGACGTACCGCACGCGATCGCGGTACACTCTGCTGCACGTTCCGTACAAGAGCCTCTGCAGTAACGTCTCTCTCTCTGCGCTCCTCACGCGGAGAGCTAGGTGGGTCCGATAACACTCGCGGTTAGGATCAACCTGGAACACAAGGTCATACTCAAGGAGGTTTATTAAACCTCCTTGGTCATACTGCTGGCAGCGTGAAAGAACCATTCGCATTTTAAATGGACAAGCATTTCTATGCTTACCCAACGAGGAAAACCACCCGTCCGTCCGTACCGTAAGACGATCGCTTTCAAGATAGAGCCCGCAGCAACGAGCGAATTCACCTTCGTGCTGCCTCTCGCTTCAACGCGAACGGCGAGAACACAGCGCTCACGAAGCTATCAGCACTCGCCGCAACGTGCCCCCGTCGCAGATCGTCCTACAAGATACGGCCGCGCCAGACGCAGCCGCCGCCGGAGTACGGTGGCGCGCATGAGCCGTCGCACTCGGAACAGCACGGCGACGGCGCTCCCCTCGTAATGCAAAAATAAAAATTTTCAGACAGAATTAATATCCCACTGAATGTGGAGTGGACGTTAATGTGATTAGCTCTGACGCAATGTAGCGAAACATGGTATATATTGGCGACTCCAAGTAATCGCTCGCTACCTAGCGGCCGCGCCGAGAAACAGCCGATCCAGGTTCAAACTTGAAGCGAAAGACGGTCTGCTATCACTGCACGCACTGAATGTTTCGTATTCTCAAATCATCGTGATGCCGCCATCCACATGACACCCCCTTCCCTTCCCCCCCAAAAAGAAAGACACCAAGGACAACATAGGGGAAATTGTACTTACTAATTGAATTAAAGAAATGGAAGATTAATGTAAATGAAGTGGATGAAAAAAAAAAAAAAGGGCGAGAGCTTGCACTCGGCCGCGCAAGGCTTTAAGTAGCGGTCCCACTCCTTTTTTTTTTCAGTACTTTTGGAGCAACCGTGGCGGCTCTTCTACTCAGGATATAAAGTTGTCGTATATACCATTAAAACGCTTAATTCTTGTAGATTCCAACTATATATATTATTTTGACACGTATACATGTCAAAGAAATTGATTAATGCGATTTAAAAAATAAATGTTCAAGAACAAGCATGAGATACATAGTTTCTGCGAACTGTCTCAGTTGTGACCATATTTAGAAGAAACTACCGAATTTACTGCATTACGGCTTGCTCTGTAGCTACAGGACATATTTATCTATTTCCTAGACGCAGCAAAATATTGTTGAATTTTTACTTTTTGGATAACTTGCTTTTGAAGATTGCCAAATATCGCAACTTCTGTTGTAAACAGCCCGGCAACTACACGCTCAAGGACGCTAAATTTTGGATAAATTAGAGTTCAAGGAATTTCCATTTAGGACGCAAGGATTTCATTCATGTACCTTTATTAGTTTTTCTAATAATGCGACCGAAATTCAACAATATTTAGAATTCTGGTCCTACTTTTGCCAATTTTTGCGGGAAGGCACTAAAGCTACGAAGCTGCGGTTTAGAACTAATGACTATAGGACTTCGACCATCAACCTTTAGCCTTTTCCTTCACTTATTGCCACTGCCGAAGCCATTCCATTGGTTGTTTAGTGTTAATCTTTTTTCGCTGAGTCATGGTCATGACTATGACTTCGGCCACTATCCTTTAGTGTTTCCATCACTTAGTACGCACGTCCAAACCCATTTCAGTGTTTATTTTATTGCGATAGCAATTATATGGACACTTCAACCAAATTTCTGCCGTCGTCGTCGCCGTGAGGTACCGTATAAAGTCCAACGGCGATAAAATCGTCGCCGCGCGCCGTATGCGCGAGTGAAAGCACGCGGGGGACGCGCGCTACTACGGAGAGCGAACGCACGGCGGAAAGCAAACGCGACCGTCGCGCGAAAGGCCGTGGGGGTATGGGAGGGAGGCGGGCTACGCTGTGCTGCGGCACCAAATGCTCATCTTGCAACAGGCCGCAAGGGGAACTGGCCAATCTCCCACGCGAAAGCCAGAAAGCGGGAAGGCAGTGCGCGAGGAAGGGGGGAGGCGGCAGCTTCTACTCTGCCAACAACAGCGTTTGTACTTTGCCCCGCTGTGGCGGTCGCCCGCACCATCTCTTAAAAGCGATCTCCACACAGCTCTGACCTTTGCGCCGTGCATTCGCCGCTCAGTTTGCGTTGAAGCGATAGACCGCACGAACCTTCGCCCGCTGCGGCGGCTGCGCTTGCTGCCAGCGTTTTGACAGTCGTTGTCTGCGGTCATTCAGTGTGATCTATTCATGTTTGCTTGTGCGCGCTGACACCACGCGTGTTAATTCAGTTAGTAAGCGAATGTGTCCAAGTTTATGCAGCCGATAAAACTACTATCCCTGCTCCGAATCTGCTCTACTAATCTGCTATTACAATTCATGCTTTGCTTTTCGGGCGAAGCTGCGACATTTTTTACTATTAATCCTTTTTCGCTGGGTCATTGTCATTTTAGGCGGCTGTTTCATAACGTATATGACACGCATGTCCTGAAATTCACGTCATAACCTATCATTTATGTTCGCCATACACTCTTGTCATACTATGCCAATTTTGATACCTACCAAGTTAACGAAACGACCATGAGAGCACCAAGACGTAGGGGGCTGTTTCATGACCTACATGGCACGCATGTAATGGCATTCATGTCATGACCTATCATTTATGTTCGTCATACACTCTTGGCATAGTATGCCAATTTTGGTACATACCAAGTTAACGAAACGGTCAAGACGTAGGCGCCTAGATAGATACTGTCAAAGTGGCAAATATTCGCCAAGAAATGCTTCGCACTTAAAAACAGTCTCGCGCATGTGAAGGAAAACGGTGGGAAAGGTTAATAGAGCGCTGGTGAAACACGTGGGGCGCGCGCTCGTAACACGTGTCGGGAGCACCCAATCGGGAGAGGGCGCGAGCCGGAGGAAGGGCAAGGAAAGGAAAGGGCCTCGCGCGCGTTGCGTTGAGAGAGAGATCACTTTATTTTACAATAAAAAAAAAAGTGTCAGCCCTTCCACTGGGGTGGAGATGGAAGACCAGCGAAGCTGTACTATGGTGGGAATTAAGTATTTCCAATTATGACTATTAAGATGTGATGGTGTAATTGGTTATTCTAACTATTAAAGAATGAGAAATATATATGATCCGGTAGTTCTCATTTATTCAGTGACCACAGTGACCATTGCCTTAAGGTCACTATAGTACACCGCCATAGGGTGTACGGCAACTGTAGACACGTTCTCCATAAAGACGACGTCTATACACGTCCGCTGTGTTGTAGTTGATACCGTCGGTTCGTTCACACACGTCAAATCGAAGCGCTCGAGGATAAACGAAGTGAACCACTTTCCATCCAGGTGTGCAATGTCAATGTTGAAGTCACCCGTCATTACGATAGACGCTTCGTCGTAGAACATAACTCATCCAAAGTCCATCATGAATGTCTCTTGGGCGTCGCGGGTGGCACGCACAGGACGGCGACCGCCGGACCATCGCGCACCTTGACGGCACACATGTCGGCGCAAGCGATGACGATGGCATCGTTCGGCATCTCGTATCGCTGGACTACACCAAGGAAATCGTTCCGCGCGTAGTTGGCAACGCCTCCGGCGTGGATCACATTGCCGGCTCTGCTGTTGTTCGCGGCGTATTTGGCCAACGATCTCTTGTTCGACTAGGGCTTCCGAACCACTGGACGTATGTATGTACTACTACGTCCTGCTGCGCTCTTTCGCGGCGTTTGCGCGCCCATTCGCGCTTCTGGGCACGCAGTCGCTCGTTGCGTTGTTCCTCCGAACAAACAGCACGCGGCCGGGCCATTGTGAGTCGTAAGGGCAACTGATAAGAGCGCTACCGCGATGTCCACGTGACGGAACGGCTAAACGCCGTTGTCGACACTGTTAGGGGAGAGGCGGGCGAGAGCCTGGAGAGAGTCGGCGGCAGAGGCCGGCAGGGCTGCGCGCATGCACCGTACTGGGTAGAGTTACTGTATATGCTCCCTACGGGAGCATTGGTAGCATATACAGTAACTCTAGTACTGAGAGAGCGGGCACACACACGCAGTCATGCGTGGCAGCCGCCTATTCTCCCCCGCCATCGGGCCTGAGCGGCGAGGGAAAGCGCGCGCGTCAGCAGCCGAGGCGCGCCGCCTGCCTAGCCTCGCTAGCCTCCCAGCAGGGCTGAACTGTAGTTGGGCGCAGCTTCTAGTAGGCTTGCCGCGCTAGCCTCACTGCCGGGCCCAACTATACTCAGGGGGGAACGCGGCATATGAGAAGGTCGACTGGCGCAAGAGAAGAGACAGCGGGGGCTCAGCCGGCCGGGAGGGCGGAGGGGCCGTGCGCTCAAAAAGACGACGACGCTCGGGCCAATGCTGATGATGATAGTTTTTTTCTACACGCGGACACGATCCTTGGGGACTGAGCCCTTAACAGCTTCGCTGTAAAAAAAAAAAATCCATCGATGCCCTCAATCCAGGGCGTCGCTTGCGGCGTGCTTCAGCGCTAGGCCGATGAAGTCCGCAAGGAATCGTTGGTCGTGAAGGGTGGTTGCGGCGGTCAGCCACTCTGCGGTAGGGATAGGGGGGAGGGATGGTATGGGTATGGGGGTAGTTTTGGATGGCATTGCCAAAGAACATGTGATGTGTTGGGAGGATACACACCACAGTGGCTATAGCAAGATAGGTCTTCAGTAAGTATGCCTTGGAGGAGGTGCTTCCGTGCTGGAGAAACGCCATCAACGCCGCCGGGAGCAGGCTCGCGCTCGCCGTGCAGATCCTGCGTTCAACGCAGCCGAAGCCCAGGCTCGGTTACAGCAGTAGGCAGCGGATCCCACGTTAAAAGCCGTCTTGCCGAAGCCCAGTGTCAACGAAGGGCAGCGAACCCCGAGGCCAGGGAACGTGACACCCAATTTTGAGGGTACAACTAAAAGTACGACAAGCTTCGTGCGCCCCCCGTGTTCCCGGTAGGGGAAGGGCCAACGAATTTTTTGTTTCACACATTCCTAAGCCCAGTGGCTTCTTTTGGATTGGTGTATATTTCAAGCTTGATGTTGCAGAAGATTTCATTGGTGATGTGTGAAACATACTCGCCGTTTGTAATTGCATCTTACGTCCACATTTTGACGCCGTAAAATGACAGGCACAGCAGACGCCTGCGTTCCCGGGCCTCGAAAAAGGTATTCTGCGCCGGACAGTTCCTGGAAAACGGCGCTGTAGTTTATGCATTGCCATTTCCCAACCAGTCCACGCGCTGAGCACCAGCGCCATGAGTAACCAGAGATCACGCGCAGCGCGAGCGCCACAAGCAACGAGAGAGATAGAGCACGTGGTGCATTTCGTGTGCACGTGACAGTTTTGTGCATGTGTGTGCTTTTTTCTTTTCTCTCATCTTTTATCTCTTGCTATATGTTAAACATGTAGTAGCATTCCAAGCCTTTTGTCTGGCTAAAACCCCCACCTGTCATTAAGATTTATCTCATCATTGTGCACATATCTTTGCTACTGGTTGATATCACGGTCTTCTTGCGATACAATCGCCAAATACGCAAATTATGTACATCGTGTGTGGGTTATGCGGTGTGAATAAAGTACGATGGCAGGGCGTGTTCAAGAGACTATTACCTTAGACGCTAGCAGTCTGACATAACGCAACACCAACATTCTGAGCAGTTTACCTCACAGGACCCAAACGCAAAATATGTTTTTATTTGTTCACTGCTGTATATTTCACTGCAGCGTTGTAAACGGAACACTGAAGTCTAGTGTTGGTGGCTGGTTGTGATGATGCACGCAACACACGAGGGCGGTTTTGAGCACTACGCACGGCACGCGCCGCTCCTTCACTGTGCCTGTGCACTGTCTCAAGTTATGCTCATAACATACAATATGACGGTCAATGTACTATAATGAGGTAACGACTCGGTATGTTGGTGTTATATTGTGGCGTGGAGATGCATCCAGTTAACTGAAATGTCCCGTGGCAATATTAATGTTCCCAAAAATTTTACCCATGGGAAGCGCTCTAAGAAGCTGTGGTCCTTACTTATCTGTTGAAAAATAGAAATGTCATTTTAAGAAAGTTTTCGACTTAACGAAGCTTTCAGCCGTGACTGCTTCATCATATTGACGTTACAGTGAATATTTGTTTGCAAGCACTGATTACTAGTCAGGACGTTCCGCTGGTTGGTGCAAGCTGTTTGAAAGAACGAGACCCCTCGAAAGTACAGCGTTCCAAAAGCACTTTCTTTTGCCACCTGTCCTTATATACCCATGAGGGCATCACCAATCATTTCTATAAATCTTTTGTGCGTTCCACAGTACATCACCGACTCCACTGACACCAAACAGGCATTGAGTTTGCACGATTAAATGTAAAATGTGTCAACGAAAGTGGAAACAGGACACAATAGAAACTCCATTGGATTGTTCTAATTACGCAACATCTGCTGACATGCCAAATGAAGCCTCATGACTGCATAGATAACGCTTCCTGTCGTCAAAGTTTTATTTAAAAGAAGAAGAAAAAAAGTGATTCAGTCCTTTTTATAGATCTTTGGAGTAGCAGCAGAGCTAGAAGTTGTGCAGCAAAATTTTTTTTTCTGGCAAGCCACTTCAGCCAGCAGCTCATAACAGTACACAATGCGAGAACAGTCACCAAAACAGCTTACAATATTCTTGGTTTACTTAAAAGTACAAGCTCAATAGACGTGTACTCCAGTATATACTAAACATAAAGACACAGTATAGACAATTTGAAGTATATTTTGCTGTTTCAATGATATGCACACACACCTTCTCAACGCTTCAGGTGTCCAACACCCTTCTGCTAGCACTCAGAATGCTAATATAAAAAGGGCCGTCGTTGCTACATATGCTGAAGTATAGGCTGAACGCATGAGGACCGTTTCTTTCCCAGCTCTAAGTTTGCTGTCCTGCAACACTCTGCCAACACGAAAAACTCTTGCCCACCAACTTCATTCCTACCTCAAGTGACCATATGCCTCATTTTGTTATTTTTCCTTCTCTGTGTATTAACCTGCTAATTTGGCAATGTCACTGCTCAACTACCGGAATTCCGAACATTTGCCTTCCACAACAGTGCTGTAATTAAATATTTTCTTTCAAGAGACCCCATAACCTAAGTAAAGGTTCAGAAACCAGCGCACTGAGTTAGGCTTAAAGAGGCCAGCTGGCACACCCCTTTCACTTTTCATTATAACCTACATATGACTACATCTACGTCGGCAGAACTTGCAGCCCTCCATGCAGCTGTGACCTACGTCACCGAAGAGCCGGCACAGAAATGGGTCATATTCTGTGACTCTAAGGCAGCCCTTCACAGTATCAAGTCAGCCTTACATCACAGAACTTACGAGCAGATGATATCCGACATCAGGGAAGTACATCACCATGCTCTGGAAACAGGGCACAGCATAGTCTTCCAGTGGATTCCTGCTCACTGTGGCATCATTGGCAACGACATTGCTGACAGGGCTGCCCGATCTGCCCACGAAGACACCCAGACGCGTACAATACCTTTGACGAGGACGGACACTGCCAGGGAACTTCGTCTGCTTGCACGCAAAACGTCACAAGCTTTATGGAGTTCAAGTGCCTTCAATTGCGATTATATAAGTTGGACCCCTTGCTACGGCTACAACTGCCATCTAGCCTTTCCCGCGGAGAAGCAACCTTGCTGTGTCGCTTGTGGCTGGGAGTGGCGTTCACGAACGCTTACTCACATCGTATGGGAATGGCCGAGAGCCCGATGTGCGACTCCTGTATGTGCGAGGAAACCATCGAGCACCTATTGTGTACCTGTCCTCGCTACGACGTACAACGCCTCTCTCTCAGGACAACTTTAAACCGGCTGGACTCGAGACCGTTCTCCGAGTCAAAGATACTCGGACCGTGGCTACACCCGTCACTGGCACAAAAAGTGTTGCGTGCATTAGTACTGTACTTGAAGTGCACCGGTTTAAGAGACCGCCTATAGTGTCCCTGTACATCGTCCCACGTGTACTCAGTGCTCATTCTCTCCCTATTTTTCTCTTTCTATCTCACCTTACCCCTAGTGCAGGGTAGCAAACCGGGTGCTCTTCTGGTTGACCTCCCTGCCTTTCCTCTCCTTGCTCTCTCTCTCTCTCATTATAACCTCTTCAGGCGCCAAATAATTCTGTACTCTGAAAATTTAGTTTCACATTTCTGCATATTCAGAATTGTGAAAAGCATACAGATACAGTAGAATCTCGTTGATACAATCTTCGCGGGAACCGGGAAATCAAAATATCATTCAAAGATCGTATTATCCAAAGTAAGCTCCAAAATGAAAACGGGCTTACTTGGTGACAACGGCTCCTCATAACACGCGCGTTATGTGGAGCAGCATCACTCGTCACTGAAGGGACGGCTCTCATTACTCTCCTTCACTCGTGGCTCGTTTGCCACCGCAGCGTGCCGCAATTTAAATCGGTCCAGGACCAATCCCTCCCTGGCACGAAAAACCGGCTTCATGGCAGCTTTTGTGATGCGCGTTTTGTGGCAGCCGGCGCGCAGCGGGCATTTTTCCGTTAGTGTGGCCGGCCCTTAACACGTTCTTCGTCGGTCGTTAGAATGTAATTTAATCTAGTACACTTGAATATAAAGCTACGAGTTTCAGAAATACCAGTTTGCAGTCGTATTATCCAATTTCAGGTGAAAACGCAATTGTATCAACCGTATGAAAATACATTGCTCCTATGGAGTGTTGGCAGGGAAAAGGCGAAAAAAAAGTATTTTCCCGAAAAACATATTAAGTAGAATCGTACCAACGAGATTCCACTGAATGGACTAAACATTCTCAAGTCAGTCAGTTTGATCAAGTTTACAGCATGTGGGCTCAATGCAAGAACTCCCTACAGGAATGTCAGATATGAGAACATAAACTATTTGATCTCTGATATTCTTAGAAAGCACCTACCCAGCCACTTAAAAAACCAATTGAACCGAAAACCTAAAAGCCCAATTTAATCTTGGCAATGAAAGGAATGAATGCGCTACACGACATACGATACTGATACCATAGGAGTGAACACCTGGTTGTCTCCCTCCCAATTTGCTTGAATAAAGCACTTTACATATATAGTATTCAAACTTGCAGCATAGTCAGAAGTGTTTCAGGATGTATGCGACACATTTGAAACACTTTTTTCATCAGTGCTTTTACTTTTCATGTGCTATCTTGGCATGCACAAATGTGCGCGCAGCGCTTCAAGGGGATAAACGAAAGAGTGCATGTAGAATTGCAGGGCGGACAACGTATACAACTATGAGAAAGACGCATTACTTTCTTAATTCAAACAGCTGGCAAGTGCTACTAGCCAACTCCGTGGATTTTGAGAACTATTGTTCTGTGCACTGATAAGCATCTTTGCTCTTGCGCACTTTCAGGCAGTGCACTATCTCTGGTCGCTTAGGAAGTCAGCCACTCCATCAAGGGCTTCTGAAGCACTTGCATAAGCGTGCACAAATATGGACTGAACACCCAGTTCGGTATGTTGCCAAGAACCTCGCTGCTCGAGGTTGCACAATACAGCTCTCAAATTGAAAATAAAATTAATTATTTCTTCATCAGTCATGACAATTGTGTGCTACATTATGATGTACCTTTCCGTACGTCAAAAAAGGAAAATTAAATTATGGGGTTTTATGTGTAAAACCACGATTTCATTATGAGGCATGCCGTAGTGGTCTGGAAGAATTTGGACCACCTGGGGTTCTTTAACAAGCACCTAAATCCAAGTACAAAGGTGTTTTTGCAATTCGCCCCCATCGAAATGCGGTCGCGTGGCTGGGATTTGATCCAGCAACCTCGCGATTTCCCTTCGTCAGAAAACATTAATCTGCTGTTGGCCAGTGCATGTTATATCACTTGCAGCAAGTCTGCTTAAGGAGGAAGTAGCGCAAGCTAAAGAAACAGCAGCATACTCCAGCCATAGAAACGTGATTTGGACTAGAAAAAAACAAACCAAAAAACAAATGAACAACTGTACTACTCGAGTTATAAACAAATCAGAGCCCAGATAAAGACGAGAGAATAAGTAAAAATGAAATTGGACAAGACAAATTTTACACAGTGTATGGTAGGAACTATGATGTAAAAAATACAATAGGACAATAATTACTTATGTGCTGCCTTTCTTCTGAAGTGTTTTGTAGGGTTGACAATTCTGGTTCAGGACTTCTTTACTGCACATATAATAATTGGCTATAGTAGCATGACCAGACTATGAGTGACCAAAACCTGCTGATTTTCCCAATTATTCATTTTAAGAAAAGTGCTAAGTAGCAAGATATGGCTGGCACCAGAAGGGTTGAGAAGATGCACAGCAACAATTCGTGCGATAGTATAGAAGTGCACTTTGAGTCTCCACACATTTCTGCACAGAAGCGCAATCACCAGGCTATTCAAAAAAACACCGCATATCCACGGGGTGAATGATGATGAGTGGGCGAAGCTCCGGAGGGAATCATCGGTAAACCGTGAATCTTCCGTGTAATTCGCCCAGTCTCGCCGCACTAAATCGAACGATTGACTTCCACCAATGACACGCGCCATATGTGACGTCATTCCTATTTTATAACAGCACCCTTCATTATATTTGCACCATCTCCCGCTTAAGGGGACGCTAGCACAAAGGCGTTAGAAACGTGCAGTACTCTCTAGTAAGGGGGAGAGGCCACAGCGTCTTACGCAGCCGTTTACACATGCCGGAACGTGCACCGCATTTGCCGACGCCATCACATGACTGCTGAGAGAGTATAACCCCCGTGTTTATAAACGCTCCTCGACTTGAACTTGACTTGCCACCGCCTTCAACGCGTTTCGAACGCGCTGCCCAAGGCGGTGGCAAGTCAAGTTCAAGTCGAGGAGCGCTTATGAATATGGGGGTAAGGCGGAGAGGCCACAGCGTCTTACACCAGCTTCTTACACGGGCCGTAACGCGCTAGCACAAACGAGTTAGAAACACGCAGTCTTTTGTTAATGTTGGGTATTTATTGTCATCGTGGTGAGTGTGTCCATGTGCGCTTCGTGGCGTAGTGGCTAGCGCCGCGCGTTCGGAAGTGAGGGGTCCCTGGTTTGATTCCGCGCTACGGGCACAACTTTCAGAATTTTTTTTTTCATAAAAGTAGACATGGCTACCTACTACGACGACTACTACTACTACTACTACTACTACATACTACAGAGGAGGGACAGACCCACACTCTAAGGAGCTTCGCCCCTAAAAATCGTAGTCACATGCTTTGTGTTGAAGCCTTGCTGTACTTCACATCATGAAGTTCTTCAGACCATCAGCAGTGTGAAAGCCCAAACACCAGATGATTTAAACTCTTGTCATCTTAAAAGAGCCGCATGCATTTAGAAGCATTATAACTCTCTCAGCTTGTAAAGCAATGTTGTAATCAATACAACCCTTGTATTGCGGTGCAGCCGTTAGGTGTGCCAGTTCATGATAAAATCACAAAATTCATTACGTTCCATCAACTTCTTTCCAAAACAGTGCTGTGCTTACCATTTTTAGTGCTTCAGCTTTAATTTGGGTTAAAAATCTTGGCAGCACAATTTTTTTTTATTAAGTATCCATTTAAAAAACATGTGCAAACACAGTAAACACAAAAGATGTTCAGATTTCCTTAGCTTATTGAAACAAGAGGTGAAATCCTTTTGTAGAGCTTGCATCAAAATAGCATAAAACAAAAATGTAGCATTATGCAAATCAATTCCGTTTTTTTAAGCAGATGCCGGTAAACACTATCAACCAGCAGTACCATTAAAGTTATGCGTGTATGTAAAAGATAATTTATAATGTTCTGTCAAAGTATTACTGTGCCTTACTTTATGGACTGTTGCAACTATCTCACTTGGGCTGTTTATTTGCAGTTGTATACAGACATAGCAATAAAAAATAAATTATGTACAAATTACAAGAGAAAGTTCAGCATCACATGCTCACATTCTCTATTCAAACGTTGACTGGCACAACAGTTTAGGTCATTACCCTTTTTTTCCGTGTGACTAATCAAACTAGCATTGTCACTGTTTTGCCGATTGTTCAATAGACATTTCAAGCTTTGTACCATCAGCGTTTGACGCAGCACACAACTCTCAAATGATTGCATAGCATTCCAGTTAATGTTATGGATATTCTCAATAACAAGCAGTACTAACAATGCAAACAATCTCAACAGGTTTCTTAATAGTGTATAAATATATATATATAAAAAAAAGAAAAGAACTGGGTGAGCAGAGGCAGCTAGCCATGGCACCAAAGCAAGCGATGCAACTGAACATCCAGATTTATCAACAAATGGGTGCCACTAGCACTTGATAATGCATATGTGTACCAATAGTGATCCAAAATGACATATTTTCTGAGAAGTTGCAATGGACATATAATTCAAACTTAGATCATCCAAACTGCATGCATTTTAAGTATATCTAAAAAAATTTCGCAGGCCCGACATGCTTAACTGCAATTGGAATCTGCCTTATTCAAACAACCCAGACAATGATTTTGACTACCTCTAACTTTCCCAATTCCCGTGCCTGGGTGGCATATCCGTTTCAGAGAGGAGCCATAATTATGTTTTGGAACATGTTTTGCTGAACTTTTACCAATTTAAACTTCTAATAATTAAAAAAGATCCATGGTCTATTGGAGTTCGAATTAATGCAGGTAACTTCAGCCCAAAAAGAGCATCACATTTCAAAACGCATAAGCATGAGCTAAGGATTGTTCAATATACACAAAGAAGGATCACATTCCTTGCACACATTGAAACATAAGTTACAACTTTGTTGATTATGTTAAAAAGCTCTCGCTTGCTAAAAGAGTAAACATGGTACTTCGTTAGGACTAGATATCTGCTCCGAAATGCTACCATTTAAAACGTCTGCAAATTTCTAAACTTTGCAGGCACTTCCTGAAAACACATGATTTTGAGTGACAGCAAAAGAATGTTGCAAAAGTCCTCAATGCCACACATTTTTAACAATTTATACAGTGCCAAGTACAAAGCATACATGGCATCAAAAATTCGAGAGAGTTGCAATAAAAAGTGCGTTCCAAATGAACTGTCTCTAAAAGCTTATGCAGGCAATAGGCACCAAACAAAAAGAAATGCTATTACAGTCAATGACTGATTTTTTGGAAGCCAGAATTTTCGCACATGCCTGATAATTGAGACGCTTTTGCGGCACCGCCATGTACCCCATAAAGCAAATTATAGACGTCTAAAATTTCAGATGCTCAAACCGTTCGACGTCCGATTATCCAGACTTTTTGCCGTGACTGCAGGTATAAAACGGCAATTAAGAAAACCCACCAGCACCGCCATTTTGATTACCCTGCAGCTTCGAACCAACACTCTTGCATTCTGATCCACTGGCAGCCATAGCCACCGTGAGAATGCTAGGCCTAGCTGCTTTGAAGTTCGCTACAAAGCTTCCTGATGGTTGGTGCCGTGCTTCTCATTGAAAAGTTAGGCACTTCAACAATGATGCAGACGCTGCCTTTGGTCAACCTTGCCGATGGCTTCGAAGCGCGGAAAGCACAGCAAGGGTCAAACATTGCAAAATGGTGGTTCCCAATAAGTCGGCTTCATCGCAATGCAGCGGTGTTATGCGGTAAAGCATACACAATGTATTGCGGTGAAGCATACCATAAATGGAAAAGGGCCACTGTGACGGGACACAGTATGCATTCTTTAACTACACACGCATGCACCCGCTGTCTCCTGTCCCTGTACAAGCACTGATACACCTAATAAGTGTACTGGCAGGCCTTCAGAGCTATTTCGGACACGCCTGTGGCGATTTGAGCTCTTGGGAGCAGTAAAAAGCATGCATTCATTTTTTTCAGACGTTATCGAGGCCCCTAGAGAGTCCGAAAAATCAAACATTGACTGTATTCCATTCTTAATATGGCAGTGCAACAACCTTATCTTATAAACAAACTTTTTATAGGTTACCTATAACTGTTTTACCATGCCTTAGCAGAACCAGCTTTGCTTAGCTAGGATGTCAATCTATTGTCAAAAGCTAGGCAAAAGGCAATTGAACTTTGCTGTCAATGCAACAGCCAACTGCCAGTTATAAATTGTACAAATGATGTCATGGCTGCCAAGATAATAGGTAATGCTTAAGAAAGGTGCCTGCTCTGCTATTACACACACAGAACCTCAAAACAAACGTACACAAAGCAATTACAATGTGCAAACACATGCAACTATGAAACGTGCATTTTGTGGGTGACTGGGATAATGACATACACATAAAACAAATAATGTGCCGCTTGTGCGTGAGTAATAATAAAAAGGCGTGCTTAAAGTGCTAAAGAAAAAAAAACCAACAACAAGAACATGAGTCATGTAAATAACAAAAGCAAGAGCAAAATAGCAGCTCAATGGATTTTGTAGCTCCCAATTCAAGCAGCCACAGGAAACATTCCCACAATCCCACGATGTACATGTGATATATAAACATAGCTTTAAACACTCTATTTGTGCACATCTGAGTTGTTGAAATGAACAATCTTCAAATGCTTCATTAGCTACTTCTGGTTTACCTAGAAATTTCTTTTTTTGACAAAAGGCAGTTGGCTTAGAGATCATTCTTCCCTTTATCATATCATCACATCTGTTGTATTAAGTGTGAGCATATAATGTTCACAAAACAAATTAATACAATGTGTCCACAACAAATAAGAAAAGCCTGTCAATAGCAGCAAACATTCCACAATTTGTGCACAGAATTTACTTACACATTTTGGAAAGTACCTACCTACAAGATTATGGGAACTTACAGAAAATCTGTCCCCTCACACATTTTAGGCCAAGAAAAAAAAAAAAACAACAACAACAACACTATGGACGTCTTGTGGTAGTACTTAATCTCTGAAACATGCCAGACAATGACTGCGAAACTTTTTCTCTAAGGCACAATTTGTCCATGCTATGTGGCCTGTCTGACTTAGCACCAATTTTGCCAAGTAGTATAACTTATTTCCTAAAATGTGCACATCATCTTTTGTAGAGGTAGACTCGACACTCAGTTGCATGTTGCAAATGCACAAGTTGATCCAATTATTGTGTTAACACAGTGTTAACACATAATTGACAATTCAATTATACCAAGACTTCGCGTGAAAGAAGGGCTAAAAATTTGAGACCTGCACTTATGTAAAGCTTGATCAAGAAAGCATGTTTATAATGAAGTCCATTTGCTAGTCGCAAAGTATTTCACGATCACATGCTTGGTATTCGGGGGGTAAATGTTCCTTTGTGGGCATTTTGAATTTTGACAGGATTGAAGGAGAATGTGTTGAAAGGCACATTAAAGGCAACACATGCATAAATATGCATCACACATCTCTGCCAACACACAACGCCCACATATTCAAACATCTTCTAAGTAGTGGTTTCATTATACTCACTAGCAATAACCGAAAGTAGTGCCAGCGATTCTATGTAACAAAATGAAAAGTTTTAAAAGAACACATCTCTGTTGTCCCTCAGGGAGACAAGTGAGATAATGTATCATGCACGCTATAATTTCTCCAGTAATGAAATGCCTATGATATGCCTACGATTATGGCTGAGCACAGTGCCAATGCCTTATTAATTTTGTCAATTGCCATATCCAGGCTTTGCAAACTTCTCAGCAAACCTTATATTTTACTCGGCTCATAATTCAAAGCTGCCCTTTGTTCTTAAATGTTTTCTTGTAGTTTCTTTACAGCACACGGGTACACAACCATTCAAGTCACACGCTTTCAGCCACACTGAAATCCAGTGAACATGTAAAGGCTTGATGAAATGAAAAATCAAACTGCGCTAGCAAGATCTTCCGCAACGCAGAAAAAGCTGCAGTCATGCATGCAGCAGTGCTACATATAAGAGAAAAAGTGCAACACAAAATTATATTGTAGTGATGTAATAATGCAGAATGAAATAATGTAAAAATGTAGAAAGTAACAGAAAGATCTCTGGCTGCAACATGAAAGTTCAATGACCCCTAAAGGAGTAGAGATTAAAATTTTGGCTAAGCTTTCGTAACTGAGCGCATGCAATCAGTGATTACGAATAATGATACATCTCTCAATATATACACTGATTAAGTATTAAAATTTTTTTTTCTGAGTTGTTTTTGGTTGCCAAAATGTCGATATAGAGCAATCAACAGCAGCATGGCATCAAGGATGCTATGATGAGCACTAAACTGGCAGCCATTACAGCTGTAACGCAGTCAAGTAATAAAATGTATGCATGGCCTCTACAATGCTTTTTCTATTATTTGTGTTTTTATGTAGAATGCAGGTGCTTACAAAGTACTTGGAGTCAACTCAGAGGGAAAGGAGATAATATATATAAATGAGGCTTGAGGCCTATTCAGAAAAGAGGGTAAGGAATAAGAAGATAGTGCAAACATGGCTAATTATCAAAGCTTCACATGTTAAGCTCAATAGTAAGTTGTCTCTTTTAAGCCCATAGTCAGAACAAGTCCAGCCACAGGCTCAGAATTGACTCACTTCGAGACAAATTCCTTTTGGACAAGTTCTCAAAAAAAAAAAAAAAAAACTGCAGCAAACTCAGCCTAAACTTCTGATAAGATGAAAAAACTTCCAAACGATCTTACAATTGACTCACTTTAGGACAAACTGTTCAGAAAAATTATCTGAATTGATTCAGCGAGCTCAGGTTAAACTTCTTAAACTTACTTCCAAGGCACTTTAAATTTAATCCAAATGCTATGCTGACAACAAAGCTTCAACAGTAAGAAAATGCGTGTGCCATCTATTTCTTCTTTGTGTCAGTTATGTGTCAGTGCTGCACTCACTATAACAGATGGTTACCAAGTTGCCAAGCCTGCCATGCATACGTCTAATGTGTATTTGTAGCTATAGTAGCACATGACAAATCTCCAAATGCACATAACCTGTGCAGCGGCTTCCAGCACCTTTCCAATTAGGCAATTCAACTCCTGAGAGAAGTTGCACCACATGCTTGGTTTTCAGTCAAAGGAAAAAATATAGTAAAAAGAAATGATAGAAATAAAAATAAAACAAGCTGTCTCTGCTCCTTTAAGGGTCCTACATTACGAGTAAATGGCTCATTCCAGCTAAGCATCTGAAAAGAGCACAGATCTGTCTTCAAAATACATTACAATGCAGTCCACTATCAATGATGATGAGAGGTTCAGAAATGCTGACCATTGAGCCACATTTTTATAACTGGGCACCTTCAGTAAGTGATGTAGACGATAGACCATCATCATAACCCTTAACTGTTATAACCAGACTGCACTGTACTTCTTCATGTATAACCTCTTGCTTCTGTTGCAATGAAAAAATTCGGTTGTGTATAGCTTAAGCTCAAACAAACAATAAAAGGATGGCATCAAGCTACCACAATTAACAAATGCAGAGGAGGAGATCAGCGAAATGAGATTATTTGAAACGGTAACAAACTCTGTGCAGCGGTGACTGTGTCCGTGTGCCTGCGTGGCTTTGAGCGGTGACACTTAAGATATGGCCTCTGCGAATGCTATGGCTACGGCTATGGCTGTTGTGGTACACAAAAAATGCCCAGTGTGTGCTCCAATAAAATGTCCCCGAGACTAGCAAACAGCACCATGTACAGTGTCAAACCAGATAGGTTTTCTCCAGAGAGTTGGTCAGCTCAGCCAGCGACTTTTTCAGTTGCGCATCCATGCCATCAGCCTCAATGCTCGGCGCTGTCACAAAGGTGTTTCCTGTAAGCAAGCATCAGACAATGAGGCAAAACTGCAATCGAAGCTTGTAAGACAAATACGGCACTTGCTTGCAGTTTTTCATTGCAAAAGAAGACTTCTTCGCTCACTTTTCCAGGCAATGCATATTTTAATCTCTCCTAAGTGAAGAAGCATTTATGCAACATCTCATGCATAAACGTTGCACTCCAATTCCTAGAATCAACTATCTGCTTATACTGCCCACGAGACTGAACAGTGGGTGGCAGCACGCACTGACATGTGCATCGCGGCGCTTGGCTGCTGGCGACTTCAGCCAATCAAATGATAATAAAACGTGCTAACTGTGAGGAAAATAATAAGTGCAATGGCAATGCATGTCACCACAAATCTGCTGACTGATAACCCAAATCTGGTGCTTTTCTTGGGATACCTATGAAGTACTTAGTGCAACATGCTGGCAAAATTGCAGTATGCATTGGGGTGCATCGGCAGCTAGCACAACGGCTCATATCACAAACTGGGCTGGCAACCAAAGCTATATAGAATGGTCACCAGACCGCGTGCATCAAGGAGCGTTGGCAGCTAGTACTACCAGAGACTCCGGATTAAAAATTGTGGGGTTTAATATCCTAAAGCTGCAGAGTCGGGTATGGGAGGATGCTGTAGTGAAGGGAGGGCTCCCAAATAATTTTGACTGCCTAGGGTTTTTTAACGTGCCCATAACGCATGCTACACGAGTGTTTTGCATTCCACATAGTTTGGGAACTTAACCCGTGACCTCAGCAGCCGAATGTCATAGTCACTGAGTTACTGCGGCAGGTAAGATGCGAACATCAGCCTTGCAGTGACTGTAAACGGTACATCTCTGAGTAGAAACAGTCCACCATAACTACTGGTGTTTACTTTATTGGGTGTGCTTATTTTAGCTGTTTGCATTGACTGATTGATTCACGAGGTTTAACGTCCCAGAGCAACTCTGTAGCTATGAGAGAAGCCGTAGTGGAGGGCTCGGGACTAATTTAACTACAACTTAGACCACTTACAACTTAACCCTTTATAGTAGATAACCGGCTATAACACTGTCTTTTAGATTCCTGTTTCAGCTCCCATAGAATACCATGTATACGCATACTGCTTATAGTGCAGCCGCGTAAGATGAAATACCAGTTATAATGAGGTTTCCCATCACTTCTGGGACGCAGACGCATGCTTTCAACATCTCCTTTGTCAAAAACGAATTTGGTGCGACATGTAGTGTCTGCGACCGCCTCTGGTTCCAATTGCACATCGTCAGGGTGTCATGGCCCGGGCATGTGGCAGTCCTTGAGTGTTTCTCCAGGAGGATGCGAATTGATTCGGGCTTTGTGCCATGCACAGGGGAGAAATGCTTCGCATTGACTTAGATAATTCTCGAGGATGGTTTCTGCCATAATTTTTGCGCATGTGTGTGTTACTTTGTATGCTTCATGCAAAGACTGCGTGTCCTCGGCCATTATAACTCTTTAATGTTCGTAAATTTAAATGGATGCGAAGATCCCGGTCACAAGCTTCCGTTCTTAGATACAAAGAGCTGCTTGGTCTACTGTTTTGCACATGTATAGCCTTTAAAGAAAAATGTTGTTTTGGTTATAGTGTGGTACCGCTTAAGAGTGTGCGGCGACTGCGGCGACTTATGCTATAAGTAGTCTGTGCTGTAGTACACAAGTGTTTTTGAATTCTGCCCCCATAGATGCGGCTGGGAATTGAACTTGCGACCTCAAGCTCATCAGCAGAACACCATAGCTGTTTACAAAATTGAAAATTTTGCAGACAAAGCATAGCAGTTTTTCCCCATAGCAATGCGTAGCAGTGTTTTACTACATTCGGAGTTACCATAACAAGGTTCTACAATAGTATGGTGCTTGTGGACTACGGGCTGACCTTACTTGCGGTCATGTGCCTTGCAAAAGATTCATCCAACATGGCTTGAACGCGCTGCCGTGTGGCTGCGCTCTGCGTCGGTACGGGTGGGGCTGCCCTCTTCACTGGGCTCATGGGCCAGCTGGGCAGATGCTCTGGGAACAGCGGCACTCGGTGTGGTGTGGACTGGCTTTGGCTTGGCGGCTTCCGCCTGCACACAGATCGTGACACACTCAGAAACACCACTCCCAACAAGGTTGCTTCTATCTCTGTCACTCCACAGAGTAAGGGCTCATTCACACTTGCGACTAGGCGAGGTCGCGCAACCAAGTTAGTTGCAAAGCGACCAGTCGCAAGTAGTCGCAAATGGTCGCTTTTCTCGAATGGTGACCGTTTCGGGCCAGTCACTCGCTGCTTGATTTTTCAGTCTCGCGACTGTAGTCGCACAACAGCTGAACCAATCAGATGCGAAGGAACAGGACGTCCGTATACGCTGACGCTTATTTTACGCGGCGATGACATTACAAGCAGATGTGAACGGTGTATCGCGATTCATTTCGGTTTAGCGACTTGTCGGTTGCATTTGTCAGTGTGAACATCGTTCGTCTTGAGTAGCTTTCTGGTCGCCAGTCGCAATCGGTCACGCGACCTCACCTAGTCGCAAGTGCGAATGGGCCCTAACCCGAGTAGGAAAAAATTTTACGGATCCAACGCATATGTGGGAATTGGTGTCAGGTGAAACTTTCTTTGACGTTTGTGCAAATGTTACGCTATAGTGCCTAGAATATACTGACTAGTGAGCCGACTGCTGGGCGTCTTCAATGGGAGACGGTGGCACCGCCGATGATGCCTGGAGGACGATGCCACGGTTGGTGCAGTCCCTACAGGAAACGCTTTCTGGAGGCCGTCCATGGTACCATGGCAACAAAACATATTATCGTTCGCTAGTGCAAAGAAAACAGTTTATTCTTATTCAATAATTGCGTAATTATGTGAACAAACGAGTACCAAACCTATGCTCTGGGCACATACACAGTTCTGAAACGTGCAGCGTACCATGCGGTTGCCTGTGGCAGGCATAACTCTCGGTGCCACTGCGGTGCCTGTGCTCAGCACATTAGTCAGTATATTCTAGGCATTATAATAACGCTAATGATAGACACGTTTGCACGAAATGATGCAAATAAAATACAGTATCACATTAACGCAATGCTAATGATGCAAATGCAATGTGACGTTTATATAAACATAATGCGGTTCTGCAAGTGTAACACAATTGTGCAAATGCTTCGATGCAGGTACGACGTTCATTTCAATTTGACGTAAACTATGTTTTATTCCTGGAAATTACATTTGACAAGAGGAGGGAGGGCGGAATAAAAACAAGAAAAGGTGCTCATATGCTGTGATTTCTACATACGATAGAAAGTTGCTCAATACATAACAGGATAAAGAAATGTGTTACTAGTGACTACAGCAATGCAGTTGAAGTGCAAGGGCGCATTGCAAGCTGCTGTGACAACATCGGCATTCTCATTTGCAACGCCCTGGTGCACATCCCTTTGTTGCCATAAAGATCTTTTACTTTGTATATACTATAAAGTAAGCCACATGATAAGCATTATGTTTTACTGATATCGCATGATGTTTGTTGTTAAGGTTATTAATGGTGCTGTGGTATCATGCTTTAAAAAGTCAAACTTTCATAGGAAAAGATTAAGGATAGTGGTAAGTGCTGTCTTAGTGTTGGAGAAAAGAATGAAGCATAAATTATCAATGAAATTACCTGGGAAAGCTCTTGTTGGCTGACACATCAACCTTCTTAACTTCCTCTGGTGCGTCCTTTTTTGATGACAACCAGCTATAATGGAGATCCGGCTCTGAGCTGAGGTTTCTCTGCAGATTGCTGATCTCTGCCTGTAATTTAACATAAATGAAATGAGCAAAATGTCCTTGAACACAAATGGGCGCAGCATGGTCAGTCTTGAGGCCCCTCCCCCTATGCATAGCTTCTGCAAAACAATACCTAACCTAAGAGCATGCCAAACTGTGGTGAAAGCGTCTGCAAGCTTTTTCAAGGCAATCAAAGAAGAATGATCAGTTAAATGCTTACCGACAGGTCACTCCTGTACTTTTCAAATAGAAAGTCCTGTTGTCCATTGTGTTCCAAACGTTTTGGACGTGTTTCTTCGGGATCGAGCCTCTCAGGTTGTGCCTGTACACAAACCAATAAGAAAATGGATAGGAGGCATAACACATCAAAATTTGTTGGTCTAACTGACATAAACACAGACACACAGTGCAGACCAGTGTGGAAGACAACACGTAATTTCTATACGACGCCACTGATTGTCCTTGTTGCGATCAAATCAAGAAAGCACACAAAGGAACAAGCAAAATACCTGACAGGCAGCTTATTTATGACATCTTCAGCTGGTTGTTTTCAAATAGCGCAAGGCGTTTTGATGCAGCCCCATGTTTGACTGGCTGAGAAAAAGCGCATCCAATGTGATTGGCTAGTTCCATCCACGTCATCGGTTCCAATCTATAGTGCTCAAAGGTGCTCCAACTGTTCCGTCAGACTGAATATGAGATCTGGCCACGTTATGATCACATGAGATCTGCTTCTGCAGAGGCTACTGTGGTTGCAAAACAACATGACAGCATCCAGGCAGTCCACATCAATCTGAATTCGCACACGCTGCTTGCTCTCCGCTGTGACACCACGCAATATATGGTAAAATCAGCCTTAACTCACTTTCATCTCAAGCTGAGGATGAAGTATTAGAGAAGGTTTGCTGTTATTATCTATATCAGCTGTTTGTTTTGAGGCTATCAGACCTATGATGCCACTGAGCTGCAAACGTGTTTTCATTTATATTTTCCAGGTGGCACCACAGCATTTAGCAGTGGACATGCATTGGTGACATGGAATGCTCTAAAAGTGCAATTCTTCACCACTTCATTAATTAACTTCTACAATTCAGCGCACTATGCAATGCTAAAATGATCTCGTGGCATGTCTATCATGTTTACGTCAAGAGGCAGTGCATGTGCATCACGCTGACATATCTCACAAAGCTAGAATGATCTAATAGTGTTGTATTCCTTGTACGTGCACTGAGCATAAGCTTGCTCTGAAATGTCAAAATGCACAAACAACTGTGCTGCAGTCATGCAGATGATTTGCCTCCAGCTGGACCCGAGAGCAGCCGAGGGTTTGGCTGCTCTAAGGAGGAGGACTAGCAGTGCAACTGGCCAAAGATACCATTAGCAAGCATTACAGAGTTAGTTCTGCGGTGACAGTTATACTGTAACTATACTTCGAATACCAATTCTGATGTTCCATTTCACAACAGCGCTTGCCGCCACTTTCACAGTTACACCTAAGCAGTCCAACTGTTCAGTGACAACTTCACAACTCTCGCCACTCAGTGCACAAAGTGAAGTTATGCAGAAACAAATATGCTTTATGTGTGTTCTCATGCTTGTTAGTATGACTATAATTGGAATACACTTACCGTAAAGCCCAGGGTTGACTTGAGGAGCTCTTCTCGAGCCATCTGCTGCCTGATCTGTTGCATTTCTAGGTTGTAACAAAAGCAACGAGGTTTGACAATTAGGTGCTGACTAAAGAAATGTGGGACATGACAGGACAAGAGAGCACATTTAAATTGTTTCTTCTCACAAACTTCACACTGCGCGCTTTGTTACCGTGTCACAACTTCAAGTCAGTGAGAAAACATTCATGAGAGGGCATTAGCATGCATAAGCCATAGAGGGCAAAACAAAACAGGTGATTAAATACTGCAACAAAAATCTAATCGGGTGCAAAAAAAAAAATTTAATGGGAGTGTGCCAATATCAACAGAAAGCACAACAGTGGATTACCGCATGCTGACAAACAAAACCAAAATGCTGCCCTGCGTTGAAGGTTGTGCCTACAGTTAAATAAATGAAATCTGCAATGTCACAAACTTGATTAATTTTGCAGTCAATTTTTACATAGAAAAACCACATATTTTCCCCGTCATATGGCAATAGTTTTGTTCTACAGTTTCTGTTAAAAGAGACAAGAGGAACAGAGAAGGATAAATGAACGGCACGGAGGTTAACCATAACTGAGACTATTCCAACCAACAGGCTCAGGTTGGTCCAAGTTCGTGAGCAGCAAATGCACGCACCTGCAGCCTTTGTGATAAGGAAAGAACTATAGAAACATAACTGAACACAAAATTCATCATTTGCGTGTTTTCTCTGGTGTGCAGACATCGCTATTCAGTGGTGAAAAACATTGATTATCAACCAGAGCGCAGAACAAACCGCTATGACATCTCTTTTGCCAACAAGAAAACTACACTAGGCGCGCTTCATTTGTGCTAGCGGATGTGCTCAAAACAATTAGCCTAAACCGAAACATGTCAAATGGCAATGACAAGAGGAACGTGCATTGTCTTGATGTCACCACACCATGTTATCATCCTCGCTGCTTATCACAAACAATATTACCATGGTCTTGGCCTCACCAATCAGTCCAACATCTAAACGAAGCGGCAGACTAGTTGGCAGGTCTTGATGATTATATATGATGATGATCATCATCATATTTATTTGCATCCCCTTTGAAACAGGGCACCGAAAAACAGTCACAATCAGGATTTATTACATCTATCGCAGTCTAGCATTTTGCCTATCCCTCCTTCATGCTTTTTTTCTTCATTAAAACATCTACATCTATCTCAATATTGTACAGTCACCTATGCCTGCAATGGCTCTGGTTCTATCAATCTCTTCCCAGCTTTTTTTTCCCACCAATACTCTAAACGCCTCTTGCTTATCTCAACTGCCTGACCAGCTAATATTTGCATCTGCTTTGAATCCCGCCACTTCTGGAAGGTGGACGTTCCTACGGGTCTTGCTGGGTTAATATCGTGGCATTCCATTACCATGTGCTGAGTTTCTTCTGGACTTTTGTTGCAACAGACACGTGCCTGATCCTGTTGCAAATATTTGCTCCAGTGAACACATGTTATACATGTGTGCACAAAGTGCCGCCTGAAGACAGTTACTAGCACTAAGCACAATCTGTGCTAAAGCATTGCTCTTGCAAATACTTCATGTGCCAGTGCTTTTGATACCTTAATTACCATAGAGTTCTTTGTGGAATTATGTTCACATGTGATTTCTGAAAAAAGCGCGAGGAACGCGCTAGGAATGCCGACGCGTCCCATCCCCCGCAAGTAAGTGCCATTCACAGCTTCGCTGTTCGACCATCTTCACGGAGTGAAGGGGCGGTGATTTACAGCGAAGCTGTTTATGCAGACACTGCGCCGTCATTGCACTAAAAAGGGGCCACGTGATCTAGCGGGAGAGGAGAGGAAAAGAAGAGCTCAACAGGGGGAAAGGAGTTGGGAGTGACCCCTTTTCCCCTGTGAGAATGCTGTGAGAGGGTGCAGATAAAAAGGAGAACGGGGAGGGGGGAGTTGACGTTAAGTCGTGCCGTCCAATACTCGCGTTGGAGGGCAGAGGGTGAGGCGTGGCAAACAATGGTGGTGTAGGAAAAGAAAGTCGCCGGCCCTTCCACTCCGTGAAGATAACCAGCAAAGCTGAAACGTTGAAACGTACAGCCAATGTGTTTATCACTGGGTTAATCCCGAGGGTTCATTAAAGTATTTCTCAGTTAAGAGGTTGCACACACATTCGGCTGTGATGGAGAGAACGACGTCACTGACAATATGCCCGCAGTCCGCCGTTGTCGCTTGCGTTCGATGTCTCGAGTTTGCTCGGTGGTGTGGTTTGCACCATTTGCCTGCCTTTGCCGCTTGCTATTTTTCGAAATTAAATTGCTTCAAAATGAAATCTGTCAGTTACCTAAGACCATGAATGATTCATACCCCCTTAAGACTTATACCCCCATAAACACGGCCTCCCCATAACGACGACAGAAGAGAAGTGAAATTCTACGCTGGAATGATTAGTGGCAACGCAACCAGCTCTGAAAGCAGACGACAATGACGAACGTGGGAGCAGTGGCCTGAGCGCGTGCCGAGCACGAGCACGAGGCAACGAGCCAGCTGCGGAAGAAGAAGACGACACTCGAGCCAATGCTGATGATGATAATTTTCTGTGCACAGGCGATTTTGCCTAGCTATATACAATTTTGCCTTGACATATAAAGCTTTGCTTTAAAAATGCTATTGCCAGAATTGTTCTAGGAACCTGCAAAGTAATTTTCACTGCCTGGTTCCTGAAACATAAAAATCTCAACTTCATGAAAGCAACAGTTTAAGGAAGTTTTCTGTTATGAGTATGGCTTCATTATATCAAGGTTCGGCTGTGTTCCAATTAACCAAGTATGCTATAAGAATGACCCTTCTGTCTGTTTTGATGACCACCTGATGTAACGGTCATTTGACTCGACTACAATCAAGACTTCTACGCATCTGCTTTCAATCACGATAAACTTTGATCACCAGCATAAATGACCAGCATCCAATGAAATCGCATAAAATGGGGTTCTTAGAAGATTGGTGTCGTTCAGCCTCCTACCAGTTTTCAGGTCACTAATTTCCAAATCCATTCGGTAGTGGCGGTCAGATTCAATCTTCAAAGACACAAGGTCAATCTGAAACATGAAGGCAAACCACTAAGCACAACGTAAATGAACATGGCACCAGTGACACTCACAGATGTAGTCAGTTGAAACACACAGAGACGCTGCCAAATTTATTGAGCACACATACCTTTCTTTGAAGCTCTGACACATGACGGTCAATCTGGTGATGACTCGTGAAGCCATCTCGATCAAACGCATGGTTCAGACTCTGCAGAACAAGGAGCAATTTGGCAACTGAATCCAGGAAAGCTCAGTGAAAGGAAGCGAATATAAATTAAAAATTGGTAATTTGCTTTGCTTACCTTAAGCTTTTCCTTGATGCCTTTTAGCTCTGACTTATACTTAAGCAGAGCCCTCTTGCTCCTGCATAAGAATTAAAGGACAGTGAGTTCATGGACACTAAAACCTAAATTTTAAAGGGGCCCTGAACCACTTTTTATTGAAGTGGAGAAAGCCATTTGAAGTGAAAATCCGCCATTTCAGAAATACTTTGCCGCGAAAAGTACTTCAATGCGTTCAACAGAAGCGGAGTTACGCAGTTGTCCTCAGTGAGTCGCAGTGTTCGTAGCCAGTGGACTTGGCACCCTGCGGCACCCACGGTGTAGCCGAACGCAGCGACCAATAGCAGCCACGTATTGGAATAGAAATAAAGCACACACAAAGAGTGAAGATCATGGATTCTTTTGAAATGGGAGCATTTGAGAGGAAAGTGATTTCGCGCTCCGCTTGCGAGCTCCACGCACCACGTACGACAGCAAAACTTGGCGGAGATGTTCACAGCAGCGTATGCTACTCGTGGACTATGTTATTTCACCAAGCCTGAGGGGTGGTTCAGGGCCCCTTTTCTTTCCATTTAAACAATAAGTTTGACATTTTCTTGGTATAACATTGCAACAGTTCTGCGGGCAGAGCGACACCGATGACAATCATCAGTGCGTTAAAGACGACGCGGGGTTTTAAGCTAGACCATCAGCCATCTTGGTTGCTTCGTAAAGCTTTACATATAATCTGTAAATACAATTTTAATTATGTCTCTACCTGTGACAATACTAAACCAGTTTCGCTTCTTGTACTCCAGCAGTAGTTACCGTATAAACCGGAATATAAGTCGAGATTTTTTCATTAAAAAATCAAGCTAAAGTCACCCCTCGTCTTATATAGCGGTGTTTAGCCGAATGTGAGTCGTCGTCTGGCAACATGTGGTGTGTGTGTTTGTCAAAGCCTCGTAAGGCCGTATCCAAAGCCAATACCGGTCATTCCTCCATGATTTTTTTTATCGTTGCCGTGTTCTTTGTGTGCTTTTGCGTCCGACCTGTCCCAACATTTCTGTTTGGATCAACGCTTCGTGCGATTTGTTTGATTTTTTAATTTTTTGCCTGTTGAAGAATGAGTGGCGGCACGCGCAGGCAGTTTTCAGCAGCATTTAAGATAACAGTTATTGACTTTGCTGAAACGAACGGCAACATGGCCGCTCAGCGCCAATTTGGCGTTTCAGAAAAATGCGTGCGTTACTGGAGGGCACAGAAAGGCGAATTGCTGAAGTGCAAACCGTGCAAGACGTCCTTTCGTGGGCGTAGTGCGGTTTATCCGCAACTCGAGGACACCCTCGCGGACTTTGTGCGGGAACAGCGTGCGCGCTCGCTACCGGTCACCGCGCATACAATTCGCTGCAAAGCCGTGGAGCTCGCGCGAGAAGCTGGACTTTCAAGTGAGGAGTTCCGTGCCCCGGCCTCATGGGTGCGTCGCTTTATGAGGCGGAAAGGATTTTCACTCCGCCGCCGCACATCCATCTGTCAGAAGCTGCCGGTGGAGTTCGAGGACAAGATGGTTAGCTTCCAGCGCTTCGTGATCCGGCTTCGAGAGGAGAACAACTACATGATGGGGCAAATTGGTAATGCCGATGAAACCCCCGTGTGGTTTAACATGCCTTCGTCAACCACGATCACGGAGCGCGGCGCCAAGGACGTGAAGCTTTTGTCGACGGGCAATGAGCATTCGCGCTTCACCGTCATGTTGGCATGCACTGCAGACGGTAGGAAGCTGCCACCCTTCGTCATATTTAAAAGGAAAACGATGCCGAAGGAAGCATTCCCGCCAGGTGTTGTCGTTCGCGTGAACGAAAAGGGATATATGGACGAGGTCATGATGCTTGAATGGATCCGGGTCGTCTGGAACCGCCGGCCTGTAGTAGTCATGGGTGTATATTAGTGGTTTGTTCGTTTCAGTTTTATGACTTGCTTGCTGGAGAGCCTTTTTAAAATGACACAGGTGCTAATCATTTGATTTTCATTTATAGGAACCTGTTTATGTATTAAAATAAATGAACGCTTACAAATTAAGGAAGTTACAAATGTGTACGAGAAAAACGTAGGGCCCTTGAATTTTTTTTTGTTCCACAATAAAACGGCTTCAAACAACACACACACCACAACCTCACCTTTTGTGATAGCATTCTAATAATAGTGTGTGTTTTGTTTGAGGGACAACATGTATATTTTTCTGATGATAAGCTTTCACTGGTGCCATGAGCAGTTGTCGCCTGCATGTTTTCTATGCCCTTATGTTCGTTCAATAAATCAGTTGATCGTCAGCGCTTGTGTCATTCAGTCTGTTCTTTTGTCCATGTCTTAATTGTCACGCTGCTTTCTCTACCACAAAAAAAAATATATAGATCTGCTTCCAACAGTAAACACAATAACTTTATCTTGTTAACACAACAAACTGATCTAAAAGTTGTTCAGTGGACACTGAGCATGACAACTGTCTCCATTCCCACGTATTCAGATAGAAGTTCTGCGGGTAAAAAAAAAATAACTTGAACTGGCGGCCAAAAACGTTGTTCCAAGGTCTAGTTGTCATTTAAAGTTCATGGAGTGTGGGATAGGAAAAAGAGCTAAATATTTCACAGCCTGGTGTTTGGAGTCCTAGTCCATACTTGGTAAGTACGCACAGGATAGTGTTGCACAATTTTATTGGCTACGGTTGCCAAGTGAAATGAAATTCAATGTTTTCATAGATCCCGCGATTGGTAAAGTTTTGACGCCAACTTTAGCATCACAAACTTACCTGTATCGTTCCTTTGCCAGCTTTGCATCTCCTAATAAGCATTCCTTGGTGAGGCTCGTGGGGTTGGCAGATTGCTCCTGCACCTGGGCCTGTCAATGGATACACAAATCACATGGTACCATCGACATTTGTTGACCCCGCAAGCACCCTAAGGAAATGTTTTTGGTTGGTTCTTACATACAACATAGATGGAAAAACAAATGGGGAAGATGTTTCAGAAGTCTTGTGTGACAATACAGTACTACACTGCAGGCAAACTGCACCAAAATGAGAAGATTCAAATGAGAATAGCAAAGCTAGAAGAATGTGCTTAAGATAAACGGCATCACATCCGCCGTGGTGGCTCAGTGGCTGTGGTGTTGTGCTGCTAAGCACGAGTTTGCAGGATCAAATCCCGGCCGTGGCAGCAGCATTACGATGAGGGCTTAATGCAAAAACGCACGTGTCCTGTGCATTGACGGCATGTTAAAAATCCCCAAGTAGTCAAAATTAATTTGGAGTCCCCCATTACGGCATGCCTCCTAATCAAGTCGTGGTTTTGGCACCTAAAACCCTAGAATTTAATTAAGTTGAAGATAAAGGGCATCCAATTGCACTTGATTACGATTTTGATGTGCAATAAGCCATTTATCGTACAGGAACATGAACTGCACCCTTAGATGAAATTCATGAGCAAGATTCCTCGATTTTTTGCGTCTGTGCTTCACTTGTAACATCCATTTTTCATCTGTCCATGATCTAAACAAATTGAGGGGCCAAGGTTGTGGCAAGACCCATGACACAGTTCAGAAGCAAGGTTTCCAACTTTCCAACAAGAATGCTGGCATTCCAGTGTCTGATTTCATTTTGTCACCACTTATTTCATCACATCATTCCACATAGTTTTACTTCACTTAGACATATTTAAGACATGTTTTCTTTCTTCTTTAGCTATGCTTACCCTGTTAAGTAGTCAACCTATAGGTTTGTTTTACGGATATCTTCGCCCACATTATCATCGATACACCACCACCAGCCCCTAAGAAAAAGTCAGCTTATGTGAAAGCCAGTCTTGTCACGCTGTCAAATGTTTCATATCACCAGGGACATACGAATAGTGATTTTTGAAGCCAGATCGAGCATGAATAGAACAATAATTACATTGGATTGAACATGAATAATGATGACACTGAGTTGAATATGAATAGAAAATTATAACAATGAACCTAATAGAAGCTGAATTACAAAGGCACTGACTTCTATCAGACAGATTCCGAATAGCATCGAAGTACGATTTAGAACATTTCAAAAGTTTTATAATTTCACTAGCTGGCTTTACATTACTGGTTCACTGACTTGCAATTTCACAATGATGTTTTGTTTCAAGTCCATTCATCAGCCATCCCAATGTCAGTGCAAATTATTTTAAAGTTAGCCAAAAAGAAACTGCTATTTGCAATTTTGAATGGCAGTTTTTCAATTCAAGGCTGAAGCTAACTAATGATGCTAATTACAGTCTAAGTTTCTTGCATTAACTTAACCCTTCATATGCTCTATCTATTGCAGCATGTACTGTGTGCCCCTTCTCAATCTATTGCATGGCGCCAAGGGTATGCACATGCTTACCATGCTGCAGGCCCAGGTTCGATTCCTCATAGGGGCTAAATTTTCAGTTAGCATATTAAGGCCAAATAGAGACCAAAGTGGGGTCAGGTAGACAAAGAAATGCTCCCACATTTAAAGTCTTTTAGTTATGGCACACCCAGAAAATCAAGAATTCAGAGACACGCTTTTCTACTCACGGTGTAAGAAGGTCTGGTGGCTTCATTCCGGAGACTCTCACGCCTGCACACCTCGTTCTTGAGGTCGGTCAGTGTTGTGGCCAGGTTGTTAAGCACGGCTGTGATGTCAGCGTCTGGCAGGTTCTCGCCGAGGTCTGCCGAGATGCGCCGCAAGCAACCGGCCCGATCTTTCTTTCGCAGGGAAGCCGTCTGCTCCAACATACCGTCAAGCCGGTGCAGCACCTCCTGCCACTGGGTCGAGCTTGGCACATTGCTGGGTTCACCCATGCGGTTGAGCAGGTCTTCGTGTTGCTGTTGCATGGTTACCTGGGTGCAGGAAAAGAAAACGTTGCTGCGATTGTTGCTTAATCGATTTACAAATTCTTAAAGCGAAGCTTTTTCTTCGCCCCCCGCTTTGCAAGTGCTGGAAGCTGTCTTGTCTTGTCGAGTATACAACTTGGGCCATTGGATGTATGCCTGAACACACAACTTTCGCAACTGAGTATGTGCCACTGTCATAGAAGGGGTACAGAAACCCTGAATGTATTTAGATATTTGTCATAACTCTCTGCACACACACACACACACACACAGAGAGAGAGAGAGAGAGTGTCCCAACAATCATGCAACAAGCTTTAAAATTATGCAAATGCCACGTAGCTGGACAGAACCAAGATAATGTTGTTTCCATCGCTTGGAGATACTCAGATTATTTTTTTTTGCATTCTGCCTAATTACTTAATTAGTCTTCATTAATTAACTTCTCAAATAATATAATTAGGTGAAAAGTCTCAACGAGCAAATTGTAGTGCAACATGAAGAACTCCCGATTTAGCTCTCAGTTGCTCAACACATGCTATATAAAAGTGTTTTTCCGAGTGTGAAAGAAGCCTGCGAATACACACAAAGTGCCTCGAATGGCCAGTCGCAAAGCAATTTTGCGTGTATTCGCAGGCTTCTTTAACGCTCGAAAAAACACTTTTATGTAGCATGTATTGAGCAACAGAAAGCTGTATCGGGAGCTTCTCATGCTGCTCTACAATTTTCTCATTGACACTTTTCACCTAATTGTAACATTTGAGAAGTTACTTAATTAAGAATAATTAAGTAATAAGTGGTATGCAAGAAAATAATCTGAGTATCTCCATGCGACAGCAAACACCATTACCTTGCTTTTGTACAACTATGTGGCATCTGCATAATTTTAAATCTTGCTGCATGATAGTTGGGACACCTTGTATATATGAAAGTGAAGAAAGAAAACTGGAGGGCCCGATTTTTATTAGTCACATCATAAGAAGCCAACAAACAATGACACCAAGGACAGCATAAGGTAAATTATCTGCAGTTCTTAATTGAATTAAATAAATGATAAATAAATGAAAATGAAAGTGGATGAATAAACAACTGGTTGCAGGTAGGATACGAACACACATCTTCGCATTACGCATGCGATGCTCTGACCAATAGAGCTACCGCAGAACTGTTTTCCCATCATCTTTCTGGGGTATTTATGTTTATCTACTAGAACTAACTCTTGGAGTGTTAGCCAGCACAACCATTCCCGGCCGATGTGGTGGCGGATGTGGAACATCCATTCTGCCGCAGGCATCACGTCTACGTGAACTTCTTGGGTGAAGCCAACTGGTCAATAAACCCACACATGCTACCTGAAGGCATCAAAGCTGCCAGATTCAAGACCTCATTCATTACAGAGCAAGGGTTTCGAATCCGGCAGCCATGGCCAGCGACCGTTGAGAGGGTTTGCAAAGAAAGCTTCACTTTAAAATATTGTTTTGCACATTCTTCACCAGGGTAATGGATGAAGACTTCCTTAATGACTTCTTATGTTATAATTATCTCATTGTATGTGTGTGACCAGGTGAAGAAAGGATTAGACAGCTAGAAAACAATTCAAATGTCCATGTACTAAAGTCTCCTTAGCGTAAAATACACATGTTAATGGGTATTTTTGTACAGTCAATGATCGATTTTCCGGATGCCCGATTTTTCCGACAAGCTTGATAATTTGGATGCCTTCGCAGCACTGCCCCGTATTTCCACAGTGCCAATGTATGAAGACGTCTGAAATTTCGAACACCGAAACCCTTTGCCGTCCGACTTTTCGGTAGTTTTGAAAAAAACTTCTGCATGGTAGCAGAAGCCACCACTACGGCCATTTTGATTATGTCGCAGCCTCGAACCAGTGCTCGCGCAAGCCGATCCATTGGTAGCCGTAGTAATATCGTGCTATCGTTAGGCCTAGCTGCTTCGACATTCACAGTCAAGCATCCTTCTGTTTGGTGCCGTTTCAATTAAAGGATTCGTTACTGTCGGCAATGGCGTGGACTGCCTTTGCCAGCCTCACTTATGGTGTCGACGCATGGAAACCACAACAAGCATAATGCCAGTTCCCAAAAGTCAGCTTTGCCGCACTATAGAGGTGTTACACAATCAAGCATGCGCAATGTATTGTGGTGAAGCATACCGAGAGTGCAAAGGGGCCACTGTCATGCGACATGAGATGTGTTCCTTAATTATACATGCACACACCCACTGTCTCCTGTCAGAGTACAAGCACTGAAACGTCCAATAAGTGTGCTGGTAGGCCCTTCAAGCTATTTCGGAGGTGTCAGTGGCTATTTGAGCCTTTGAGGAGTTAAAGGCATGAATTCGTTTGTTCGAACTGCTTGATTTTAGCGACATTCTTGTGGTCCCTAGGGAGTCTGAAAAATTGGACATTGAATGTACCCATGCATTTTGTATTATACAGTAAAAGCTCGATGATACGATCACGGCTAATACGAATTTCCGGATGATACGAATTTTTCTGTGGTCCCGGCCGAGCCCCATTACTTTGCAACGTGCTAGAGAACGGTTGTTACGAATCGATTTTCAGCCTGCGTCGGTTGATACGAATAAACGCCGCCCCACCGACGGCCGCGAAAGAGAACAGCGCGCAGTCACGCGCTTTCTCTCCTTCTCATTTGGTGCGGAGGCGCGGCGCCGGACAGCGCGGACTCCGCGAGTGGGCGCGAAGAGTTTGAAGCGGTGGCGCTTCAAGAAATAAATGCTTTTTACGTACACGTGCCTGAGTGAGTTCACCTCTGACTCTTTTTTAGCTACAGTCGAATTTCGTTAATTCGAACACGCTTACTTCGAACATACCGCGTACCGACAATGCTCTTAGCAGCACGCCAAATAACGCGGCGGTGCCTCCGACCGGCATTGCTCCGACACCGCCATAGAGCAAAAGCTCAGGAGAGACCCCTCAATGCCGCGTGCGAAGGAACGGGGAAAAAAAAAAAAAAAAAGAACCCGCGGCGGAAATTTTCCCCTCTCTCAAATTGCAAGGTCGCCGTTTCTGCATCGTGCCGGAACAAGCGTGTACGTGCCGACTAGAGTGTTCTAGACAACCGTATTCTAGCACACACTAGTGCCGACGTCTCAGCCACGCGGATAAAATGGCAGTGAACCCTTCTCCTCTATTTTCTAGTCACATGTTGACTTTGCACGCTGCGGCAGCAGCGCAGAGGGAAGCAGCGGCGGAGGCACAGTCGGGCCAACGAAACTGCCACGCCCGCAAACGCTCGCTTCCCGATAACGGCAGAAAACGAAACTTCAGGGGGCGGCTAAAATAAGCTGGCGCCAGCACGGCGGCGGGCGCGCACGGAGATGTGCGCACGGAGTCGAAGGTGAGAGAGCTACGAGGGAGTTGAGAGGGAGGGCGAGGGGAGCCACCGAAGCGGCGGAGTTGACGCGTCCGCTTCCCTGCCGCCCTCCTCCCTCACCTTCGACGGTCTCCGCGCGCACCCGTGTGCCGGCGCCGCCCGCTCGCTCCCTGAAGCTTCGTTTTCTGTCGTTATCGGGAAGCGACCGTTAGCCGGCGTGGGCAGTTTCGTGGCCCGCGCTTGCTATGCGCTTGCGCGCCGCGATATTTCACGACTCGCACCGTTCGTGCATCGTGCTATGGTGCACGAATACTTCAAAAATACGTCCTTTTAATTCGAACAATTTTGCGGGCCCCTTCGAGTTCGAATTATCGAGATTTGACAGTAGTTTTAATTGTGTTTCGATGATACGAATTTCGGCTAATACGAATATTTTTCGTGACCCCGTGAGATTCGTATCATCGAGCTTTTACTGTACTTGCGGTCACCATAAGTGACCTTGTTATTAATTTGTGTGAACCATGTGGAACCATTACACCAACCTTGGCGGCTGGTTTTGACAACAATTGCCCTTCATTATTTCGAGCCAGGAAACAGCCCACAACATCTATCACAACATAGCATGTTTGAAAAGGCCCACTTACCTGCATAGATTTCAGCTCTGTCGAAACTGGCTGCACAATTTTCGAGACCTGTTCAATGCCTTTTTCGTGACACGATTCCAGCCTTGCAAACATGCCGCTCGTGTCCATTTGGATAAGTTCGTCCTTCAGGCTCTGCAGCTCCCGAAGCGCCGTGCTCTGGTTCAGCCTGATCTCGGCAAACCCATCTGACAAAGCCGAGCCGTTAAAGGCTTCTTCATCATCCCGGCAGCACTGTACCACCGAATGACCGGTGCTGGAAGCGACGAGAGCATTCTGCTGGGACGACCCTACTTTGTTCAGCAAATTCAGCATTTCCTGCTTTGTGGCAGCGTGGTACTCCGCGAACGCCTCAACGACTCTTTGGGTTGCATTTGCCACTTCCGACTGGGACGCCTTTTTGATCTCATCGGCGTAGAAGTCGAGCCGATCCAACACACGCCCGACGCCTTCTCTGATGTCGGACAGGTCCGGGGCGGCAGCGGCGGATGGCACTGTGACGATGTGACCATTTGATGGCAGATACAACGAGTTCAGTGCTTCTTGAGGCGCAGAGCCGGAGCTCACTTTGCTCGCCAACACAGCTTGTATCTCCTCTAGCGTATCCGTCAACACCCTCTGGTTGGTTTCGAGGCGCTCGAGCGTGTCATTGATGCTGCCAAAATTCTGCGTCCACGTAGTCGTCATAAGCTGGTTGTTGTCCCCTTCGAACAACCTGTTTGCATTCCTGTCTGAACCCAAGTCGTATCCCTTCGTGTGAAGGCTATTGTCGATGCCGTGGAGAAGGTGGGAGGTCTGCTCTGCGCTCTCAGAGAGTTTCTGCAAGTCCTTCAAGGCCGACGTGGACAGGCTGAGCAACCTGGAGATTCCTTCCTCGGCACGCTCAATGCTGTGCGCGGAGTCGGCCTTCAGATTTAGCGATGCAAGGACTTCGTGCAGAGCCCCAAGCTTTTCTTGTATTGCAGCAAACTGAGAAAGGAAAATGCAAGGCATCAACAGTGCAGCACATTGTATCTCTAAACAAAAATTTGGTGTTCTTTCTTCGCATTGTACACTGTCTGCACATTTATAACAAACTCATGTTTTGCACAAACACAGGGGTTCCAACAATGAAATCCCACTTTATCATTCTCATTTATCAATTTGCATTGAGACACAATGCAATGCGACCAATATGTGAGCCAGAATATAGAATCAAACTTCCGCCCGCTCACAGAAACAGCTGAATCTAGTGGTGTCTGTCTATCATGGCTGATGAATGACGACGAAGCTTTGAACAGCATATAGTAATAGGCATGCAAGGTATGTATGTGCAAGTTTCATAGCTTGCTTACAGATTTTAGCACTGCTCTTTGGTTCTACTTTGACTGGCGGGAAAAGCACAACAAGCACTTCGACGCAAGTAAGACACACTGTGGCCAAGCAATATGTGGTTTTAAGATTAGCTTTGCAGTCAGTAGACTACTGTATTTACTCGCGTAATGAATGCACTCGCGTAATGAACGCACCCCCCACTTTTCTAATCAAGAAGTGTGTTTTTTCTTTTCCTCGACTAATGATCGCACCCTGAACTTGCCGTCGTGAAGTAGAAGTGACACAGTACAATTTGGCGTCTGATATGGCGTCCGGCAGGTACGGTTGTGTCGGACGCCATATCGTACTGTGTGTCTCCTACTTTTATTGTGATAGCAATTATATGGACACTCCAGGTGCATTTTTGCCGTTGGCGCCTACAATAGCGGCTAAATCTCCCGCGTTCAAGGGAGCAAAGTGGGGAGGAAACGCGCCGTATTCCATCAAGCACATGGCTCCAAGAGGGAGGGGAGGGAGGGGGGGGGGCGGCACAGCAACTGCGCATTGCACGGCTGCGCGTGCCCTTCTCTTGAATGCGATTTGCGTTGGGGCCTGAGTCTAGGTGCGACGATGGCTTATACCTTTGTGTGTGCTCCATTCTCGCCGCTTAATTTGCATTGAAGCGATACACAGCACGAAGGTCACTTTGCTCGCTGTTGCTGACGCTCTTCCTCAGGCCAGCGTTTTGACAGTGAGTGTCCGCGGACACCATGCTTGTTAATTTAGTTAGTTAGCGAATGTTTGCAAGATTATACGGTCGATAAAACTACTATCCTTACTTTATATAGCTGTGTATGCATTTGCTATCATAATCGATGGTTCGCCTTTTACGGGCGAAACCGACTTGTTTAGTGGCCGCGGAAACAAAATCGCTGAAAATTTTACCCCGCGTGATGAACGCACCCCCCAAATTTGTGCAGATTTTTCAGGAAAAAAAAGTGCTTTCATTATTCGAGTAAATACGGTATATCAGCATCGATCAATATGCGATCAGTAAACTTGGGAAGCCCTGCCTCGCACATCATAGGAAAATCATCAGTCTGGGAGAATGAACAAGGCACACATGTGCCTGGTCATCTGCAGAATGATATTAATGCATGCTATGAATAGAAAATGTTACATGCTTGCTGTTAATATAAAGCCACAGTTAGACAATGTTAGCAAACAAACAATCGCACTTGCAAAGTGGCTAGCACAAGATAAAAATAAGAAAGCATTTTCTGGGTGAGAGTTGTGACAAACTATGACGATATGCTGCAGATCAGCAGGATGGTGCCTATAGAGAATGTGGCTTTCAGGAACAATACATTGTAGTCAGCTATGGAGAATACTAAAAAGTTGCATCATTTTGTAAATTGACCAATTCTTGAAGCACACACCTCAGTAGTTGTTTGTGTAGTCAATAAATGAACATCCTTTTCATTGATCTTTAGCAGAAGCTTCTCTCGTTCTTCAGACCACTGTTTCTCCTTTTCGCTGACAATTTCCTGCAAACAAGATGTGGATGAAACAGTCTGCCATATCGCTTCCATGTCATTATATAGTCGAGCCTGGTTACGACAAACTGCTTTAATGTAAAAAATGTTCGCTGTACGAGTAACTTCATTCTTAAAACTGTTTTAGGATCAAATGAAGATGACTCCATCTCAATATGTCATTACTGAACAAAGAGTCAAATAAAGAGCTTTGAAGAATTTCTTAATGCCGACATCTTGTCACTCTTAGAGACTTTCTTGTAAATGCATCAGCCACAGCCACATATGTATTCCATAAAAATTCTGCACACATGCTGCAAACATATAGCAGATGCAACACAGAGAACATCACATGCAAGCAAGGGCAATAACATCTGTTAGTCGATATTGCATAGTTGGACTTGATTAAATTTGATTTTTTCAAACCATTCTGCCTTCCACACTTAGATCTCACACATGAAAAGCACCTTACAGTGTGCCTTGCCTATTGAAATCTATGACGACAGTGCATAAGAAAGCTTGAAGTCATCTAAGACAAGACTACGTAAAATGACGCGCTCCTCGAATTTTTGAAAATGAATGTATGCTCAAGCCGTTCATTTACCAAGTCTCAAATCTTTTTAGAGGCAACAGAGATTCAACTTGCTTGAGCAAAAGTGCAAATGGTTTATGTCAGACAGAGCTCTTCTTGCTCATGTAGCAATTTCTATGAGTGGTGATCCAAGCAAAATAAACTTCCACATAATCCCTGTATTTCGCGAAAATATAACATGAGTACGATATAACGCGAAGGGAAAGTAAGTTCTGACAGCTTGGAAAATAAGAAAGGAACAAATATAACGACTGCAATGTGAAGAAACTACTTGTAATGCAGTTATATCCATGCGCTTAGGATGGGACCTACAAGTATAGCATAATGGGTGATTACTGATCAGTTATCATGATGCACACCGACGATAAATTACCTTTGTGTATGCAGGGGACCACGTGTACATAAATCACTCCAATTTACCATCAATCACGCTATGTTAAAGAATTGTAGCAAGAGCACAAAGCACTGCATTGCAGTGCTATATGGATGCACATGAAGGTGTTTGCATAATGGGTTTGTGTGGATACCCACATCTGTAGTGCACTAAAGCCACTTGTACCTACGGTCACAAGATGTGTTTGCTTATGGAAGTCAGACTCCTCAGAGCCAGAGAGATGTGCTTTCAGCAGTCACAGACTAGCCTGCTCTGCTATGAAAAGGTTAGCTCTCCCTCAGTGCTTGGTTGCCTAGTGGCCAAGGCTGCCACTGCATTTTGAAGAGCAAAATTGGTAAAAAAAAAAGACAATAATAAGGGATAACGTTTTCATTATATTCGTGGCATGGTACACAATATAACAGAAGGTGTTTTCTCAGAGTAGTAATTCTGTAAAATTGACTTGCATTGTATTCATGCAAGTATGGCATAAAATGCCAGCTACACAAGGTGAACACACACACACACACACACACACACACACACACACACACACACACACACACACACACATACAAAAAACAAAATAGTGATAACAATATGCTCCAGCCTTGATGCTCACCTTAAACAATGCCTCTTGCCTCTCGCTTGCATCTTTGTAAATGTCTGCTGACTCCTTGTATGAGCTCAGCTGTTTCTGCAGGAACTCGATCTCACGGTGAAGCTGACAATCCATAGAAAAAAAAAAGAAAATATATATATACATATTACACACTGATGAAATGGCTACAAAATTAATCTCTACGCAACAAGCATGAAACAAAATTGGTGCTGCTGAAGACGTGCATTTACAAAGTCTTCATGTAATAATTATAAGCTGCTACATATATGTATGCGCATCCTTTTCATTTTAACAGAACTGTTCAATGTACCAAGGTAAACATACTTAGCACTTCTTTTCAGCAAATCTATCTACAAAACAAGGGATGAATTAAGCAAATGTGATTGGGAAACATTTGTAGGGCCCTTCTATAGAGTAAATTCTCTGGCAGACATTGAAAGAACCACTCAGCTGTGCTTGTTATTGGGAGACAGGATGCAAAATGGTAACCACACGGAGCTGCACTGCATGTGTGTTTTTCTTATCGCAAGTTTTTTTTTTTTTTGAGAGAGATCTATACAATGTATGGCAGGAACCTACTCGGAATACTTGCGCTGCTGGAAAAATTATACTAGCACATATTTTTTACAGAACAGATTGTGCCGCATTACACATTACGCGTTGGTCACTGCTGCTGTCAAGCCTACACATACTAGGTTGCCTACTGCAGACAGTGGCACAGAAATATTCCTCTGCACAACAACTTTAACGGTTGGGACAATATTTTGCTGCCCTCAGTGATTTAATGCTCACAGGAAATATGATTGCCGCTGTTGTCCCACATCTCTAATGGCTACAAGAACGCACACTGCTGCACAGCATTGTTGTGCTGCTTCTTCAACACACAAAAAACAAAAACAAAATGCCCAGTTTAAGTGTACTTATTAGGGATGTGCGAAACATTCGACTAACGGATAGAATAGTACACAATTCGATTTGATGCTTGAATCAAATAGTCACTATTCGTAAATGCCAATATTTTTCTAACTACCTTTAGAATATTTCACATCATAAACTGCACCCAAATAAACATAAAATTAGAGCAAAAGTGAGGTAAGGTTTCACCCCCACGGGCATAGTATATACATCAAATGTGACAACTTGCATATAGTGCAGCAGGCTACGTAACTTAGGTAGCGATACTTTACAGACTGTACAGCGACCATTCGCACTCTGTGAAGAGCCCCGTGCATGCGACGAAAGTACTTCTTTGCTTCTGATGCCCCATTTGTGCTTTTAATAAACAATGCTTCATAACGTACTATGTAATGGCAGAAACTTGCTAACCTTGAGAATACTGGGATGTAATCATCATTTTATATTAATTGTGATAACAGCTGTTCATTATTCGAAACTATTCGATTTCCAATTCAATTCGGTCTCAAAAATTACTATTCGCACAGCCCTAGTACTTATGCTACAAGCTACAATCAGACCTCAATATAACAAACATGGATTTATTGAACTGAACTAATGAAGTAAATATATAATTTGGTTGGCCATGCTTTACTTTAACGAGTATTCTACTGCTATAATGAAACTGAAAATGCAATATTCGAGACAATATCAGTTACAGCAATGTAAATTTTGGTTTGCTCACACTCAAAGTATTATTCTGGTAGCAAAAATATCAAATAACTGAACAACAGCAACTTGAAACAGCCCATTCTGTATGCACATGCACATTCTGGCCAACAGCTTTGGCTAGGCTGGCCCACAGCCAACAAAAATTAAAAATTAAATTATGGGGTTTTACGTACCAAAACCACGATCTGATTATGAGGCACGCCGTAGTGGGGGACTCCGGAAATTTGGACCACCTGGGGTTCTTTAACGTGCACCTAATCTAAGCACACGGGTGTTTTCGCATTTCGCCCCCATCGAAATGCGGCCGCCGTGGCCGGGATTCGATCCCGCGACCTCGTGCTCAGCAGCCCAACACCATAGCCACTGAGCAACCACGGCGGATCACAGCCAACAGGAGGATTGCATGTGATAATATCAATCGCACAGCTGCACACTAATGACAGTGCAAAGTGCATTTGTATTTTAGCATTGCTCATGTGCCATGTATTAGCACGGCAAGACGCTGATGGGCCATCAAAATCAACAGGAGACCCTTTGCAGTTGTGCTTTTTTTGCACAGACTCGATTGCAAGGTTCTTTTCGGCCTGCGTGTTTATAACGAGCATCAGACATAACAAAGCTAGTTCCATGCAAGATCAAACTTCATTATACTGTGGTTCAACTGTACCACCATTTCTCAAAAATGCATTGCTATTTCTTTCAACTTCCCCACTGCTTGCAACTCATATAAAATCACACTTTTTGGATAACTGCTGCATGAAATTTAATAAAAGGGGATAAACGTCATTCAATAGCTGCTTTACATCCTCAAGTAATATATAAGTGCAATTCATGTCCTTGAATCTACTTTTTCTTGTCAGTGGAACTTCAGAGGTTATCAAAGGGAAGTATGTTCATATCATACTACTACATACTACCATAATATGTCCTCCAAGATAATGTAACCTGGCACATGTCAACATCCTGTTGGCATCTTTTGCATCTGTGCAAAGTTTTCTTTGGGTTTCATTTGAACACCTTTTGTAGAAAAACTATGAACTTGTAAGAGTAAGGAAAAGAAAGTGAAAGGTGTGGCAGCAAGTTTTGTTGGACTCTTACATCTTTGATGAGCCCTTTTGCACTTTTCAGTTCTTGTTCCAAATCGGCTAGCTTGCTGTCAATGGTATCCTTGGCCTCAAAATCTCTGTTGGAAGGAAGCAAGTTTTAGAACCATCAGGTTGAGTGAGTAATGTTATTGGAGTGCGAGACATCAGGACCAAGCAGAGAACCAAAAACACGAGACTTTCTTCCTGCTTGTTTTAAATGTTTTTCCAGGGGAATAAACAACAACAATAAGACAGAACTGTGCTGGGATAACATAACGATTCTATTACAATGCAATTCCGTTTCATGCTTCATCAGTGGTCTAAGCGGCACTGTGCCCATGTTATCACCTGGACCGGCCGGTTGTAACAGTGGATAATAAGAAAGGAATAGAACTGAGCAAAAGTAATTTTTATGTTACAATGGCCCTTAACTTCGTAATGCATAATGTATTTAGTGCTTTGTCAGATTGCCAACAAATGACTTTCAACAAGATTTAAATTCCACAGCAGTAAAAGTTACGAAGCTGCTAATGTCTTCCAAGAAACCACATCTTTTTGCCATAGCCTTTGTCGCAATGACTTAGTGGCTTTATGTTCAGAATGTGGCAAAGCAAGTCTGACACAAGCAACATTACAGGATATCAAAGATTTTTATAGCTAATACTAAAACAAGACAGGAAAAAAGCTGTACTCTGCAATTAATAACAAATTGGCACTAATGTGACAGCACTGTGATGCATATGAATTGAATCATATAAACAAACATGCATGTTTGCTTTTGGGGTAGTTTGGTTGCTTCCTGCACAAAAAGCCATGCAGTGAAACCCAAAAGCCTTTAAAGGTAATCTGCAAAGTGAGTGTCACAGATGTCCATGTCTGAATGCACATGTTAAATGCACAATAATAGGCCTGCCCGACAGTGTTAAAAGCCAGACGTGCCTTGTAAGGTTTGAGACTAACATGTTAACCATGTGCAGATGTTAGAGGTGCAGAGCAGCAATGTCTGAATATTTGTGTTTCAAACTCAAACCAAATATAACTATAGTTGCATAATTATAAACTTTAGAACAGCAAATGACATTTAAACAGATAGCTCTGCGAACATGCCTTCAACATGTCTATCTGGCTATGTTGCAAAGCTCTGAGGCTGCTGTGCAGCATAAACTTCGAGACAAATCAAATTGTTTTCCCCCTGTGTAAACATAAAACGTTTGGCGTGTACCATCAACTTTACCAATGAAGCTGCTATCCTGATTTATTTTATTTGATCGATATATGACATTCTGTATTTAATTCAACATTAAATTTTTGTTTGTACACAGCATGTAGTAAAGAGTTATGGGCTAGTGCATTCTCTGCTTTATGTTACATACACGCTTCAAAGGTAATCAAACCCGGGACCTAACAAGTGCGTGGGAATGCGCTGAATGGGTGCTCAAACTTTCTCAACAATTACCCCACCTCAGAATGGCTTGCTCTCTCTTAGCGAGCTGCAGTTGCAGCTCTCTTGCAAACAAATCTGCCTTCTTTCGATGCTGAATCTCTTCATCCAGCTCAGCCCTGTCGGCCACCAAGAAGACAAATGAAGAACCCTCTGAGCACTTCATATCTCGCACAAGAACTCAACATGCTCAGCCTGGCATAGTATAACTGTTACATATTCAGCCACATATTTACTGCAGGCTAACATACATGATTTCATGGGCAACAGCTGCAGAGCTGCTCATTTTACAGTGTCCAACTGTAACAAGTGCTTCACCACTGCAAGCTCTAGAAAATGACTTCACATGCACGGTGAAAGCAGAAACAATTGAGTGTGCAGGTACACATTTAAACAGTGGCCAAAACACATCATCCTCTACTGTGATCAAACCCGTATCGGTAACATTTTTTAAACAATGTCGCCAGGTCATGGCCCAAAACACTCCACTTTAAGTTAAACGTCACCACGTAACAATGACGATGATGACAATGACTTGCTTAGAATTCTTTTTATTGTATTGTTTTATTTGCAGCTAGACGCCTTCCTTCTTATTCTTTAAATTATAGCTTTAAGTTACCCATGCACTGGTGAGGCAACAGTCGGAGCACAAAAAGGAAAAGTAACTCCCCATTTGCTAAAATGGTAGTGGATCTCAAGACTGGGTTGCATAGAAAAGTAGCTTTTATGTACCCAGATGACTAATAAGCTCTTTGGTATGTCTTTAGCAGTATAACGAGCAGAGGTGCATATATCTAATGAGGGTGAGGCATTCAACTTGGCCGAAGTCCGTTGAGGAATCTTGCTAAAGTATTTCACAGGCTATTTATATCCCCCCCAAAAGTTGCTAAGACTGCAAAAAGCAAAGTGCTGTTAAGGTGACTGAAATTCCCTAAATTTAGCAACTTTCTTACTAATTTACCAACACTAGATAAAACAGAACTATCACAATGAGTAAGACTACCCATGCAATCTTGTAGCGCAGCTGCTATGACATGCACATATGTTACAAGCACACCACATGCATTTCAACCATGCGTGGTTAGTAGAGCTTTGCCAAGATGAATGGAATTGCAAGGTTCATTGACCACTAAGACCTCAGGTTGCAGCGCAATGTAGCACGAAGAGGCCTGCATGTTGCGCGCACAACCGCTTACCGCGTTGAGCTGACCTCCCTCTGAAGTGTGGTGACCAGGTCTCCTAGGTCAGACTGTTGGAGCTGCCGTCAGTTCAACAACATGCCTGTCAAAAATAAAAACAGTGCCTCATGTAAATGCGGATCCTAAACGATCTTACACAAACTGCAAGAGAGTGAGTATCAGGCCATTGCCAAGCTCACTGATGGAGAGAAGAGAGATAGAAAAGAGACAGTGTATACATAGGGATGCATACCTGCCAAACTGCCAATATTAAAATTTGTAAATAGTCCCATGAAAATGGCAAATTGAGGGAGAGGAGGGAAAGCACACATTATTTGGGGGGCCCTGAGCGCACACCTTTTGTGGGATACATTTGTATTTTATTAGCAATGATTTACCTATAGACGCAGACACCAGCGACAGCAAATTTGGAATGGCAGAGACTGACAAGCAACAAATTCACAGTTACTTCTTTAGATCACAGTGACTTTTTACAGCAGCTTCACTGTTGGCAATTTGGTTTGCATAAGGTTGTCCGAAGCAAGTACCCCTCTGACATATGGCTTCTTGTGCTGCCACATGAGGGCAGCACAGGAACCATCACAATATCTTTTTTCTACGCATTTTTTGATGCGAAAGCATCAAATGACCCATTGAGCGAAAAAGCCGGCAGCGTCTGTAGCAGCAAAATTTCCCAGTGGCTGCGACGGCATGCTCATGACAACACATGACTCGCACTAGCTGGCTCGGGTATCTACGGAGAAGAGCAAGGGAAAAGGAACGCCTGCTGCCATGGTATTGTGTGAGGAGAGAGGGCATCGCCGCGATACCACATCACCCTCCCTCTCGGAAGGCTGTGTTATCCGCAAGTTCCTTGTCCGTACAAGCTCTCGCCTGCATTCTGGTCAAATCAAAACGTGCCAAGCATCTCAACGTGCTCGCTTACTCGTGAGAAGTTCATAACTCGAAGGACCGCTCAGAGACGTTCAACTGGACATTAACGCTTTTGCATTCACAACTCATAAAACTGTAAGTGCTTAGGTGTCCTCGGATTTTTTTTGCAATCTTGCACCACCCTATCTTTCAACGCCACTAAAACATTTTCGTGAACACAATTTATTTTCAGGGAACTCGACACACCATTCGTAGAACCTTGGGCCAAGCCCAAATTTATAAAATGTAAGAAAAATTCTGGGGAATTGACAAGTACGGGGATGTGCATGCCCCGTCATCATGTATGCGCACATCCAGCATGACAGAGCTTCAACAACATGCTTAGCAGCTGAATGCTATAGCCAATGAGCTACCACAGAAGCCTGCACACCTTGTCGTCACTTCCTGTCTGTCTGCAACAGAGCTTTTTGTCGACCGACTTGAGGCGTTCGATCTTTTGCGAACAATTTGTGAGCCTCCATTGGTGCTGCATGGGTCATCGGGAGGCCTCGGTGACACACTGTCTGGCCGACCGTTGCTGTCCCTTAGGAGGCTGGGTCGCCTGGAACCACCAATGACCAGCGGACTTGCCCTTGATGGCGGTGCCGACGATGATGAGGAACTCCAAGAACTGCGGAGTCGATTTTTGCTCAACCGGGGAGGCCTCTGCGGCGTACCAACATCTGCAAAACCAAGAGCCCATCATAAACGATGTCACCATCACCATTAGCCTACCGTATTTACTCGAATAATGAACACACTTTTTTTCCCAAAATATATGTGCAAAGTTGGGGGGGTGCGTTCATTATGCGGGGAAAAATTTTTAGCATTTTTTTTACACGGCCACCTCTAAAGAAGTCGCAGTTTCGCCCGGAAGGCAAACCATCGATTACGATAGCAAATGCTTAGAAAGCTACACGAAGTAAGGATAATAGTTTTATCGGCTGTATAAACTGGCAAACATTCGCTAACTATGTAAATTAACAAGCGTGGTGTCAGCGCGCACAGGCAAACATGAACATATCACACTCGATGACTGCGGACACTCACTGTCAAAACACAAGTGTGAGGAAGCACAGCAGCAACAGCGAGCGAAGTAACCTTTGTGCTGTGTATTGCTTCAATGCAAACTGAGCGACGAGAACGGAGCACGCACAAAGGTATAAGCCACCGTTGCACCTAGACTCGGCCCCCCACGCAGATCGCTTTCAAGATAAGGTGGCCGCGCAATGCGCAGTTGTAGGTGCTGCCCCCCTCCTCCCTCCCTCCCCTGGTGCCATGTGCGCAATGGAGTACGGCGCGTTTCCTCCCTCGAACGCGGGAGACTGAGGTGGAGATCATCGACGCCAACGGCAGAAATGCGCTTGGAGTGTCTATATAATTGCTATTGCGATAAAAGTACGAGAGACATGGTACAATTTGGCGTCTGATACGGCGTTCGAAACAATTGTACCTGCTGAAGGCCATATCAAACGCCGCATCGTACCGTGTCTATCCTACTTTATGGCAGCAATTTCAGGGTGCGTTCATTAAGCAAGGAAATAAAAAAAAAAAAACACACACTTTTTGATAAGAAAAGTGGGGGGTGCATTCACGATGCGAGTGCATTCATTATGCGAGTAAATATGGCATTTAGGCAGGTCAAAGGACCCTTACAGCAACCTCCAGTTAACCCATCATACACTTAATTTTTTAACCTGATTGCGTTTTAACCTGATTGATTACCATTCATAGTGTTTTACATATACACTGGCTGAAAAATATAAATGCAGTAGTACAATACACAAAATAAGAAGACGAAGGAGCTGTGCAACCCCTAAACAAGTGTTGATTAATAATGTCCATTAAGATTTGTAAGTTTCTATAGACACTTGTTCTACTACAGACATCAAAATTGTGGCATATAAAAATTGGTCTTTTTTCAGGGAGGTTGAAGTCAAAACAGTGGCATGTAAAACTGCTCTAGTGGCACCTAAGTGAGCTGTGACTGCGGAAGAGATAGTGCGTAAAGATTGTCATGCTGATACCAAAAGTCGTTGCATTGCTGTGAAAAGCGAAGCGGAGCATCAATGAGACTTACGAGTAAGACGAGTAAGAATGCATGCTCTCCCTGCTTTGAGAACATCAACATTTTGAAACAATCCAACAATTGCTTTCCTGCGTTCATGAAGGGCACACTGGGACTTGCCCTCATAAGTTCACAATACCAACAGCAGGCACAGGCGGTGTCATTTATTACGTGTTTGCAAGGGAACTAATTGTTTGAGCAGTATCAAATTTAAAGAGCCACGGCTATGTCTACTACTTCAGTCTTCCTGGGCTGCTACTCACACTTCTCAATGCGCGACCCAGCACGGCACCATCGACCACCATATCTCAACATAAACGTGCCAGACTAATAGCATAGGCACGTCAACATGTTAAAAAAGGACATTTCAATATGCAATACTTCAGTGTTGGCACTTAAACGCATGCCGACTACTCAACCCTTGTTTCCTCCCATATCTTATGCAACTCACGCATTCCTTGGTATCTACGCAATAAAAATTTAATAAACATAATTCACATGTGCTGTATGGACAAATGCTTCGCATGAACATATGCTACTCCCTTATTGTGTGGAATCTGCAAACGTTTTTTGTTTTTTGCTTATCACAACCATGTGAAGCAACGTTGCGTGACTAGCCCACAGCCCAGTTGAACCACAAATGAAGCCATAAATAGTAGAAAAGTTCACGTGAAACCCAACACCTGGAGGGCAGCAAAATGACTATAGCACCAGATTTCCCTCTCGTAACTTCAGCAGAAAACTCTGGTTGCTGCCCTGCAGTACGAATTTCACATAGCTTTGTTCAGACAGATACAGTTTCACTGTTCTGGTGAAGCCTGCTACTGCAAAACCACAGAAAATGCACAGCACAAAAAGTGCCGCACTCCTTACCATCCGTGCGTGGTTGATGTTGCTCTACTGATGGCTTGCGCTGAGGGCTAGTAGATGACTTGCGTGGTGCTGCTGTTGGAGGGGAGTTACTTGGAAAGCTTGCCTTTGCAGCCTCGTCCGCGTTTACGGGAACACTTGGATTTCTTTCCCAAATTTCCTCAGTTCCATGAAGTGTGTCCATACGTCCTAATGTGCCTTCCATCACCTGATGAGGAAAACAGTGGAAAAAAAAAAATTTCAGTCGCGATTCAGCGAAATTCAGAGAAATTCGTTGGGCAAATCCATGATTTAAACCATGTTCACCACATTGCAAAGTGTTGTTCAGGAGCTCACAAGTCCTGCCTCTTCGAGAAGCGAAGTGCGAATGACGGTGGTCCAGAGCAGACACCCATTAGTTGCACTATATATATATATATATATATATATATATATATATATATATATAAATGGAACCTCGTTGTACGTTCATCATTAAATACGTTTTCCCGGCACCATCGTTCGCAATCGAGAACACAAGAAATGATCCAATACCGTTACGCTCATTGTTTACCGGTTCATAGGTTCTCGGAAAACACGATTTTTTCGGCACCAACGTTCAGTAGGTCGCCAAACTGCGATCGTATAATACGTTTTCCGGCCGCTAGATACTATGTAAACACGAAAATGCATGAGGCGCACGCGATCTAGAACAGTAGAACCGCCGTGGCAGCTTCACCGCAGTACTCGCCTATCCGTCTCACGTGAAAACGCCGGCGCACACTCAGTTTCTCATTTCAGTACTAGTATGGTATGGTAAAGCTTTATTTAGAGAGGGATGGCTTATCGGCCTATTGAGGGTAATGGAGTTGGGGAATTGAGAGATGAGGACAGTAAATCTTCTCATGAGTCGTCGCACGCCGCCTTCACAGCTATCACTGTCAATCCTATTGCGATAAGCATGTCTTCGCCTATCTGTTTCACAGCGCATAGTGCCGTCGGAAGCGTAGTGCACGCATGTAATTGGCGATAACCAAAGCGCGCCACCGTTCCTGCTGCAGACTGCGATAGTATGCATTTTTTGGCCGCTAGATCCCATGCGAACAAGAAAAGGCGCGAGGCACGCGCAATCGAGAACAGTATATAGCTACCCGTCTCACGTAAGAACGCCTGCGTGCACAGTTTCTTATTCCGGTACCGGCAAATATCCGCCCGAGTTGTCGCATGCCGCATTCACAGCTATTGCCGCCAAACCTATTGTGACAAGCATCTTCACCTATCTGTTTTACAGTGCATGGTGCGTAGTGCCATTGGTAGCGTACTGCACGGTTTTAGTAGGCGATAATCCAAATGCGCCGCCGTTCCCTGCTGCAGGCCACGGAATGTGAGCATCACACTTCACTTCAGTGGCATCCGGCGTCGCCCGCCAGCTCGATTTCGTTTTGGTTTCGCATCGCCCTATAGCAAACAACAAAATGCGTCTCGGGCCACCGGAGCACCACCAGCTCAGCGCGCGCTTGCATCTCGGGCTGCAACGATCCGCGCGACGCTTCACATTACGTAGATGTCAACAATAGTCTGTCAAATTTTTTTAGTTACTTCGGATCGTATGTTTTCCCGGTAAGTACGTTTTTTTCCAAAACATATGAACAAGGTTCTACTATACACCCCATACACAGAAACACTCTTCTAAGCTCTCCTATCCCCTCACTACCAATACCACGTGACCGGCTTCCCACACTTCGTAAACTTTCTTCCACTTTGACACATCTAATGGTAAAGCATTAAAAAAAAAAAAAGGCTATACGTATATACATTCACCAACTCATAATTCAGACATGGTGGACTACCCAAAAAATGTCACAGTTTCGCCCTAAGGGCGAAGCAATGAATGCGATAGCAACACAGCAATGTCATACGAAGTAAGGTGAGCGGCTTTGGTAGCAACAACACGCAGAACTGTTGTCGACGCCATCGGCGTTTTGCCCGCGTTAGCTCAAAATGCGTGCGGCGTTGGTGACTGTTGCTGGAGCCTCTGATATAAATAGGCACTTGGTGCCGCAGCTAAACGTCGCCTCCCTTCCCTCCCCCTCCCCCACGGCCTCTCGCGCGTCCGAAGAAGGCGCGTTTGCTCTACATATATGGTGATTGTAAAGGAGAAAAGAGACGCCTACTTCTGCAGCCCTTAAGCGAGCACGGCGCCGAACGCGCGTTTGTTCTCCGCCGTGCGTTCACTCCCCGTGAAAGACGCGCCCCTCGCGCCCTTTCACTCGCACATACAGCGTTCGGCGCGCGGCGACGATTTCATCTCCAAATGACGTCATACGGAACCTCACGGCGACGGCGACGCCGACGCCGACGGCAGAAATCTGCTTTTGAGTGTCCATATAATTGCTATCGCAATAAAATCAGAATAATTGGGAGTCCAAAATACTGGATTCACCAGAAATTAAGTGACCTTATTCCACAAGCTTAGTCAAAAATGCTTGACAACGCATTCCTGTGCACATACTATATGATTGCACGTGACCTGGTCCGTCTATTGTTCAACCACTATCATGCTGTCGCTACATATAGACAAAAGTGCAGTTAATGTGTGCACCAAATCTCCATTCACTGGCAACTTAAATAGACCCTGCTTTACGATGTTGAATCACAAAAATTTGTAAAAGCAGTCAAATAAGTTGCCTCTGACAATGTCAGTATCTTGCAAGTAAAGAAACACGCCCTAAGTCAGCTGAATACGCTAAAAATCACAAATGTAGCCTTTCCAACTAGTGGCACGAATTGTCCTGTGGTTTGGCTGCGATCAGCAACATATCAAAACAAAAACATTGCACTTTCTGCTGGACTTGGTGGCTGAATTAGCACATATTGTGCTGGCAGAGTCTGAATTATTAAACTTAACACTGCCACTTGTTTGAAATTTTTGTCCTCCTAATGCATTACGTCTACAGCGCAAATGGCAGTGCTGCAAAGCTGTCTGGATAATCTAGCACGACCAAATTATCTGTGCCTGCATAGTAGGTTGGCAACCGTATATACAAAAAGAAAAAAAAAGTTTATCTTTTGCCCGAAAGGCAAAGCATCGATAGCGGCCGCAAAATATTAGACCACATGACTTAAGGTTTGTAGTTTTATCACCCATTTAAATTGCAGTAAACGTTTGCTTACTAATTAAATTAACAAACATGGTGTGATGTGTGCACAGGCAAATATGAGCAGATATCACTCGATGACCGCGTACACTCGCTGTCTCAATGCTGGCGTGATAAAGAGCGCAGGCCTTGGGGAGTGAATGCTTCGTGCTAACTCTCGCTTCAAGACATTTCCAAAACTTGAGATCACGTGACCTCAAACACTAGGCGGGGACAGCGCACTTGAAGCGACCAGCCATCCACACGTGTGCGCAGACAGCCATGCACAGCCACGGCTGGGCTAGAGGAGGTGATGCGTGCTCATGTGTGTGCTCATGTGACCCCCTAGGGGGTACTTGATTATGCGAACTCTAACACTGAGTGTGCAGAAGACAGTGCGCATCAAGCCATCATGCTTCTTGGCTCACCCTCCCAAGCTTTTTTGCACCTGCAGAATATGGTGCACGGTCACGATCTTATCGCACTCGGACTTTATATGGAACCACACGGCAATACTGATTGTAACGACATCGCCGACGGTAAAAATTCGCCTGCAGTGTCCATATAATTACTATCTAAATAAATGAACCACATAGTTCAGCAAATATAGAATTTGCTAAACGATTGTGCACCCTTTACTCAGAATCAGCGAAACATGAGAACTGCATCGTTCTGAGTCACTATTTCTTCCTTTCTTTTCAATTCTTACTGTTCATCTGCAAATGCCACACAGATGCAAATAAATGAACATACTCACTTTATTTGAATTAGTGAGCAAGCCGAACAGCACAAAGTGCAAGCGTTAACTCGTTTTTCATGTTCCTATATGTGCAGGCTCACCCGCTTTTAGAATAAGCACTTTAGGGGGGACGTGGCTTTGAAAATCAACTTCCTGATTTCTTCATGGATTTTGATGAAAATTGGCACAAATGTTTAGAATGTCTCCCTGATACTTCCATAAAAGTTTCAGAGTGATACCTTGAGAACATTTTATTGAGCAGAATTTTTCTCTCTTGAACTTTCTGGAGGGCCTGGGGAGCTTAAAAAACATGATGGAAGGCTCGTTGAGTATTGACTGCATAGCTCAATGCGTGCTGAAGGTCGTGACAGTCTTACTTTTTTTTTTTCGCAACACAAATTTTTTAGATAGTCATTTTTCAAGTTACCTTCGCACCGAGCACACTTTCGGGGTGAACGAATAGCCCTGCCATAAATTTATAAAAAGTCAAGATAAAAATGCAAGACTGTCTCGACCTGCACTGTAGTCCAAAGAACGTGACAAAAAAAACAGAATCAAAATAGGCTAAACGGTAACGAAGAAATCAGCTCCAGAAACTGAGCAGAAAGGCGAAAAAACAGTTTTGAGAAAACGGCTCTCAAAGTTGCACCTTCTCTTCAGTTCTCTAAAACGCACCAAAGTTGTAATCTTTGATGTGTTTTGTGACGTGGGGCTTCTTGGACATGTGGCCTCTGGTCTGCTGAGCCTTCGTTCTGCCTTTTTCATGTTTGTATGGCATTCTTTACTGCTGCTCGACAAAGAGCATGGTGCCTGGGTTTCAAACCAAGTGTGAGGTGCAGAACTATGTGGGCATAAATAATGTACAGTAGTTCTAGCGTTGTATCTGCAGACTGCCTCATTGATGGCAGCCTCTAGTGCAGTCAGTGAGGCATTGTTTTCTTTTGGTAGAATCGACCATGTTACTGAATGAAGGCTCTCAGCAGCCTTCTGAATCATCTTCCATTGACAATGGCTATGGAGGTTAGGAGAGCCACTGATAGATAGGCAGCAATGCAGCTGCTATAGGTGCTTTCCAGCCAGTACTTTTGTATCATGCCTCACTTCTGCAGCCAGGTGTCTGTGCCAGCCCAAGTGGCCTAGTGAACAGAGCTCATGATGAGGTTCTCTTTATGAAGGGGTGGTATGATATAGGTATTATTACTAGATATCGTACGCATTACGATAACAGAGTCGGCGCGCGATGTGCTAAGTCGCGGGTCCGAGGTGCCGATGTGCGAAATGCCTGGTCGCGGGTCCGCGGAATAGACGCTCGACGACCTTAGTCGCGCAGTCCGAGGTGCCGATGCGCGAAATGCCTGGTCGCGGGTCCAAACGCTCGGTAAGCTCAATCGCGCAGTCCGAGGTGCCGACGCGCGAAATGCCTAGCCGCGGGTCCGAGGAATACACGCTCGAGGTGTCGACACTCCATGAGCGATGTGCCGACACGTGAAATGCCTAGCCGCGGGCTCGAGGAGTCGACGCTCAGGTGCCGACGCGCGAAGTGCGTAGCCGCGGGTCCGCGGAGTCGACACTTGTTGAGCGATGTGCCGACGCGCGAAATGCGTCGCCGCGGGCTCGAGGAGTCGACGCTCGATTTGCTTAGTCACGCAGTCGGAGGCGCCAACGCACGAAATGCTTAGGCAAGGATCCGAGAAGTCCGCGCGCGATGTGCTTCATCGCCGAGTCTGAGACGCCTACGCGCGAGAGGCTTAGCCGCGTGTCCGAGTATTCCGTGCTCGAAGCTCGATCGCGAAGTCCGCGTCACCGATGCTCGGAATGCTTAGCCGCGGGTCTGAGACGTCCACAAAAAGCGGGATCGGCCACGCTACTGCGATGTCCGCGTAGCGCCCGCTTTAACACTCGTCGAGATTACGGAAACTGTCCGGAGCTCGCGAGGAGACCGCAACAAGCGGAGCAGACGACGCCATCACGGAGCGAGCACCGGACCAATGGCGAACCGCGCTGGAGTCACGTGGCGGGCGCGGCCAATCGGTGGCTCCGGCACGACCTTCAATCATTTGCTTTTTGTGTGCTTGTTTCTGTATGGAGGAGATAGCTGAAGCGGCAGATTTGAAGACGGAGAAATGCGCTTTCCAACGAGACCAAGATGGCGGCGCTCGGCTGCGCCGTTCCGGAGATATCGTGGCTTGAAAAACGCCGTTCTTTCGCGATTTCCGCGCAATTTTTCGGCACCTTGGCTGATACAACAATTTTTTTAGAGCACTTCTACTTGGTTTTCAGTGATGATATTTCGGAATCAGATAGATCAAGAGTTACAGAAACTGAAAATGTGATTTTCAAAAAATCGATTTTTTAGCCATTTTTCGCGATGCGAAAGCCGCGTCCCCCCTTTAGTATATAGGTGCTCATAACACGTAAAAGAGGAATGAAGGCCTGCAGACTGATTTTTCAATAATAGATGCCGGGTGTTACTCTCTATGCGGTAATGTCAAGGAACGACATTTAGTTGAAGCAACTTTATGAATATGGTTGAAAATCACTAACCTTGTTTGGAGGAAGTTCCTCAACTTCCTCTGTCGAGTCCCAGTCGCTGTCAGACAGCACGGACAACCTGTCAGCGGACAGTGCCTTCAAAGGCTTGGGAGCCTCTTCCATCAGTTCCTTGACAAGTGTCTCGCTCGACTCCTTCCCCGCATTTTTTCTCAGCTGCTGACCATCGTACGCAAGTAAGACCTCCACGGACTTGTGCAATTCAGGCTCTGGCTTGGAGTTACGCTTTTGTGAAACCGATGGGGGCACGTATAGCGACGTGGCCTTTGCGTCTCCCTCCGAGTCATCGAACGAAACGTCTCCTTCCATCCAACTGGGAATGTCGTTCTCTTCAAAGTGGGGTTTGGTTGGAGTCTTCTTTGGCGTTGCTTCCTTTTCAGGTATCCTAACAACATTTTCCATTTTTTCTCCTACTGTTTCTAGGCTGTGATCTTTTGGGGCACTGACTTCGATACGTGCCAGTTCACCATTGGTTGCTGGCTTCTGCTGTGTGCTAGAATTGACCACGACTGATGAGATATAGGGCTTGTGGTGCTCTTTGATGCCAAGATGGTTTGGGCTCGGTGAATGGCCTGTAAAGTGCAACACAAATCTGTTTAGAAGAGGCACCCATTTTGGCACAGAATGGTGCGAAGGATCATTCTTGACACAATCTGATGCTACTGGAGCAGTTGTTCAACCACTAAATTTTCTGCATGCCAGCAAGGCAACCGAAGCAGCTTTTAGCAGGACATCTCAGAACATCAAGAAAGCAAAAGGCATGCACACAAAAGACTAGGCTCACCGGCGACAGAATGTTGAGGGGACAGGTGAGAGGGTGAAGGAATGACAATGTTGTATGGTAATCTCTGAAAAAAAAAAAACAACAACATAATGATACATTTAAACTGTTCTCAATCACCTGCATAGCAGCATTACAACAAACTGGCAAACAGTAAAATTGATAAGGGAAAAGATCACACAGCTCCATAAAAACTTGCCAGAGGGAACACAGGTAATCCGATCTTTCAAACATGAAAACGCTCAGAAGTACAGGCTTTAAAATGAAAGCTGTTGATTTCCATTTGGCACTGAGTTTCCTATTCCAATATCAGCAAATCTCCTCCCGGTTATCCCCACCAACCCTTCTATGTTGCGCAAACGTAAGCATGCTGAAAGCGCACAAACGACAAACCGCATATTGGGCCGCTCGTGCTGCAACGAGTCGCACAACGCTCTGCATTACATAGATGTCAACTACAGCTGAGTCTGTCAAATTTTTTTTTTTTTTTGACTTTGGATCGTATGTTTTCCCGGTTATTAGGTTTTTTTCTCGCGTTTTCTCCCAAACATAAGAACGAGGTTCTACTGTATATTGTGTTCGTGCAATTGAGTAAATAAACAAACAAAATACTTTTATCTGGTTTAACATCCTGAAACAGCCCCATCGATTATGATGAATGAATGAATAAATGTGTGTTGTTTAGTGGCACAAGGGCCAGTTATGGCCAAAGAGCACCATGCCAGTGTTTGTGAGTTTGCAGTGGAGCAATGAATTCTGAGAAGTAGATGAGGCGTGGCTGTAAAGGGGCCTAAAAATAGTCGCTGTAAAGTGCGTAAAATATACATGTATTAAAATCATGGCAATGACTAATGAGGTGTACCATGAAAATGAAGAATGCATTGAGAAAGAATGATACGATATTTAAAATATTTAAGATGCAGTACTGCCTAAACAGAGCCCTTGAACCGCAAGGGCCTGGAGGCATGTGCTATAACTAAACACTATCGCAGCAGCATCCTCTGGCGAGAGGATGTGCTACGGATATCTAGGGTTAATTACATGTAGTACTACATCATTCAAGAAACCTAGGACTGCTTTGGTATTAAAAACAGATTCTTTGCCAAGAAACATAATGGTATGGAGAGGGACATGATAGCGGTATGCTAGGGGAAAATGTTTCTCTCTCTTTCGGCCTCCCAACACTCCAGGAGGACATGGAGGACGGTGAGTGTCTCACCACATCTACCACGGGTTGGTGGTTCATCACCAGCCAGCAGAAAACTGTGGGTGCCATATGTGTGTACTATTCTGAGACGACAGAATAGGACATCTGTTCATCGTGTTTTTGTTGCAGGGGGCCAGAAACCTAACTCTGGCTTAATCAAATGAAGCTTATTATTTCTTTCAGCATCCCACAAGCGTTGCCAGTGGCTTCGCAGTCTCTTTCGCAAGAAAGGTTTCAAGTCTGTTGCAGGAACAGCAACTGTATGATTAGTAGCGTGCGATGTAGCTGATGTGGCCATTTGGTCTGCTAGCACATTACCCTCAATGCATCTATGGCCAGGAACCCAGCATATTGTCACATGTCTACGAGATAAATAAATATTGCATAAGTATGAGTAAAGCTCAATAAAACGGGATTTCTGTGTTTTCTTAAAGACATTAGTGCTTTTACGACACTTAAAGAGTCCGTGAATATTATGATTATGATGAAGGCTGCAGTGGAGGGCTCCGAATTATTTTGACCATCTGGGGTTCTTTAGTGCACACCTAAAGCAAAGTACATCAGAGTTTACGCATTCCACCCCCTTTGATATGCAGCTGCTTTGGCCAGGAATTGAACCCGGGATCTCGTGTTCATTCACGGAACGTCATAACCACCGAGCTACGGTGCCGAGTAATCAAGTAAATATGACGCAGACATTAAGCTTGAGCCACGATCCCTATGACAGCTACATATTTGCAGATGCCCCAACTGTATTTTACAGAAGTACTGACATGACAGTCTAAACCACAGAATAAATGCCGGCAAGCCTCAGACCACCCTAAATAATGTAGTGCAGTAGCTTTTCTACAGCAAGCTTAAATTTCATTTCTACAGTGTCGTGACGTCATGACCCAGAAGGTAACAGGACAGTGCAAAGTTTTGCCACTCACTTAAGCTCGCTCGGCCATTTGCTGTGCTGCTACATCGACCCTCACAATGAGCAGCAGCATAGGAGGCGAACTGAGTGAGTCAAAGCGAGTGTGTAAACCTTGCCATGTCCTGTTCCCATGTGAAAACATTCTGCGTCATGATGTCATGACACAGTAACCTCCAGGGAAGCAAAACCAAAACTGGCCGTAGAAAAGCTGTTGTATTAAACCCCTTAGGCTGCACTGAGGCATGCTAATACTTTTATAGGATTTAGAGCTCTAGGACCTTCATTTAATGCAAAAAGAATGAATAGTTGAAGATATGATGTCAGTATTAAGCACACAAGACTACTTTGGGGGGTAGTGCGCTTACTTTGCCTTTCCTGCTGGCTTCGGAGTCACTTGATGACTTCCATGACTCAATGTCAGCAGTCTCAACTTCACCTGGCGAGAACAACAAGCATTAGAAATATATCTTTACCTAAATATGAAACCAAAACACACACAGAATCTGCAAATGGCCAAAATTGCAAACAAAAACTTGTAAAGTGAAACAACACAATTAAATGTTGGTTGCAAAAAGCAAAAGAAAGTTTCAAAACCTTGGGCCATGCTTTCAACAAATCATTTTTATGAATGTCATGTTCTGTGTATGATAAACACGAGAACAAGGTTAAAGCAGAAGTCGATGTTTCGACAGGTGGACTGGACTTGAAAAAGACAAGTCCACCTGTCGAAACGTCAGCTTTTGCTTTAACCTTGTTCTCATGTTTCTCATCGTATTGAATTTCCATCTCCCGCATTCCCCGTGTTCTCCCTGATATTCTGTGTATGTCATTTGACAAAGCCAGTGAAAACGCACAAAATGAACTCATTGCTGTGTATACGACATCAGACAAAATGATAAAATGGCATGATGTGAAACAAGGACAACAGACACACAAATGCACATTTTAATATTTAAGAGCAATGCACCAGCTAGACCTGGCACAAGTCTTATAAATGCACATCAGAGTTATCTTCACATTTCATGGCTGCTGATTGTGTGTTGACAGGATAAGTAGAAGAACATTATGCTGTAAATGTAATGATGTCATCACACACAAGTGTCACGCCAATTATATCACAGGAAAGTATCAAGGAACATGTTCAATCAGGAGTGGAGTTTGTGTTACCTCTGAAGTGTCCTTAACAAAGGGTTTCCACTTATTTCAGAATTCATGAAGATTGTCATCATTCAGACATGGTAAATGTGAACATGAAAATCTTCACACTTTTCCAGAACTAAAATCAAGCCCTCAGCTCGCAACTAAACGTGCAACGACTGGAGCAACCACTCTGCAACTGAGACAGGTAAAAGAAGTACAGGTGCTCATTAGGTGCATGCAGAGGTGAAATGGATATAAAACAAACTACAAACAGGACTGCCTTAGTACTTCAGCCAGTGCGCCATTGGTTTCCAGCACAGATGGTTGCTAAATGCACTGCAGCAGAAAAATTTCCGTGTCCAAGGCTGTTTCATGCCACCATCATGCACTAGCAAATGAAAGAAAGCAAATCTCCATTCTAGTCTACATTAAATCATTCATGCTGCGACGGCTGCTAATAACAAAAAATGCTGCAGTGACACAATCCTGCAACTATCTCAAGCACTGTTTCCAACACAGGTCAGCAGAAAAAGTGAATACTCACTCGTATTTACCCACTAATATTTTTGCAGGCTATATACTCGCTCACACACATACTCGTGAGCACTCGCCTTCGTTAGCACTCCCTCTCATCCCTGCTCGCACCCACTCACACTCACCAACACTTCACTCACATTTACAGTGACTTTCATTCACCCTTAACCAGCACTGACTCACACTTGTCTTCCCTCCCACTCACCGGCACTCATTCACATGCCTGTACTCATGTCCACTCACTTTTGCTAGCAGTCACTCACGTTCATACTCAAGTCTGCTCAAAATCCCTGTCGCTGGCTTTCGTTCGTGCTCGCATTAACAGGCGCTCTCACCCCTGATGATCAAACTCACAGGCACTATCTCTCGTTCATACTCACGTCTGCTCACGCCTTTCGTAACTATTCTCTGTCTCATGCCTGTGAAATGAACATGGAGCAAGCATGAGTTGCTGTACGCGTGAGAGAGTGTGCCGACCTATGGTTTCCACACAAGGGCAAAAGCTTTAACAAGCACCACACCTAGGGAGTCCAGGGGGTAGGGTGAACTTGAAAAACCACATAAACGCTCACCACCGTGGGCGCTGCTGGTCTTGGTAGCGAGCAGCTTGACACATTCGTCATGACCAGATCTCCGAGCAAGGTCGAGTGCAGTGCAACCTTCGTCATTAACTGCGTTTGCGTTGGCCCCTCGACTCAGAAGCAGTTGAGCCAGGCCCACTGATCCAGCTTCCGAGGCCACCATCAATGGAGTCCTGTACGTGAAGCCAGCACAAGGCACAAGATCAGAGCAAAAAAATGACACCAGTGTACTAAAATACATCATTCATGTATTAAGTATGAGATCCTATGACTTGACAGAATTGCCAAAAAACAAGACGATTTCTGATGATGTTCCCAAACAAATATCTCAGCCAGAGGAATCCCAATGCCTTTCACAAAGTCAGTGGTGCAACAGCCAAAATAGGATTTGGAGCATTTTTTGGAGCAGGAAAATCCAAGTTTGGAGCAGGTTACGAAAAAAAAAAAACTGTTTTGGAGCACTAAATCCCAAATCTGAAGCAGTTTCACAAAAAAACACTCATAAAACGCCATAAAATTTACCCAGCATAATAAACGCACCCCCCAACTTTGCATTGGATTTCTGGAGGAAAAAAAGTGCATTCATTACAAGAGTATATACGGTAATTCACATTAGCAGCGTAGGTGAGGGCAGGGGCGCGATCGGAGATCGTTGTTCGGAGCGCGCATTCAGTTTCGCCGTGCACGGTTGACCTAAGTCGCGCCCGGCGAAATTGAACGCGGGCTCCGAACAACAACCTCGATTGCGCCCCAGCAGCGCACTGCACGCAACTTTTTCCGCCAAACATGTGGAAAGTACACATGCATTTCTTCGCGATTGGTTCCCTTTAGTTTTTTTTTTTTTCTGACGATGTATCGCGACGTTCCGGCGGAAGACGAAACATGCAGCGACTGTTTGACAATCTTTTGGCGTTTCAGCGGTGTACAGTGAAAATCGCACCGTTTCATTGCAACGCGGTGCCTGTTGCCGCGTAGAACCGAACCCTTGCTAGTTTTGTGCATTGCGTCGCCTACAAAGCTCACGCCGTCAGTGCCAGGCCACTTGCTGTACCGTACAAGCGATTTTCCCGTGGAGTATTCGTACCCACTCCACTCGTGACTGCATGCACGGATACGGCAAGAATCTTGTTGAGTCAACGCGATAATGGCGAACTGCTTTCGTTACTGCAAGCAATGCGCACTCCATGTCTCCTCGAGATTTTACTGCATATACAACACCCCGCACTGCAAGCAGCAGCAAAAACATTCTTCGGCGCCCACCACCAAACACGCCAACGTCTCGGCTGGGCATGTGTTTAAATCTCATCTGCGCTACTGGATCGTACTGGATTGGATGGCGATGTCCAAGCTGCAGGTTGCCAACGCGGCCTTTGTTTCCCACTAAAACTAGCGTAACCAAGAAATTTCGCAGCTGGTCAGGCGTTCTGGCGCAGCGTGGTGCAATTTTAACATATATCACGGTTTTGGCGCAGCTCCAGTGCAAAAATACGAAATTGTATCAAAATGGCACAATTGGCGCAGCTGTTGCACCCCTGCAAAGTTCCAAAGCATTCCCACATCCTTGCTATTAGATGTGGATGAAGAAGAATAAAGCGCCCATATGCAAATGGCCTTGCAAACGATATCTGCAGTCAATCAGTGGCACACAGAAAAATGTGATGGGTGGTTCAGCAAGTGATAAGCTGCCTTGCAGCAGTGAAAAAAAAGATAAAACTGATATGATCAGAGACACTAACATGAGGGGTGAAACATGTGGCCCTTGCTGTTCGGCATACAATTGTGATTCATATTACAGTACTAGTATATGACGAGACTAGAACAAAATTGCGTGTAAGTGAAACAACATAAGCTGTGACGTAAGTCTGAAAGGGGTTCCATCAAAACACAAAGGTCACATTTAGAAAGGCATTTGTGAAAAATGCCTATTGTGGCCAAACGCACCTAAAGGATATCATGTAGCATTAAAGCAGTGTTTCACTATCACGTGAACACTGTGTTTATGCTGTGGTCATCATGGTTCATCAGTTCAGGCTCAAAAGTGTTGCATACCTTATGAGAAAGCCCAGACAAAGCCCTTCTTCAAACAGCGACTCAACATATAACTCAGCAATACTAAACGAATGCAGGCGCACACTAAGAGCTAGTACAATAAGAGATAGGAATGTAACGAAAGCACAGATGAAGTCTATCAAGCAGGAAAATAAGTTAGCAGATCAACACACAATAAAAGGGCATGTAAAGCAGCATTACTGTACAAGCACAGGCAAGACTAGCACAGGCTTGACTAGCACAGGCAAGACTAGGCAAGCGACATAATGGTACGTATGGTGTTCATGCCAGGTGATTTAAGCTGCACTAAAAATGTGCAGCCTCTTCAGCTGCGACTGAACAGTCTCTTGGCACAAAACAAATGCTACAAGATTTCTAGAGAAGGGCAACCTAACAATTTACATTGATCTGATGTTTACGTTTAGTGTCGCTTGATGTTTTGTAAAATCAACCCAGAGACAGCAATACCATACATGTTTACAAACAGTTCCATGTCCCGACTTTCTCAACACTACAGTTGACTTTTGTGAATTTGGCCCTGTTGGAACCGAACAGATTGGTCAAATTATTCGGCACATGGAACTAAACAATAGACCGAAGAAAAAAGAACGCCGAAACACACTGCTGGTTCATTGGAAGCATTTGTCCCGATACTAAAACGCCCCTGAATAGAATGTGCTCCTACATTTTATGGGTTCAAAGTAGAAAACTAATGTAGAAATGACATCAGAGCTCCCAAACAAAGTAGAAATCAAACGTGCACCTGATATTTTAGCAAGAAAAATGTGCCATGTCTCCAATTCTCACAATAAGGAAAAGACAAAACCAGTGAGCTTTACCTTCACAGAATGAAATTTATTGACTTGGGGCGCGATCTTGTACGCGTTCCAAAATGGAACGGAGGCGTTCCGTTCCATCGAGCCGCACACGATTGGTCAATTTGAACGTCGCGGTTGAAATTGACCAATCGTGTGCGGCTCGATGGAACGGAACGCCTCCATTCCATTTTGGAACGCGTACAAGATCGCGCCCCTAATGTCCATCGTTATTACTACGGACAGCACTTTATCGCTGTCTATTAAGAACCACAACATGTCACCAATCGTACGGTCCATAGTGCATATGATAGTCTGCATTTATCAAACGACTCCGCAAGAATTGCATGTTGACGTCGTCGTGCTATGTGAGAAAACTCGTTCTGTCACGGTTCATGTTCGCCACCTTGTGATGGCAATTACAATTACGCTTGCTAGGCCAGCTCTGATGACTAAACGCTGCGAATGCAGTTTTGGATTTGTATCGTATTGCATCACACAGGCAATTTTAGGATAAATTTTGTTGGAAAAAAAAAAGGTACACATATTAATCGGGTAAACAGTGTAATGATTTCCATTGTCGTTTTAATATCTTCCTGGGGAAGGACGAAAATAGGCGTTTTCAACGGGGGATGACGTGTTTTCGACGCATTCACTGCATCCTAAGCGCCACCAAGACAGATGCTTCCGCTAGTGGTGCCACCAACTGCAGCTACTACATACTGGGGTCGGGCACGTGCGTGATGACCAGTCAAGTTTGAATTATCTAGCGAAGGCTAATTTCACGATCAAAAATTAATGGAAGTTTGGTCACATAAAAATGCTTGAGTGCCGGCTGGGACCTTAGGTCGGGATTGAATTAAGCCAGAGTCAAACTAACGGAAGTCTACTGTATTATATAAGCAAACTTCACTTGCTCAAAGCTGCAGTCACGTGCTTACTTTTTCTTGTTGTCCCCAGCATTTGCCTGGGCACCACGGTCTAAGAGGAGACGGGCCACATCTAGGTGCTGCTGGACGGCTGCCAAGTACAACGGTGACATACCTTCCTGCAAACGGGCAACAAGGGTGTGCTCTTGAAATCTCATCACACAGATGATCATTATTGTCGACTTGCCCTGAAGAGCCATGTGCACCACATGTCAAAGCTGAGAAGCAATGCCATCCGGTAAAATGACAAGTAGTTTGTGGTGTTTTTGTCCCCAACTTCTGCAGCCTAAGAGGTACACTGTATTGAAGGGCTTCAGATCAATTTTGATCACCTAGGGTCCTTTAACACGCATTAAAGCTTAAGTGCATAAGTGTCTCTATATTCCACTTTCACTGTAATGCAAACACGAAAGCCCAAAATTGAATCCATGGCCATGCATTGAAGCACGAGATGTTAGCAGGCTGTTTACAGAGTGAGTATAAAGGTTACTACTGACTCTTGATAACTTTTCATGCTTAACTTGTGAACTTCCCTAATCAAATTGAGTACAAATATTTAAGAAAATTATCTTTGAATATAGAATCTAATACTGAATATTTACTAACTTCTAAAGGGTGAACTCTATAAAGTTTGTATGGAGTCTGCTTAGCAATAAAATAGGCTTATTTACATTATTTGATACATGCACATAATGCTGTTCATAAAGGGATTCCTGTCAACAGAGTTTGTAAATGAGAAACAACTCCTTTCAGTTACCCGACACACCATGACGATTACAGTAATTAGAAAAGAAAGCAGCATGTGACCAGATGCATGCAGATTACTGTGTTTGTTGAAGGAGTGAAGTGCGATACTACAGCACTGGAAATTGTTTAATCAAAGGCATGCAAATTAATATGGTGAGACTGGTTAAATAATCATTTCACCTAAATTGAGACAACAAACTTGCATATAGGCTGCAAGATGCGAAGCATTTTTACTGAGTGGTTGAAAATATTTTAGTGGTACTATTTGCTCTGAAACTGGTGCCTCTGCACAACAACCACGACTCTACTGCACCAGAATCATACGGAACAGTTCTCACTTAACCCACTCTCTCTGCCTCGAGCCTCTGATAAGTGCTGTTATCCATAGTATTTGAAGGGAAGTGGATATTCGACAATCTGGAGTAGTTACTTCACAAATCAAATATAAATTGAATAGCGCTTGCTATCTGATTCATATTCCAAAACTTTAAAATTGGCAAACCCCACTTTTTAGCAGCGAAGCTGTTTAAGCCAGCCGTAATTTGTGGTGCGTAGCCATGGTAGCCATGGCAGTGGACGAAAACTCACGACATGTCTTATATTTTAAACAGAAGTCTCCACCTTGTTCCTCGCTGAGACATCGGCATCAAACTGCACAAGTAATGCAGCCATATCAGCCTGTCCCGTTGAAAGGGCCAAGTGAAGTGCTGTGTCTAGGTTTTGGTCTGGAACATCGGGATTGGCCCTCTGCTCCAGCAGACATCGAGCTGCTTCCAGATGATGGCCCTCCACGGCCTGGCAAGGAAAACAAAAAGGCAAAATAACAGAGGAGAAAGAAGGTTATAGACTTGGCAGTCAGAATTACAATAAAATATAGTCAACATGTTGACAACAAAAATGCACTTGCAACGAGAAAACTTCATTTAGTGACTGGCTTAGACAGTAATGCACAGTGCATTACTTTTCAGACCAGTCACTAAGTGAAGTTTGGTTCTTTCAACCTCAAAACTGCCTCCCAAATGCAGTACAATGTAGTAGGATATAGCTGGATTGAACGCTCGGCAAGCTACTGCAGGAACATCTTACCAGCACAAGATAAACAGTGCGCATCTATGTGGGCAAACACAAAATCGTAGACCTGGAAATCATGGAAGAATGTCCTTACATAGGAGTTCTGAAGAAGCATGATGTGAAAAATCACGGCCCTCACGGCAGCCATGGCTGTGAGCGGCACTGGCTAGCACCCCCAGGGCTAATCTTGCATACAGATACATAAATTCACAAGAAAATGGATGGGAGGATGGTCCCCATGGTAGCTTATTTGGTAAAGCACCACATGTGTAATGCAGAAGATGTGACTTTGGACAGCAGCAAGCTGTCTTTTCGTTAGCTTTCCCCCATTTCCCTTTTCCTTATTTCAACATTTCAATTAAACATAACAGTTAAGTTCCCTTATTTGTCTGGGTTCATGGTCTGTTCTTTTCATGTGATTGTAACCAACAAATAATCAAGCCCCTCTAATTCCCTAATCCTTATCAATCACTTGGTGCCACCATTTCAGTAGTTCTCAATTCAAGAAAGAAGTTCTCACGTGGTACTTTTTTTTTTTTTTTGCATTTCACTTCAAAAGAGCAAGGACATCTAAAGGTCTGGGTTGAAAGCCTAGTATTTCCTTTCATGCAAGTTAATAGTACACCTTTTATTGTCTTCCTTGGGCTACTTTATTTATTTATTTATGTATCATCAAGAACTTCCAGCCTGTATTTCAGGCCTTAAGCAGGAATGGGTATTGAATACAAAATTCTGCAGTAATGCAACATACACTTTGCAACAAAAGAAAAAAGAAAAAGGATTTACACAAGGAACAACATGTGCGAGCAAACAAAAAAAAGCACATCAAGTACAAAACAGTCAAAGCACACTCTGAAGAATGTACGTGTAAAATATATGGATTCCATGAAAATGGCCCGATATTATAAATAATAACCAATGCTTGCTAACACCCAAAGTGTCCATGCGGCATGCGTGTTTAGAGCAGCACATGCGCTCCTATGTTCTAGTTTGCGGGTGTCCAGTAAGGTCAGAGGCTGAGCACATGTGCCTCGGGGTGAGTGGTGAATTTTCTGAGGTGAAATCGCAGAATGCCCTGCTAAGAACATTTTCCTCCGCCCTCTAGGATGTGTGTATATGGCGCTGCTGTTGGCACGTGAGGTTTCAGCTGTGGTTGCCTATTGAGGTTAGACTGTACTGGAGGAGGAAAGGCAGCCTGACCTAAATTTGGTTGTAGGGTAAGCACAATGTCTTGCCACTTGTCAACAGCACAATACTGCACCTTCATCAGTGGAGTCTTCCCTTCAGAGTCCAAGGCATCGATCCGGGCCTGAGCGCGCAGCAGAAGCTGCACGATAGTCACGTGACCCCTTGCTGCTGCCAGGTGGAGTGGGCTCCTGAAGGACACACACAGAAGATTTGCCAAATCAAATCAAAATGCTTTATGCCTTTCTGCTTTTCAATTCATACTTTTGGAGTTACTTCAACCTCGGTACACTGTTTTTGTTACATGCTTATTATATGTTGTTTAAATATGTCTCGCAACCCAAACACATTATATGGCTACGGATAAGATGATCAAACTCATTAAAACACTAATGATGACAATGATGATGGCTTCAATGCTATCAAATCTGCTAATATAGCAGTACATACATAGCAGAGGAGTTAATGCACCTATTTACTGGTACTTTCAATGCCTGAATGCATTACAGAGGGGGGAGCGATTACAGTCAAGAAGTACAACGGTAAGAGAATATTCATAGGTTTACATAATGAACAAGAAGAAAGGAAACCGAGGGCCCAATTTTTATCTGGCTAACACTCCCAGGTTTAGTTCTAGTAGACAAACATAAATACCCCACAAAGTGGATGGGAAAACGGCGCCGCGGTAGCTCATTTGGTAAGAGCATCGTACGCATAATGCGAATACGTGGATTCATGCCCCACCTGCAGCCAGTTGTTTTTTCATCCACTTTCATTTCCATTAATTTAGCATTTCTTTAATTAAATTAATAAGCACATGTAATTTCACCTATGCTGTCCTTGGTGTCTTTGTTTGTTGGCTTCCGATGATGTTATCTAACAACGCATGAAAATGAATAATGTCTCGCATGGAGGCAGCTGATACAGGAAGGCGATTCCAGTTCTCAAAGGCACAATAAATGAGTACAGGCAAGCCTCTGCACAATATGCAATGTGCAACGACTGTGATCAATGCATGAAGAAATATAAGAGAGTATCAAGGCGGAGGTGTGGGACATAATAAATTTTCTGAAAGAGCATTTTGTGCAGGATACATGTGATGATGATTGATGACTAGTGTGGTTTATTGGCACAACGGCCAGATGTGGCCAAAGAGCGCCAAGGCGATGATAATGGCTTCTCAATGGTAGCATGAATAGTGAATTACGAGGTGTGGACAAAACATTAGATGTGGCATGGCTGTAAATGGGACTAAAAATAGTCGCTGTAAAGTTAATAAAATCTACAGGTAATAAGATTATGGCAATGACTAATGAGGTGTACTATGGACATGAAAAATGCATTGCGAAAGAATGATACGGTATGCAAGGTATTGTCAGATATAAAAATTAGCAAGAAGCACTACTGCCTAAACAGAGCCCTTGAAACTCACGGGCCTGAAGGCATGTGCTACACAGAACTACTATCACAGCGGCATCCTCCGGAGAGAGGATGCGCTATGAATTTATTGAGCTACTAACATGCAGGACCACATCATTCAAGAAATCGACAACTGCTTTGGCATTAAAAAGCGGTTCTTCACCAAGAAACGTAATGGGATGTAGAGGGACATGATGGTGGCATGCTAGAGGAAAATATTTCTTTCTCTCTGTTTCGGCTTCCCGAAACTCCAGGAAGGACGGTCAGCCTCTCACCACATCCACGACAGGTTGGTGGTTCATCACCAGCAAGCAAAAAACTGTGGGTACCATATGTGTGTCCTATACTGAGACGACAGAATAGAACATCAATTCAGTTGTGTTCTCGTAGCTGAGGGCCAGAAACTTAACTGTGGCTTAATCAAGTGGAGCTTATTATTTGTTTCGACGTCCCACAACTGTTGCCAGTAGTTTCGAAGTTTCTTTTGCAAAAAAGGCTTGAGATCTGTGGCGGGAATAGCAGCAGTAGGATTAATAGCTTGCGATGTATTTGATGTGGCCATTTGGTCTGCTAGCACATTGCCTTCAATGCCTCTATGACCAAGCACCCAGCATATAATGACATGCTGGTTAGATATGCATGCGAGGGCACTTCCAAGAGCACTTTTCATGGATAGGCCACTAGCTGTGCAGTTACAGTATTTAGAAATAAATCGGGCAGCATTATTCTGATCATGTTCAAACGTAGTAAAGAGATGGACTGGTAGATTACACTTGTAAATAACATAAAATTTCACTTTCACTATGAGCGGAGGATTGGTAAACTATAGAAGAGACATAAAAAAATGATGGGTGGCGACCCCACCTTGAAATTCCCACACCACTATTCCGTAACGCCATGAATTTTGACAGCATCTGCTTGGTAGTACAATTACTTGTTTGTTGATAAACAAGAACTTCAATGAATTCAAGAGGGCCATAGACTGGTCTTACAAGAAGTTTGAGACCCTTTCCAGAACACTGAACAATTATGATGACATAAAATAGGTGAAAATATACAGTGAAATCCAATGTCACACCGACATATGTGTTCTGCAATTTAAGTGCATAGTTCAGAAAGGGAAATTTTGGTAATCATTTTCCTCATTACTAACCAACTCCTTTCCACCAAATAATTGAAAGTAAAGCCTTGAAAGTTAATCTCACCAATCTAAAGAGTCTCCAATATATGCAACAGCTGTCGCAATAATGTTCCTCTGTCTGAGACATATTCGTCGTGACATCAGATTACTTAAACAGCTATGAAAATGGACCAGAGGCGCAGAGAAAATGAACTTTCTCATAAAATAAATTAGTTTATTGGGAAGGGGTATAGCCCCTTCTGCTTCATAAGAGGAAAGGGCTTATATAGACAGAAGGCAACATGGCCATGAATACATTAATTCAAGCTACATACAGCACATGTGAATACAACATGCAACACAGCTACGTAGTCTCTTCTTTATGAACTTAAAACAGAATCGTTTATACATGCACAATTTTATGTATCTGTGTTAAAGTCACAAGTTTTTCCTGTTAGCAGCAATAAATGATAGGAGGTTTGTCAGCAAAATATACATAGGGCTGCTTTTAGTAGAGCATTAAAAGGTCATAGCAAATTCACTTAATATACATTATTCTGCAGAATGTATGCAGCATATAAAAAAATATATTAAACTAATGATTGCAATACATGAGCAACCGCCAGCCTGAAGATAGCATTGTGATGGAAAATGCTAAACGTCAACCCCAAGAAAAAAGTGTGAAGTGACTTCTAGCCTACAATTGCTCATGTGGGGAAGTCGTGTAGATTCCACCTCCCCTACCACAGCTGTGGATAAAGCTGCCAAAACAACTTGGGACTGCGCGTTCGTAGCATGTTTATCCATTCTGAGTCACAGCCCCAGAATAAGCGTGCGGCCATAAAATTGAACTTGTTGAAACAGTGCACAACTCTGCCTGCGCCTAAACACCACACATTGAGCAAGAATAAAATTAATGTGGGCGTTTAAGCAGAGCGGTGACGACTGGTCCACTCACAACAAACTGACTGCTCAGTCGCCAGCGGAAACAGACAACGTCCATGCACAAAGCGGTACTTCACGAAGACCGGTGAGCTAAGGATAACACAATGGAAACGCCTCTAAACATCGCAGGTGGCATTTGACAGTTGTTGACGGGTCTGGCTGCTGCTATAGTGCGGCCGGGTCGGTTTACTTACAACAGACAGTGGACGCAGAAACTGAAGAAAAGTACGCACAACGCAAGGCCCCTGAAGGCAGATGCGAAGCCGATGCTGGTGATAAGAGCTTCCATCCCGCATCCGAGATAGGCGTATCGTCGGAAAACATTCAGCCGCCGTCCCCCGCGTTCGCGCGAAGGACTGAGGCGGCTGAAGAATCGAGGCTGCGCCGAGCTACAATGCATCGCGCCCACGCGACTGTACGCTCCATGGTAGGAGCGGTGACCCCTTCACGCGACTTCCGTCCACCCACGAACGTTTTCTCGAGTCTTACACGCGGTTCACGCGTGCCAAACAACCCTCATAGTTCGCGGTCACGAAGGAGTTGCTTGACCGTGGACGCACCAAATTTGGAGAACGCGCGCGCGCGCGCGCCGCCATCCATTAAAAAAAGGGTACGGAAGCACATTACTACCACCCGCGACTACACAATAACGAGCGAAGCGCCTTCGCTTACCTGCTCTCATTGTCCTGAAAACTGACGTCAACTTTCTTGGCAGCGGAGCGGGCCCGGTCTTCGTCGCCCAGCCAGCATGCCTTATGGAGCTTCGTGAAACTCGAGTCCGTCCTCGCGAGGTCGATCGAGTAGCCGTGAATTTCGTCCGTGTGTCCATCCTGCGAACTCAAACTAGCCGTACTCTGCTTCTTGGCGGAGGACGATTTGAGTATTTTCTTCTGGAAGAACTTCTTCATGGCTCGCGCCAACGAGCGACCTCCCACGAAGTATGCATCAAGGGGGAGCCTGAGAAAAGAAAAGTAAGAGCGGCAGCACACGGTCCTCGCCGCGCTCGATTACGGCCACTTGAAGTCGTTTGGGCACGCGAGGACGAGGCGACGACGGCGACGAGTGGACATCGTGCGGGAAACCAGGCACGCCGTATGCTTACGCAGTGCACCGAAGGACTGGCGAAGTGACAGCGAAGAAGTAACAGCCGCCGCGGTCACATTTTTGCTTGAGAAATGTTATTGTCTGTTGCCGCTGGCAACCGCACAAGCGAGGCACGCGAAACATCGGGCGCGGTGCGCGTTTAATTTTTGTTGTTTCACTTTCGCCTTTCCGTTTAAGCCGCGCATTCATAAATGTAGTTGCGACTGTTTCGTACACGTAAAAATAAAAGTTGTTTAAAATGACACTTTTAAAATAAACCTAATACTAAGACAATATTTAACAAAACACTCTTAATAGCGTCATAGCTTTATGCATATTTTTGTTTAGATTATTTAGTTTTTTTCAGTCGCAACGGCAACATTGCTTTGGGGTGCGCAACTACGTGCGCGGCCATATCAACATTTTAAATGTCTGCTTCCTTAGGAAATGCGCGCCGGATTCGGAGATGACAAGATTTTCGCAGATTTAGCGGCTTCATAGCGTTGTTACGATGTAACATCAGTTACGTTACACGTGTACTGACTATGTAAGCCTGTGTGAGCTTTTATGATGTCAAACAGATCTCCTGACCCCATCTATACCTTGCGAGGTCACAGTGGCCCCATAACAACGGTCGAGTTTTTCGACGATATTCTTTTCTCAGGATCATCTGACGGTGAAATATTTGCTTGGGACCTTGAGGTTAGTGGTGAGAGGTGTTCAAGACTTCGTAAAGTCATTGTAAATGAACGTTCTTGTGGACAGCTGTTTGTCGGCGCACTTCACGTCAAAACTCATTCAACTTGGTGTTTACTGTCCATAATGCCTCATTTTTCTTTCATTTTTTTTCTAGACTTTTAGAAGAAAACACATCTTAGTGGGACACAACAATAAAGGGATTTTATGGATCGGCCATTCCCAAAAAGCTGTGATAACCCAGGGTCGGGACGGCACTGTGGCGATTTGGTCGTTGAGTGACAACCAGTGGAAGCAATCAGGTTAGTTGTCTACTCGCGTTTGTGATATTCTCCCTGCATTCATTTTGTCGCATAACCAGTGATATTTACGCGATACGCTCTAGATATTTATCGTATGATTTTCGGAGCTACAACAACATACAGTTTTGATAGGGAGCAATCGCGCTCAGAGCTGCAGAAAGTCTTTTTTTTTTTTTTTTTTTTTCGCCCACTCGCTTATACGAAACAACAGCACCACAGATGTACAAGAAAGAAAGATAGAAAAGAAGGGACAACTTTCAGAGTGTTTAAATTATGACGCACATTATTTTCGTCCTTGCTGATAGCTTTCTCATGCCGTCTGCGAAATAAGCACTCGGAGGAAGGTCTGTTAATCTTTTTACATAGGGCAAGAGGTAAGAATCGGGGCTACACCAGCACCTCCTTGTGTGTCTATAGAAGAAAAAAAAAAGACCTTGTTTCTCAAGTAAAACAAAGACCCTGCCTGCAGTAGACGTACTGGCCTACTTCGTAACTGGCACCTTTTTGTTTTTAGTACTGTCACCTAATTTCTTCAACTTCCCGCTGCCCGCTCTATATTATATTTTTTTTCTCTAAAAATTTACATGCATATACGCATTTAGCCAGGCAACAGTGGAGTAGGCAGAGGGCAGTTTTGTGACTGAAACAATTCTGAAATTCTCTGGGCATTCCACCTGCATGCATATGCAGCCGGAATGCCCAGGAAAACACTCCCAAAATAACAATGTAGCTAAGCTGCTGCTAGCTAAGAAGACGTTTTCTTTAACCATTTCGTTCAGCATCTAATGTGAGTGAAAGAGTGCTGCTTACCCAAAATATCGCTCTCTCATTTCTCCCTGCTTGATGGTCAGGTACCATAGTGACAGATTCGAAAGGATTCTGCCAGTGCAGCCTTCCTGGTGCTGCGTCGAACCTGATTGCCTGCACCCTCCGAGCCAGACTGGAAGATTACAGTATGGGACTTGGAAAGCAAGAAGCCCGTCGCATCCACTCTCGAGCCAAAGAAACGCCTCGGCATGGCAATGTGCATTAAGCTCAGCAATGACTGCAACAACGTTCTTGCCGCTTATGAGAATGGCAGCATCATCGAATATGACATCCGAAGTGGTGGTGCACCGGTCTCGACAGTGACATTGTACTCAGAACCAATAATGTGCATGGACTTCGATGAAATCCACAGGGCAAACAGGGGAATATGCGGTTCGGTGTCTAACGACCTGTGCCTGTTTGAACGAGATAAAGGACAACTTCTTGAGAAGCGGAGGCTGACAGTCACAAATGATGGCTTCTGTTCTCTGCAAATACGTCCCGATGGCAAGATTGTTGCATCGGGTGGTTGGGATGGGAGAATACGCGTATTCAGCTGGAAGAACCTGAAACCGCTTGCGGTGCTGGACGTGCACAAGGAGTCTGTGCAAGCTGTGAGATTCTCGGAAAGAGATTTGTGCAAAGCGGGCGTGCTTCTTGCTGCGGGCAGCAAAGATAGGACAGTGTCATTATGGTCTCTGTACAACTGAATTTGATGACCATTTTGCTGTCACAAAATAAACAGCACGAACGAATTGAGTGCATGTTTCCTAAGACACAGTTTGTATAAATGACTTAAGCTTTGTTACGTGCGCACTGCGTGATGCAGTTTGATTTTAAGTTTATTTTAATAAATGTGCCGGTGTAAACTTTATGAACGGATTCGGATGGTTACTATAATGGTAACCGGTTTTATTATAACGCATGGTTACTATAATAGTTAACTCTTGTTTATAGATGGCGCAGTCCGAGCAGTTTTCTGCCATTACAAGTTTCGAAAAGCGGTGATAGCCGATTTGCAGGCAGTTCTTGCAATAAACCTTGATCACGCGCTGGCAATGACGCCTTCTCGTCACTTGCATCACCTAGGTGTGCCCAGGCCTACGGCAAGCTATACGGTAAGGGTTGGGGGGGTGATAGAATGAAAGTCCGCTGGGGAGCTCTGTCACGACCGCTTTTGTTTCGTTTTTTTTTTTTTTTCTCGCCATTTTGTGAGGTCGAGTTCTTACTGAGTGCGATGACGTTTTGCGCTTTGTCCTGCTTCATCGTCAGCTACCACGGAGTCTGTTGCAAGCACTAGTCGGGCGTCTCGATCTATGCCATCACCGAACCAGCGCTGATGTCACCGGCAGTGTCTGCGAAGGCAAATTGTTGGACGCGCACGCTTTCTCTCTCCAGTCACTCTCTCTCTCTCTCTGTTCTCTCTCTTCGCGTGCGTGGTTCGTGAATACGTAAGCTACCCACGATGCGAGAACAATAGTTGACCGAGGACAATCACGACCACATATTTTCTAAACGTCACGTTTTGTGAAAGATTTGCAGCAAATGTGAGCGACTATACATTGCAAATTTTGACGAAAAACTGTGACAGGCGTGGTATAGTGGAGAGCTCCACAATAATATTGAACATCTGGGTCTCGGTAGCAGACGCGAAATTTTTCGGCACGAGAACGTTAATTGTTCCGGAACTGCCGCGCGAGCCGGTTGCCTCGTGGTCAGGAACCCTCAGCGCGGTATACCGCAAGGCTCAGTTCTTTCTCTTCTGCTCTTCAACCTCGCCATGTGCGTCGTTCACCGCGCCCTCGAACCGTTAACCTCCATCCACTGTACTATCTATGCATATGACATAACCACCTGGTCTTATCTAGGTTCACCGGGATACATACAAGACTGCCTACAGGACGCCCTTGCTACCGCTTCGGCTGCCGCCAAAACAATCGGGCTTTCTTGCTCACCCGCTAAATCTGCTCTCCTCCTTGTCCACCATCCTCGATGGCAACCCCCTCCCCTAGCACTACTACTGGATCGCCATCCCATTCCTCTAGTAAAATCCATAAAAATTCTCGGCCTCTACATCCAAGCCGATGGCGGAGCTTCTTCGGCGATCCGGCACATTCTCCAGCAAGGGGAACAAATTCTACACCTAATGCGTCGCGTCACTAACCGGGTTAGGGGCCTACGCGAATCTGAACTTATTCGTCTTCGTGACGAACTCCTATTTCGCTATCGCTACCAGCTCCCTTATTTAACTCTTCGCCAACCGGACCTTAATCGCCTTGACGCACTCGTACGCAAAGCAACAAAAAATTGCTTGGGCCTCCCAATGAGTGCCAGCAACGACCGCCTAGCTCAGCTGGGCGTCCACAACACAGAAGAGATTATCCTGACTCACCGTCGCAACCAGGAACTCCGCCTGAGCACCACCACTCAGGGACGCCACATCCTGGCCTATGTCGGCTTCTCTGTCTCCACGTCCTCCTCCACCACCTCTACGTCATCCTGCGCGGCACTTCTACGAATCGCGCCATTACCTCGCAACATGAATCCCTGTGTACACGCACAACGCCGCGCGGCTAGAATCCGCTATTTTCAACATTTCATCCACACTCATCCAAACCGTCATTTCTATTACACGGACGCTAGCGTCTCCTCACTCGGCTCTGCCATAGTGGTTCTTTCGGGCAGCTATATGCTATTCTCCATAGAGAAGTCCTCTCGGTTACAGATCCCGCACTTGCTGAACTACATGCAATAGTAGCTGCTTGCCGCTATCTTCCCCCGACACCCCGCACCTGCCTATCATTTTCACAGACTCCATGGCCGCCTGTCGCGCCTTATTACGCGGGGAATTTCCTACCCCTCTGGCACACATTCTCCAAAGTAGTCTTAGTATATCAGTTGAAATCATGTGGGTACCTGGCTACGCGGGACTGTCGGGGAACGAACGGGCTAACCGGCTCCCGGCTTTCCCGGGCCAAGCTCACATGACTCCCGACCTCCTCCCATTTCTCTCCAGCCCTATCGACTTGCCCGCCACGCGTTTCTGCCTTTACAACTCGGTCTATCTCGCGCACACGGCGTCCTCATCCGACAAGCCCAGACGGGCTCTCTTCTTTCTCCAACACGTCTACATCTCCTTCGCGCATTTGCGGAAGAGCCACCTCCGCGATGTCACAGGTGCGGCGGTCATCCCAATGGCTCTCCCATACTGTGGTCCTGCCCTCCTCCCCACCCCTTCCCCCCTCCCCAACATCCACCAACCTATCCCCTACCACTACGGCGGCTTGGTTGACTCGCAGCATCACTGCTAGCTGGCTCAGCGGCACCTGGCAACCCAATATTCTAGTACACTGTAGCTGAAGCGATGAAAGGCGTGCCCGGCGGGACCCTGCACTGAGGGACCCTCTCCACAACTGCTACTCTTACTTTTTATTTAATAAAGTGTATCATCATCATCGTGGTCAGGAACGTTGAGTCACCGTATGTGTGTGCGGACAAGTTCAGTTAGCACCGTGGGACCTACTTTCGGTGGCGAAATGTCTGTTTCTTTTTTTCGTTCGTGTTGGAGTCAAGTTACGCGTGAAATCTCTCCGGGCCGTTTTCACCGGTTGAATTTTGAGTTATTATTTTTCTTCCTTTCTTTTCGCGCACTGCGCTTCATCTGAAATGTCAAACATGTTTGGGCTTTCTGTCAGAATGCAAGTGAAAAACTAGTGTTAAAATAACATTAAAAAGGAACACCAGAAATGTTTAGACTCGTAGAACTTCCTTTCAGAACTATAGATTTATTCGTTTAATACAATAACGTCCGTGATTAGCGCAGAAAGTGCAGTTCAAACATTACCAGGCCTTCGTAAATTTCGGTGATGACGTCAGTGTGACGTCACGAATTTCGCAGTATTGTCGCGCATTGTTCTGCACGGGCAAAGCAGCCAATAGTGCAGAGGCTTTCTCTGCTGACCTTTTAACTGTAACCATTTTTTTTATCGACAACTAGCTGAACGCTCGAGGCTATAGTTGGCAGGAAATTTTAGCGGAGTTGGTGCGAAAATTTCACGCTTGCGTTGCCACCAGTCCTTAGGCTTTTCGTATTCTCCGTCTTGCGAAGTCATCGCTCACCGTATTAGGCTTGCCTGTCTGCTGTCCCGGAAGTGTGATCTGGCTATCTGGATATTGAACAATAGAAATATGTACCTCTTGCTCTTGTTTATGCTGAGCGTGTGGGTCTGTAATAAAGTACAGTGCATATTATATGTGTTTCTTGTACGTTGTGCACATGTGTGCGATGTATATACGCGTCATTTCATGTCACCCGCTTCATCTGGAGTTGCCAGATGACGTCATCACACAGTGCGCCTTTTCTGGCATGCACAATACGCCCAGCAGTATTGTACTGCGACAATATCTCTAGGCGTATGGCCAGGCCGACGTCTTAAGCACCCATCAAAGATTGGTTTGTTGCTCTCTCTCTCTTGTACTTGCCTTCATAGCAGCTGATGCAATCAGAAGCAGAAAAATAAAGAAAGGAGGTGGACATTTCAAGAACTGCCGCCTAGCTAGAAAACATGGCAGTACTTTGTGCTCTTTTTGCTCTAGACAGAAGGTGAATATAGCGCTATAAGACTGCGAAGGGTAATATATAGTTTGTAGAAGTTTATGGTCTGTATAAATTAAGGAGTATATAGTGACACACGCTTTTGAAGTTGTAGCAACTCTATACCACTTCTCTCACTTAGCATGATATGAAGGTTGGGAAATATGTTTTAATTTCGATACTAAAGTTGTCTCGAAATGCCGGACCTGGCGTCATCGACGTTATCGCGGCGTCATTACAGGGAGCAAAATTTACTGACGTCGCGTAACAATAATTATGTGATGTCATTGCTCTTACGCAGCAATAGAGTGTTGCCTGAGTTTCTGATTCAGCTCACGTGTGGTAGCCACAGCGAGCCGGTGTATTGGTACGTCACGACCAAGGAGGTATATAAAAAAAAACTTATTTTTTTTTTAAACATCCTTGGTCATGCCGTACCGAAACTGCTTCGTAGAAAGAAGTGTTATAGTAAATTATTTAGGGCTCTAGCATCTGCCAATGTTTTGTTTTTCTTTATAGAAGGTTTGGAGTTTTAATTATAAAAAAATAAACATTTAAAAACGCCATGCCGGCACTCACTGGACTATTGGAACACGGTATTTATTTATTTATTTATTTATTTATTTATTTATTTATTTATTTATTTATTTATTTATTTATTTATTTATGTATTTATTTATTTATTTATTCATTCATTTATTTATTTATGCGGTTTTTGAGTGCAGTATTGATTTAATTTCCTTGCAATGCAGTGCAGCTAGTGACATCATCTGCACATCCGAGTGCTTTAGACGAGCTGTCAGACAAATAAATAAATAAACAAATAAATACATAAATACATTTAAAGCTGTACAACACGAGTATTTTTGCGTGTGCGACGACCTTTTACTGTAAAAAAGCAGGGTACGGTATACATAGTCGTAAACATGCACGATCAAGAAGGCATGTTGTTGGGCTACTTTGTGCTTGCTTTTAAGGACATAATTCCAGCGCGTAGAAATATATATATATATATATATATATATATATATACACGCGTCACAGGTTCTGCGACGTACGTGTGTCTATGTGTTCTTTTTCTTCCGAGTTATGTCTTCACCGCTGCATTAATTATTGCTCTGTATTCTACTGTCACGTTGGAGATTTAACGACCGTTTACGCTTCGACTGCTTCTGTCTCCTTCGGCTTCGTTACTCTGACGCCCATTTGAACATCTTGTTGTGATTCATCGGTTGCGCTCGCATTGAAAACGACAGCCAATTTTATACAATGCGTAACAAAATCACTTCTTTAGAAGCGTGTGCTTTTGAGCCAGAATTGGTGAAGTATATTTTTAAAAATGTAAATTAATCAGCAATACACAGGACCAAAAGGACCATACGTGTGTTTTGCGCTTCGCCTTATAATATAGCATCACTTGTGCAGCGAGTTCTAAACGGACACTAAAGAGGAAAAAAATAAGGAAGAATGCTAAGATTGGCAATGTATTCATTGAAAACGCCATTTTACTTCATATGGAGTTAAGGGGTTGATTAGCACGAGGTCGTGGGTTCGAATCACCCGCCTCTGTGCAGGGCCGCATTTCAGTGGAGGCGAAATGCTGGAACTCTTCGTGCACTTTTTAGGTATAAGTTCACGATAAAGAATCTCAGGTGGTCACCAATAATCCTGAACCCACTGTGCTTTTTTCGGGACGTTAAGCCCTGCACTTATTTTTAACTATTGCTGGATAAAATTAATGCCAAATTTTTTTATAAATTGAATTTCGCGTCGAAACCACAACGCCGTTATACGTCAGTGTGACCTAACGGATATCAAAGTCGTATATCTTGAGCGTGGGGTCTTTTTGAGAGCATGAAACGCTCTCGAAAATTTCCAGGTTATGTCTCTGGTTCCTCTAGAAAACAATGTAGCCCTTTGTTACCGATAAACAGTTAACCACACGCGAGTAGACGCTCGTGAAATTCAATCGCCGTGGTAGGTTATAGCGGATATGGCGTTGTGCTGCTGAGTTCGAGGTCGCGCGGATTCGATCTATATAGGCTGCGGCAGTCGCACGAGTCGATGAGCTGCGAAATGCAAAACACGCTCGTGTACGTTTTAGATATATCTACACGTAAAAGAACCCCAGGTGATCAACACTAATCCCCACAATACAACGTGCCTCGTAATCTGGTTGTGGTTTTCTCACGTATAACCCCAGAATTTAATATATTTGTCTTGAAATTTATGACGTCATGGCGAGTTAGCGCGGAAACTTCAGAGTGACGTCGCTGTATACCAGTTTCTCATCGGTGCGCCTTTTCTAGCTTAAGGGGACACAAAAGTGAAACACGAAGTCAAGTTTATCAGTTTAAACTAATAATTAAGTTTAATTAAGTTATAACTTATAGTTTAAGTAACCAAGTTCATCAGTTTAGACTGATAAAAGCGTTCTTTCAAAGCTCTGTTTTATTAATTTCACCGTATAGAGCTTGATTACTAGAAGAAAAAAATGACAGGCTAGCTTCTCTCTCTCTCTCTCTCAGTTCTTTTTTCCTTTGCTAATTTCGCGTTAGAACCCAAGCGCCAGTATACGTCAGTATGACGTTATGAATTGCAAGACATTTTCTCACATTTCGGCGCTTGTCGCGCAGTAAGTGTTCTCGAAACTCTCGAAGTCAAGTCTCTTGCTTCTTTAGAGTACAATATGTAGTCCTTATTTACCTATCAAACATTAACTAGTCCCGAGCAGACACCATCGATATCTATGACGTCACGGAGTGAGAGCTATAGTGCGGGAACTTCAACGTGGTGTCGCCACCCGTCTCTCGTATTTTTTTTTATTGGCTTACCAAACCTCTTTTCATGGCGGTTTCAATATTGCAGACCCTCACTTTACTAATGCAGCTCAAAGTATTATTCCTTATTATTGTCCCATTAATAATTGATTATGATTAGGGATCGCAAACGCAGCATCACGGCGCAGAGAACTACATACGTACACGCGAACGGGGTATCGAGTTATGTTCACTGCTTCCGGCAACGTGGTACGAGCCGCTCTGAAATGAAAATATTTGCGCTGCCAGCCGCAGCTGGCGGCCAGCTGGAATAGCCGCAGTCATAAACATGGTGCTGCGTCAAAACGTAAACGAATAAATGTGCATGTATTCACGCGCGACACCGCATCGCCTAGCTTCAACGAAGCGAGTGGAAAACAACACAAAACGCAAGAGCAACTCCACTTGTAGGTACTTCTGCAAGGCTCTAAAGTGTTTCAAGCGTGGCTGCATAAATCGCGTTGGCTGCCTACGATGGCTGTCTCAAATTATTAAACATATTGGATTCGAGATCAAATAGTTTTTGATGACTGTATAGTTCAATGCAGTGGCGGACATCAACATTTGCGCAATAATCGTCAATACGATTATTAATTAAGAAAACAAATGATTAACATTTTCACTAACGACTTGATGTCGCGGTTTAGTTACTCATTAACATGGTGACTGCGCAACAACGTTTCGTCTTGAAGTATACTGTCCTGCTGAGCGCTGGTTGCAGAACAGCCGAGTTATTTTTTAAACCCGTTTATTAAGATTAGCTGCGAACATTTTGGGCGGTAGTATTACTTTGTTCCGGGTCAGCAGGATGGTTCATTATATATGCAAAAAAAAAGTGAACTGTGCGAAACGAGGGAGGACGCAGAATCTGATTATGGTATCTTTCGTTTCGTTGCATTCGACGACGTAACTTTTGATCTTCTGGAATTGCGTATAGCATTCTTGTTTCAGCGTTTCATATAGTGTCTTCGTGTTTGCGTGGACTCTTGTGCCCGTGCTTGCGAGTGTTGTGTTTGAAACGTGGCACTCACGAGGTGACCTCATTTGCAATCGCCCAAGAACATTCGGATTTTTCAAATTCCAAGGACATTGATTTTGTACGCGAACGTTTGAAATATGTCACTTTGTTTTTTTTTTCTTATTGTTTCTATCTATTTAATCGTCTTGAGCATAACTGTCACTAGTATCGCTAATTTACTCACTAGAGTATTGCACGGGCCGGGCCGGGCCGAGTAATGCGATTTTTTGGCTGGCCCGTGCCTGCTGCCTTCGCACCTGGGCCGGGCTCGTGCTTGAAGCCGCAGGTGTGGGCCAGGCATGGGCCCGTTCACTAATGGGCTTAGGTTGGGTTTTCGAGGACAGGCGGGCGCTCTGCACTGATTCAAGGCAGTTCTATGCGAAGTTCAAGTGACAAGCTGGAAAATATGGCGCCTAATCACCTTAGCAAACAAAATAAAAACGGTCCGAGTTCTTTTTTGTTTGGGTTTTATTTAAGAAGAATTACCTATTATTTAAGAAGAAAGTTTCTAGAAAGACAAACTGCGCCCTCGCAAAAGAAAAAAAAAAGTATGTGTATTAAAGAGCACTCTTGATACGGTCTGACTGTTGCCAATTTTACGATTGCACTATTTTACCCCTCTCGATACGAATATTTTATTGCAATTGCCTCGTGTTACTCGTCGTTTAGTTAATCGTCATTTATTGCATCACACTGACGATTGCTTTACGGTCCCTGCAGTACACATGCATGACTTCCACCTTAGCCGCATTCGCAGTGTTCTTCGTGGGCCTTAAATTTATGCACGAGAAGGGCTTCGTCGTGGGCTCGGCAGGGTTGGTGTGACAGTGAAATTCCCACCTTCATGATTTTCGTGCCCAGGTTCGAACATGTGCGTTTGAACGCTTGGCTGATTTTGCACCTAACACAATTTTATGTTTTCTCTTTTTCTTTTTTTTTCTCTTTATTTTGCTGTAAGAACTATTTACAAGAGCCATTTTCGTACAATAGCAATTAGGTCACTTGAAGCGCGATCACGCCGCCGCCGCCGTGATCTCATGGCATCGACACGACATGCGCGGTCAGTGGTGTGTGTCGATAAAAGGGGCGGATAAAGTGCGTTTAGTCGAAAAAAAAAAAAGCGTCAACGCCAAGCTACGCCAAGTTAAAACATACGCAGGGTTCGACACCAGGCTATATAGCTGTTGTGTTATTTCTTCCGCGCTGTGAAACAAGTTGGCTCGCCTTCACGCTAGGCTCAATTGACTCTGATGGAGCGAGGGCAGCGTTCTGGCTTCCGCTGCTTGGATATGAGCGCTGTGCGCACGCACGTTAGCTTTCCCGCGGCAGCATCTGTGTGCTTATTACCAGCTGTTTGCATGCACTGGTGTGAGCGGAAAGGACCCGTAAACGTTAAGCTAAATTTAGCGCTTTCGAATGCCGACAGCTTTGTCGATTTTTCCGTGGGTCTCATGTCGTGCACCAACGAGGCTCGACGCCGGTAACGCCGTTGCCGACGTTCCTCAAAACGCCAGCGTTGTGACGCGCCTTGTATCTTCTAGCGCGCAGTTCTATATGTGTATACCTCGCAGCAGCAGTTGTCTCGCGTGCTGCGTCGCGCCATGTCGCATCCGCGTATTGTCAGAACAACACGTGAGCAGCTCGAGCGCAATGCTAACTTTGCGATCGCTCTCAACGCTTCGCCTTCGAGCGAAACTACCACTTTTTAAAAGCGAATCTTTTCTTTGCGAACTTGGCCGCGTTTCGTGACAGTGAGAGCTGCGCACCCGGCTGTTCTCTTGCAGAATAGGCCAACCAATCACAGCGGAGTACGCGCGCAGCTGGGTTTCTTGCAGCACCACTAGATGGCGCTCGCCTCCACGCGTCCGCGGCGGCGCCGGCCATGCGGGGGAAAGAAAACAAAAAGAACCAGAAAGCTCGCCTTCGCGCACTTGCGGCAGCGGCGGCGCCATTGAATTAGCCTCGCTACAATGCCTAAATAAAGCCTCCCGTATCACTTTGTGCAGACACTCAATAAGCACAAACTCGTGTGTTGACTCCTTATGCACTCACACAAACCTTCGCTGTATATAGATGCCAACTCGTTGGAACTGCTGCATTTCTTTCCCACTTATGTATAATTCTTGGTGTTCATACATACAATGTACACAAGAACTTTAACAAAATGCCTTGTCAGGATTTCTTTAACGCATCCTTTGCTTCAGTCGGCATTTTCATGTTAGCTGCACACGTGCTTTGTCGGAAGAACTTTTTTCCTCGATTTTTTATTGCCACTGCAGTTTTTATTAATATCTTCGGATACATCACCTAAGCAATTACACCTTTAAAGGATGTGCACTGAGGTCCTCCGGCGGGCCCGGGCCGGGCCCGGCCCCACCGGAGGACCTCAGAGCACATCTCCACTAAGCACCGGAGGAACTCAGGCCTGGGATTAGCAGCCATGTGTTCGGGCTGTAAAATTTGTCCCTTGCAGTGCTATGATTGTCACATCAGAGGAGTGGGTTGATGCCACCAGCAGTCACCAACATCTTAAATAAAGCAAAGAAAAAAAAAAGGAAGTCTTTGTTCTATGCTTTACTCCTTTCTGCGTCCTCGACGCTTTATCTTTTTCATTTTGAACGGTCTTTGTTACGTTCTTTCTTCCTGTCTTTAATAGCCTCTCTAGGGGTGATCATATACTCAAGAATTTGAATACGAATCAAATAGTTCTGTTTCGATTCGAGCTACTCTATTCCGGACTTGAAAAATGAGCATGTATCAGAGGAAATAAGTCGGTTTTTTTCCTTTACCATCTTTCCTCTACACGTTCGTTTTAATGCTTTGTAAAAGCAGGAAAATATTACGCATGCTTGTTTCGAAAATTTAGTGACTTGGCCACTCACACACGTATACGCCCGAATGGACGCATAGAGAGAGAGAAAATTGCCAAATGTATCAGTGATTCATTAAACACCTGCTGAAATGAGAACTAATAAAACAAATAAAACAGAAGCTTTGCAACTGTCTGATTCCACAAGAAAAACTATACGTATCGAAATTCTGTAACTATACGTCAAGCCCACATGCGCGCGCACGCAAGCTTGCATGAAACTGACGCTTTGTTCGCAGCCATAGTTGCTCCGCAAGCACAGGCTAGCTGTTCAAACAGTAACAGCTGCACGGGTCAGTGACTTCTGCTGAAGGTGCGGAAGAAGAAATATCCGAATGCAGCTGTTGGATTTTACAGAACGGTGCTACCAACGGCGCCCTGTTGGCCGGGAACGTCTGTCCACAATATAGGGCAGCGCTGTCAAGCGATGAATTCAAAGCAACGATACTTATTTACGTTCAACGTGTTATTCCCCTCCCTCTGCTTGTCTCTATTCGTGAGAAATGTCAGTAATGTTAAACGGAAGGGACTAGAAAGTTAGGCCATATAGCGTAGGCACACTGACATAGAAAACCTGGCGATGTATTCAGTAACGAGGGACAGAGATATGTTGATGGCGTTACTTGTCACGCTGCTTAACCGTAAATTTAATCAAATTGCGAGAAACTATAATGACGATGACGGACTGTATTTCGCGTACTGGCTGGTGTGGCAGTGTCGGCAGTGACGCCGTCGTCACCACGAGGACGTAAATTTCGTGAATTCTATGTTTCTGAGAGAACAGTCGTGCAACAGAGGAATGTTTCTAGCGCGCTGCCGCAATCACCGCCGCTGTTGTCGGATGTGTCGTTCAGCATTCTGGCGTACGTATGGACGCCAGCACGTAACCACAATACAGTGCTATTATGCATTTGGCCATATTCAATACCCAGATTAAAAAAAAAAGCGGTAGTATTACAAAAGAATGGATTTGCAAGCGATTGTTTGCAGTACACCGGTGTGAGGATTATTTTCTGGGGCTATACAATTCGAAGAGCGCATTTTATAAGTTTGTTTATAGTTTTTAGTAGCACGCACAACGTCAGGGATATTGTTCATATGACCCCAGGTCGCTCAGAAAGACAGAATATGTTTTCACCCACTGCCGTTCGTATAGCTCCTCGACCATGACGCTCGGCTGCTAGCAGCAGCTAACGAATGAATGAATGAATGAATGAATGAATCAATCAATCAATCAATCAATCAATCAATCAATCAATAAGTCAATGAATATGAATGAATCAATTAACGAACCAACGATCTACGTAGCCCCTTTGCCTATATGGTAAGAACGATTCTGGTCGAATACTCTCAAATGTGTGAGAAGTCGGGACATGGTGCGAATTATTTAGTTGCGATGATTCATTAAGAGGAAAAAATGGAGCATGGGCAGGCCATGGATAACCGTTGCACTATTAGAGTTACGGAACGGATACTAACAGAAGGGACGCACAGTCGAGGACGGCAGAAAACCGGGGTGATGAAGTTAGGAAATTCGCCGGTGCAAGTTGGAATCACCTAGAGCAAGACACGGGTAATGAGATCGCAGGGAGAGGCCTTCGTCCTACAGTGGACATAAATATAAGCTGGTGATGATGATGATACTCTCTGACATCATTCTTGCTGTACTGCTGCATACTTATGCAGTCCTCCTCTGTGCCTCAAGGTTGGATTGATGAACGTACTAATTAATGAGAAAGTCAGCGAGAAGAATAAGGGGAACTGAACTTCATTTCTTGCTATTTACAATCGTATAGCAAACAGACCTTAAATCCAGATAAAGCATATAGGGGAAGGTAACTGTTATGTCTAGTTTGAATGTGGAAATAATATGCAAAAGAGAAATAAAGGTCGCCGACAAACAACCTATCGCAGGTTGGAGCCAAACTCACGTCTTGCTGCTCTATCTTGCTATCCTTTTCAGTGCATATTTATCTTTACTCTTTTGCTCCCCTTCGCCTATACAAACTTTCTATTTCTTCGTCCGTTCCCTTGCAGTGTAGCGTATGTAGTCGAATAAATGCTGGCTAAACGCTGTGCCTTCGTTTCAATAAAGAGCTTTCTCTCTAGCACCGTAGTACTCACAGTGGGATATTTAAAAGCTGGATGAAGTATTGTGAAATGAATGAATGAATGAATGAATGGCGCAAATTTGTTTGCAGGTAAATTGGCGGCCGCTCAAGGTCTAGACATGTATAAACCACTTGCAGCCACCATGCGTTCACGTTTCGTGGGCGACCATGAGAGCATTCCAACAGGTCGTTGTCACGCATACATAAACACATAGAGATATACACGTACACATGCGCACTCCAGGGACTTCCTCGGTACGCGGCGCGCAGCCCGGCGAAGAATCCGGACAGGTGCCCGCAGGTAGCGACGCCGAATGCAGAGCGGCGCGTACTTCCGCGAAAAGCTTGCGCGACGGCTCTCGCGTTCTATGTGCACGACGTTGGCTTTGAGGAAACGTGCCGTGATTGACAGTGTAATGCAGAGATCGACCTCCGAGAATATCAGCGCGCACGTGACTGAGGACGTGCACATGGGCGGGACTGTATATAGTTTGCTTCCATGTATATACACTGTCATTGGTAGTAAGTTGCGGAAAGGAAATAAACATGCTTGCGCGCGGCGCTCTTTTCTTATGTGTGCACGTCTGCGTGTGCTGCGACACGATGATGATGAACCTCCATCATGGCTCGTACCCACTGAGGGGGATAGGCCAAGACGACATGCCCCGACTTTTAGTTTTCTTGTTCTTTACTTGTCCTTGTTATTTTGCCAAAGATGTAGCTACCGCACGCTCTCGAGATCCTTCGAATTGTTTTGAAATGAAGTCAGCGGTGGAGAGCGCCGACTACGCAATTTTTTCACCCGGCGAACCACTATGCGCCGGATAGATAAGAGTGCAAAGCTGTCATACGATGACAAAGAGAGTGGAATGGTGGAACGCCGGAGTTATATTTACGAGGTACACGAGAGCGACTGCTGGCAGCGTTGCATATATATACAACTGAACTCCTGCTCATCGTTTTTTGGCACACCGGAAGAAACATTTCGTGCTGGCAAGAACCGAGTCCCTCTGCGAGAACACGGGCACAGTGGCCTGCGCGCTTGCCTTGACGTTTGTCTTCCTGAAATAACCGCAGAACTGGTCGGATATAGTACAGCGAACGTTTCCGCGCTTGTTGGAGCTTTCGGTGGGCGTGTGTGTATGTTTCTTTGCAGCTCGTCTCTCGTCGACAGCGGCATGCGTGACGTCATACCATGTGCGTGAGGAGGTTGTTGTTGCGTCAGTGCCACAGCCGCAGACGGTCGGGCTAAAGTGACACCAGACAGGAATGTGTCGCGCAAGAATGCAGGCAGAACACGTCACTTGAATTCTCGCGAGCAAGACGAGGACGGCTCAAGTTCGAGATGGTCAGACGCAGAAGCGCGGTGAAATGAGCCTCCAAATGGGCACGCAACGCGTAACTTGGTCATCATCATAATCATTATTCCTGACTGACAATGCCGAGAAATCAAGCGCCGTTTAAGTCGACCAATCTACAACTATCCCAACTGTCATGCAGTTTGATCAATAGTGCGTCAAATAATATTATCATAAAGATAAACTATATCCCGGTGCTACAATAGGGTATAAGGATTATGTTTGACTTTCTGATGCTTATTACCACTGCACATAAATCTCGGATGGCAAGTGTATTTTTGCATTCCGTCTGTCACTGGAATGTGACCCCCGCGGCCGGAAAGTCTGACCCGCAATCTTATGCCCATGAGAATAGCACAACGTATACCCTTTAAGCCACGGCGGCGTGTTTCGTGTAGAACTAACATAAAAGTTAATATTTCGCAAAGTGAAATAATCTCTTCAAAGTGTTCCTGTTAGAAAAGAAAAATATTGTACAGATGCCACGCACTGTGGGAAGCGATGTTATGCGAATCCCGTTGCAGGTAGCTGGCTATCCATCACCGTGTGGTCGGGGCTTTTTGAAGAGTTATACCAGATGGACCAACGTGTTTGTGTAAAGCAAGCAATTGTGTGCGTGTGACACGAGCTTCTGTGTGTGATGGCAGAAGGAAGACGACGATGGTATGACAGCGCTGGCGTTACGACAGCTCTCTCTCTTCTCTCTTTATTTAGGAAATGTTACAACCTGTTTTGTTACGACCTGGGCCGACCCTGAAGGCGGTCCAGTCTAACACAGCGTCTCGAAGCGTAAGCTGCCACGAGGCAAGAATGGGAGAAATTGACACGCTCCCGCTCGTGACGCGAGAGAAAGAGTGTGGTAAGCCTTTGGTCGAATGGAAACTAGAGCGAGCATACGTGCTCTAGCTCTTGTTGTGTGACCGTCCTCTCAAAGAGCCGGTTGGCGCTGGCACGAAAGAAACATGCATGCCAACGTTGGCTAATGGTTAGAGCAGCGTGCTGCTGTGGTCGGCCTCAGAGGTTCGATCACACATTCGGACGCTAGTATTTTCCTTTACGAAGCGAGGCGAGACAGGAACCTGCCTACTTACGTACCTACCGCGAAGTATCGGGGACGAATCAAAGGTTGTTTCGCATTAAAAGAGATGACCGGCTGTCAACAGTGTATTCGTAAGCAAGAAATACTGCTAATCACTTCATAAATAAGTGCACCCAATTTGAGCCTTGTTATAGATGACGTCTTTCAATCGATAAAAAAAAATGACAGTCACTTAAGTACCCTTACGTGATTTGAATGCGAAAGCACTATGGCTTCTCTAAGTTATCACCATAAATTAAAACTCCACCTTAATCCACCTTGCTCTCATTTGTATCAACCTTAATCCACATTATTCACTTTATCCCGCCTTAATGCACTTCAATTCACCTTCATTCACTTTACTTCATCTTGGGATTTCGCAGTGTGAGCCGCAGCAGGTCCAGCTCCGGGAACGTGACGTCATCACTTGGTCACGTGGGTTTTGATACCACCGGATAACGCCGGACGCCGGATTTTTCGCTTTATGGGGCATATAAGGCTGCCGCCTTAAAAAGCAGACGAAGGGTTGAACCTCTGAGCGAAATAATCGAGGCCAAATTTTATCTGCTTCGACGTGCGTTGAGTACTTGCAGTGCGCAAACCATGCAGCGTACGCGGCTACCGTCATCATTATTGTCTTTGCAGATTCGATCGACATTCTCCTCCTTAATTGGTAAACATAATAACCATCATTATCATTACCATTAACAAGGTATATGCCACAGTTAAAACTCCGGAGACGTGCCCGCTGAATGTAACGTATACTAACAAAAAATTATGCAGATGCAACGCATATGTTGACATCTATGTGAATCGAAACTTTCGTGATGGTTAATTAAACCTATGAAATTAAATGCGATGTTCGCAATTGCCTTTATTGTCTTCCTACGCAACGTGCATTCGCATGAAACGTTTATGTTTATGCGCTGCACAGGCGACAACTTCAATGTCACGCAATGTTTATGCTGCACTGTTCACAAGGTCTGCCGAAACGCAGATAGTAGTTCGATGCAAATGCGCACGGTGAGACGTTGACGTAGTGATGTCACGTGGAGAATAAGGCACTTAATTCTCCATGGGCTAAGGCGATGTTCGATGTTTTTCAAGGAAAGAATGGTGAGAAGAAGTGTACGCAGAGTAAAGTACGACGCAATAGGAAGTGGTAAGGTTAACTATCATTCGCCCATTTCGTTCCAGCGTCTATGACCAAATGTCAACTGTTGTACGCACGTGTACTTTCACGCAAACGTACACTGGCGCGCTCGCACTTTCATCAAGTTCAGAGAAGGTTCGCTTTTGGCTCATTTGAACGGCCGCTTTCGAGCGCTCTCGCGGCGCGGTTTACATTCGGCAGGTGGAAATCGAGCGCTCAGAACAGTCGCTTGGTTCATTCAAGAGCGTGGCGCTCCATCTCGGAGCGCTCTCAGGCACTCTCACCTTCGAGCTGGGAGCACGACCGAGATCCGACATAATTCCGATTGTGTGGCTGTTCCGATAGCTCTGGGAGCAGTTGGAGGTTTGGCTTTGGCAGACTTTTCCTGTCTCCAATCTGGAGAGCGCTCCGTATCGCTACAAACCGGGTTGGAGCGCGGTATAGGCCTCGCCTGTTTCTCAGGCTATGAACCGCACTTTTGGTACACTGTAACGCATGCGCACGGCAGTCGATCTTATAATGTGGGACTGCTCCTGGGTCGTGCACACGAGAGTTGTCATTGAGAGGTCCTTGTGTTAACACGTGCGGTGTCCAGTGATATCCTGGGTGTATGCGCATTTGAAATGCGAAACTCAGCTTTTTAACCAGCGCCATAGGCAAGCTGCAAGCATTTAAACTGCATGAACGCTCACAATAAGGGACGAAAATTGCAATACTATAATCGCCTTCAGTGAAACATTGTTATTCGTGCTTATACGAACATAGTATGAGTGAACGGGAATAGCTGAGATCTCAATGGCTGGGCATGGACCGTGTTGCATGGTGAGCATCCGCTTTCCGTCCCTGAGAAGTCTGGAAGTCTGACCGGTTGTAGGCCACGTGACGAAAACATGAAGTAACGAGTTATCACGTGAGCGTAGGTCACGCGGGCATGTTTTTATTCAACAAATGATGTAATATCTTGGAAGGTTGGCCACCGAAGAACCGGGTATCTCAAAACCACCAATAAGTCCAGGCGACGAAACTGTAAGATACACAACCAGGTACAGTATCCTCCACTCGAGTACAGATAACGTGCGAGGAAGCAGTACACAACAGTAGTGCTAAGCACGAGGTCGCGCAATCAAATCCCGGCCACGGCGGCCGCATTTTCGATGGCGGCGAAATGCAAAACATCCGTGTACTTGGATTTAAGTGAACTTTAAAGAACCCCAGCTAGTACAAATTATTCTGGAGTCCCCCACTACGGCGTACGTGCCTCATAATCAGATCGTGGTTTTGGCCCATAAAACACCCTAATTTAATCTTATTTAATAGTAGTGCGCCTGTCTTGCTGCTGGTGTTTGCGAGAGCTAGGCACCAGGCGGGCAACGTGCTTATGTCGATGAGCAGAAAGACGCAGCCTTATCCTAAAGTTTCATAACGGTGTGTGTCTGACCAAAGCTGCTGACCGTGCTTGTGGTAGTGTTCTTGTGGTATTTCTGGCGTTCCTTAAGCGGTGGAGAATAACGAAGACAGTTACCGTCATTTTCCACAGCATCTGAAATCATTGTGAAGCCGTGGGAGCTAGCCATGCTCAACGGCCGGCGGTCAGGTCTGGTCACGCGCCCGTTGCGGTCTAAAGGATGCGACGAGGTTCGTAATGTTAGCGTGACGTCTGTAACGCTTCAGACGCCTCAAAATTCCGGCGTCAAGGGATTTCTCATAGAACAAAGAGTCACAGGTTTCCACTTTTGTGAAAGACACATTTGTGGCACTTACGAGACATTATAATGACAAAGACCTCAATATAGCAAGTCTACGTGTTCGCTTGTCCTAGATGTCGTAGGTGCCGTAATGTGTTCCTGTTACCCGTACGAAATGATTAACTATGTTTTCATGGAAATAACTCTGGTGTAAACGATGTAATGCACAGGTTTTATGTCACGACGGTGAAGAATAATTTGATTCACTGGTAGTGATATTTGTCGTGCGTGGCCAAACTATGAGGGTCGTGTGAGGGACGTGTGTAAAACCAGTGTTTTATCCGACCCCCCCCCCCCCCTCCCCCCCTAACCATGCTTCGTTATATTCAAACATTCAAACATCGCTGTGCAAGAAACACATCGTTGAGTATTGACATGTCGGCTCCTGACATACTCATGTGATATGTGTTGAGCAAATTCAGCCTTACAGGACTGACCTGTAGAATGAAACTGATGAAGCGATATGGCAGGTGAACACATGGTCGTATGTCATGACCAATGGTTACAATGGGCCAGTATCGCTGACCTGTAGCGTTTGAGCAGAAGTTGACGTCAAGACATATCTACTGTGAGATTGTTAAACATTACAAAGGGGCATATGTAGTGCAATTTTGAAGCTTATTCAAGATATCTTGGAGTAACTACAAACGCTTACATATAATACCGATACATTACTGCTTTCATGATGAAGGAATGACCGACGCCGTCATATTAGAGTTTACAAGCCGGTGTACGAGACATGAGATTCTTCACTTGCAAACCCCACTGATGATATCAATAGAAGCAGAATAAGTAGAAATAGTGTACACGAGCAACAGTAAAACAGCATTTCACGTGAAATATTTGGAAACTGACTTCGCAGCGAATACTGCTGTGTCATGCAGTGTAGTTCAAGAACTGTACTGAATTGTGCGTAAATAGGAGTGACAAGTATGCGTGATTCTCCCAGCTAAGCTACAGGCTCGTTCGCATTAAAATTTTCGAAGTATTACCAAAGAGGTATCATAAGAAGCCAACAAACAATGACACCAAGGACAACATAGGGGAAATTACTTGTACCTACTAATTGAATTAAAGACATGATAAATTAACCCGTTTTCATTTCCATTAATTTATCATTTCTTTAATTCAATTAGTAAGTACAAGTAATTTCCCCTATGTTGTCCTTGGTGTCATTGTTTGTTGGCTTCCTATGATATGATAACAAAAATCGGGCCCCTCAGTTCCCTTTCTTCTCGTTCATTACCAAAGAGGTAGTACTTCGTGGTGCATGCAGTTTAATTTCATGTTTCGGTCCATTATACTTGCGTGGTTAATTCAGAATAAATGAGCATGCATCTTCTATACGGCGAGCACCATCGTTCCGGGCCTTGCAAAGTCTACATTTTGTGCCTGACGTCGGCATTGACGACGCGTGCTTTCGGTTTATTCAGGACAAGACAGGCAAGTGTAATGCACCCAAACGTGATGTTAAACTGCATGAGCCACAAAATACTATCTCAGAGCGAAATTACTAGAACTGCGAACAGTACCGTGATTTATAGTTGGAAGGAATCATGCACAACTGGCACTTTCATTTAAGCAGTATAGGGTATATGACGGGTGCCCGTCACCACGAAGGAAACGTGTAGCACGCGATAGACTGGTGACTCACAACCAGCCTTTTCGCGAGAGTACTCGTACAAATTTGCTATAGGCAGTAGGCACCCTGTGCGTTCAACGCATGCTGAGCTCGTAGAACTTCTTGGCAGTCGATGCACTCGTGTATAACAAGTATGTTCAGCGCTTCAGGTAGGGGTTCTCGAGGAAGTCGAGCATGTAGATGTATCCGAGAGAGTAGAGCTTCCTCCGGTTGCGCAAGTTCAGTGGCGGGTATTCGGCGTCCGCTTTGTACACCTTGAGAGTCGGCTCGGCTTCGGCTTCGGCCAGCGTGTCCTCCTCCAGACTCAGCGCGGCGTTACGGCCGAGGTAGGAAGGGTAGTCCGGCAGGCGCACGTACGAGTTGTGCTTTTGGCGGAAGCTCGAGCTCTGAGCCGTGAGTCGCTCGCGCCTCCTGTGGTGCACCTGCGGGATAAATGGACATTTGTTCGAACTCTTCGTGTTGAAATAACGTGCGACTCTCTACTGGCGAACCTCATAAACTTTGTAGAATATGTTATGATTATTTATGTTGTTATAAGTGGGAAGCAGAAGGATTTGGCAGGCAGAAGAGTGTTAATGTCGGAGGAATGCATCTATAACTCAAATCTGTTCCCGCAGTCTCTCTCGTAAGCCTCTCACTCGATTCACTGTTTTGCATATGGTCCAAGAAAACAGGACAAAATGAGCAATAGCAAATCTTACTGTACGTCGAGCTAGCTACAGGGTACACGCATACGACTATTACTGATGCCTGATACATTAGCTACTGCGTAGACTCTGTGCGTCCTGGACAAGACAAGCATGTATCACGGACACACCCACAACAGGCTTCTTTTCGGTTATCCATCCAGGTCTTTCTACAAATCCGCGAACGTCCATTAGTCGCTTGGAGCAGCTGGCTAAATCCGTATTATGATAACAGTGATGGTAAGTTCCTGGAAAAAGTTCAGCTTACCGGCAGGTGAGGCTGTGGCGGTAGAAGCACCAGCGGTCGGTGGTGGTGGTGCACGGCGTGGTGCAGGTGCTGCACTGTGACGTACGTCTTGTGCGCCGGTGCCCGGCCCAATACCGGAATGTGTCCCGTCGTGATGAGCACCGGCACGTGGTGGTTCGTCTCCCTGTGGAGCTGATAACCGTACGAAGTGCTAATCGAGGATGCGGCTGCGTGATGGCCTCTCGGAGTGGCAGCGGTAGCTCCAGGCGCGGCGGTGGCGCCTTGCGCCACCTTGACCGGCGGGTGGTGGATGACCACGTACGTCTGCACCTCCTGCAAGAGACAGAAATAAGAAAAGACTGCGCTTTATTTAATGTGCCGAGTAATGTGGACGTCACAGCTCTTGTACGCTCGCGTGACTTTTAATTGGGGCCTGCCAATAGGAGCTGTAGGAGTCATTGAGTTGCCTGGCTCATTTTAAAGATCCTGCGAGCCTTTTTCGTTTCACAAGCTACGATGACAAGTGTATAAAGAGTAAAAAAGGAACATCTAAAAATATGATGTCCGAAAGCTCTGGCGCACTAATGCTACGGTGCTTTTACCGTATTTAACTGCGGGCAGCGCGGTTTTACTCGGTTTAGTTTGGCAAGGACTGTATACTCACGTTCCACCGACGTGCAGGCTTAGTTCTTAAATTTGCAACTTTCTAAGTTATTAGTTTGCGACTGCGAAGTGGAGCACCACTTAACCTACTGTAATATGCGACTGAACTAATTATAGTGCGTCTTATCGAAAAAAAAAACAGATTTCATGAAGTGTAACTGTTTAGGGTAAATTACAAATATGAGGTGAGTATAACTGTATGCGGCAATCGCATCGCATATATTGTTTTTACCTGAATCATCTAAAACATTCTGTTGTCGAGACAGGTAGGGGAGCTGACAGTGACTTTTTCAATGAGTACAGATTAATTACCTTCAATATTAACAAGTGGTGAAAATCGCTGAGAACGCGATTGTAGATTACTTGTATTTTGCAAATCAGGTTTACTTGTACCCGGTACCTTGGGAACAGTTTTCTTCTAGCTTGAGCGTCCACTTTCTTAAAGTGTACACACGCGTTATTTATTTTTTTCAACCAGTTTTGTGCCTAGTTGCAGGTTCTCACGTTAGGATTATGCAGCTAAATATGGCTACAGCGGTCACGGTATCATCACCCCGTTTCCAATCGGCGGCTTCCGGTAACTCGCTAAACCAGTCTGTAACCACGTGAAACCTTGTTGCTTTCTCCTAAGTTGTCTTTCGCCAGTGGCCAACCGGGCCAGTCACCAAAACAAATGGCGGCGTCTTTCGAAACTACAGGAAGTGGAGCGCCGTTTCGTGCGAAGGACCACGCGCATTGACCGCGGAGCGGAAGCTCGACTGACTGTGACGATAACGTTCAAGGCTCGCGACCGCGCGTCGACAGGTGGGTGCACTGTTAACGTTAGCCGCGGCGACCATGCGGGCACCGGCTGTCCATTTTCTTACAGCTATAGCGCAAGAGTAACGAGACGTTTGGCCGCGAGACAAGAACGCGAACTCGGAAATGACCTTCGCGGTAACGCGTGCCAGCGAAATCGCCCTAATTGCTCGCTCGCTCTGCGAAGAACACATGAGCGTTGAATGCGACGGTGCGTGCTTGCGTGTGCCTATGCGTGTTTGCGTATTCACACAGCTGTATTATCGCCTAGTAGGGTGGGGTGTATCTCCCACCTTCGGCACCACCGGGAGAGTCGAACGCGGTGCGTATACCCCCTGTTTCTCAACAAAGGAACTAAAATATTTAAATGCTACTCGTCGAAGCCGTCTCGATTGGGAACGTCTGTCTTGCTCAAAAAAAAAGGAACATGACATTATTGCCTAAGTGATGCTTTGTTCAACCCATGTTGATGTTTCTTGTTTTGTATTTCGTTTGGTCTGCTGCGTATGATTACCTGTGATTATTGTACCTCGTGAAAAAAAAATTGAATATAGCGTTTTATTGTTCTTTTTTGTGACTACATATTACGTTGATCTGGAAAATAAATGAAGCAATTGGCAGTCGGCGCAAGCACGCCTGTCGTTTCCTGCGAACTCATTAATTTGTTACAAAGTGAGAGTGGTTCGAAAGTAAGAAATAAGACAGAGACATGTCAGTAAGATGCGTACTGCGAAGTATAAGCCACAGTGCGGCCTGTAATACGTACCCGTGCTCGGTGCGCATGCGCCTGGACTAATGCCGTGGGATCCTGGAGGGCCAGAAAGGCAGTCGTCAGCGCCATGACGCATACCGCCTGAAATGAAAAAGTGGCAGGTGGTACAGTGCAGGTAAGGGCACAGTGGTGTCGTCGGGAGCAGGGTTTTGTTGCAAGAGCAGTCGTGCGACAAATATCGTAGGCGAAACACACGCTTCTATTCCTTTCACTTGCGTTACTGTCGTTTTGATACGTCACCGAGAGAAACCAATTATATGCACTGTTGCTGAAATTCAAGAAAACTTCGATGTGTCACAACACCACACTGTGTAGTGTTGCAAGAAGCACATGGTACATGTCGCTTTCAACATGAATAACATATTAGCTATCAATAAATAACATATTATGAATAATATGAATAACATATTATTTCAACATATTAGCTATCTTCGGATAGCATAAACTCGAAGGCAACGTCGTTCCGTGGAGTGATGTACTACATTCGCGTGATTGCGCGCGCAAGGTATTTGAGAGTTTTCGGTTTGTCAGTAGACTTATTACCGTTTGCGGAATACTTTGTTTCCAGAGCCGTGGATGGCAGTGGCAACGCTTGTAGTGACATTTTGCGACGCTTTGTCCAGCTATAGCGCGTTGTATCCCAAGACGACTGCATGTTAACGATTCTGTCGCTACCGACGGCTTACATCAGCAGTTAAGTAGCATAGGGTAAGTCACTGCATATTAGCTATCTTTGCGTATACTCTCTGGTAAAACTTTGCGTCACAAGTTTCCCCTGCCAGAGTTGTCTGCCATCGATCTCTCCTTTAAATTGTGCACTTAAACGTCTTCAGTTTAAACTGTACTCTAAAATATGTGAGTTTTCCAGCTACATATTAAGCTTACAGTAAAAACATCCATGTATGCAACTTTTCGACATCTGCACGCTATTTTGTGTGGACATTGTTTCTTTTCTTTCGGCCGTCTTATTAGAAAGTGCATTCCTATCCGTAAACTGCAATGCGTTTACGGAACACTGGAGATATCGGTGGCAGCGGCACCACTGGCAGCACATTTTGTGACGCTTTCTTTAACCACTACCCGTTGTAAATGCTTTCATGTTTCGCTCTTGCCGGAGAAGAGGACAAATAAAAGTAAATCTAGTAGACGCTAGCGATTGTTGCTGCCGATGCTTCTGCAGCAGCATATAGGCAGAACGTGCCAATTGCAGCAGTTATAGTTTTGTGTTGTCAAGTCGACGTCAAGGTCACAAGATGGCGCCACCAATTAACGCCACGGCTCACGTCTATCCGGTATTTTTTTTTTTTTATTTCGTAAGCTGCAATACGTTTAGGGACAGGTCTAACGCATTATTAGCTTTATCTCTATCTTTCTTTCGGCCATTCCTTGTACACCATGGCTTCTGGCGGGATCGAACGATAGTGACCGTAATCTTTATAGGTGTAACTTTTTGTTGTATACATCGGAATTGCCGGCTTGCTTTCTCTTCTATACTTCCGGCAACACGAGCGTGCGCTACATTTGCCGCCGCGGCACTTTTGTTCGCTCAAATCAAAGGCGCAGCAGCGCACGCACCTGGCGGACGGAAGTTCTATAGACACCCACAAACTCACCACAAGTAGATTTACCGGACAATGACAGCTGAGCCTTCCGTACACACAAGCAACGCACTCGGTTTAGCTGTCGCAACGCACAGTGTGATACGTATAACATATATACAGAAGAAAAATAGAAGTACTACAGCATTCTATTCTAGTCGCAATCAGTGTCAGCGGGAGCCGTCAATTTTAATGAGAAACCGGTTCGCCACCGGATCGCGCGCGCACACACACACTGTCAACGTCCAAGCAATAATAAAGCAAAAAAAAAAAGATAAAAAAAATGAAAGCATGTGCGCTATGTTGCAAGCGTCGCCTCTGCTTCCGCAACTGGCGCAGCGCCGTTTTGATTTGTGGGTCAGTGACGGCGAGCGCAGGTTTTGTTCTAACGAAAACGACCACCACTCGAACAGGTTTTTCCTATTACTCCCGAAGCTGCTTAAATGAGCAAAGCAAGAAAGACAAAAAAAAAAAAGTGTCATCGCGATGCTCGCTCGCGTGTCTCCATCGTATTTATAGCCTGTCGAAAGGTTGTCGGTCGAAGGACAAACTTAGAAACTCAGCAGGGAGCCGTTACATAGACGGCTTATAGGCGTGCATGGTTGAACGCCTATACGCTACAGTTCGCGGAAATGATTGGGATTGTAAAGAAAGAAACCTTGATGCCCAGTCTCGCATGCGGGATACAGAACGCGTGCCCTTGCTTCCATGGATAAAAAGTTGTTCTGGCTGAGCGCGACTATAATATTAATAAAAATTAAGCAGGTCCAACGCAAACTTTGGTATCTATGTGAAGCGAACCTTTCGTGAAGTGGTTAATGAAATTCTACAAGTTTGGTCATTTCATTCCTGCTTTCTTGGAGTAAAGGAAACTGTGACAACTACTATATATTGCCTGCATTTCTTCATTTCTTCTCATTTATTGCAAATATAATTTCTTCTAATAGCTTCGTTTTAAGGGGGTTGCCAGGATGATTTGCTGTTATTTCTTTCGTATACAGGATATATCTTATACCCCGGAGTCTAATTATTAAAGTATGAAAGAGAGCCAACGTCCAGATTCCTTGTAAAAACAGAGCACCATCGGACGGAAAACTGCCACAAGAGAGGCACAAGAACTGATTTTCAAACAAGGCTTTTTATTAACAAGGGCACACGTACGTACAAACTCACACGGGATCTCTAATCAAACTACCTTGAGACTACCGCGTGGTCACGTTACTAAGAAACACAACAAAAGCTTTAAGAAAAATATTAGTGACGGGGACAAACTTCGCATCAGGTTTAATTTTACAAGCTAAATTGAGAGCACCGTAAGGGGACGTTCGAACGCTCATATAGAGCTGGACTGCTATGTTAGGTTAAGTATAATGCTACTGCCAAGTGCATGAATGACTGTCTACTCAATAATATTAAAGCGAACCGTTCATTGCGAACCTGCCCGGACTTTCCTGGCCGTGGCTGCTGCGGCTGCTTCTGCTGTCTTGTTCGCACACAGGACAGCCCTATTATCTTTACTATCCTTATGTGTGTTTAGGCTTGTGGCCTTGTTTTCTACGCAATTACTCGGTGACAAAGCAAATGATGCTTGAATATCCTCAGTCTCATTGCAACAAATATATATACGTGATCAAAGTAAAATTTCCTTTATAAAGCAAACGTTTCTAACCTTTAGGCCAAACTTTCCTAACCATTATAGGACACAATCGCACGTATACTTCTATTGTGCCAACGCCAACGACCGTCTTTGAGATGATCGCAGGCTGTTGGTGATGATGATTTTCATACAGTGGCACATACTCAGAACGGGAGATTGGCCAATGAGCGGGCGGTACATTTAAAATCACTAAAAAGACACGAAGAAATACCAGGCAATATAAGAGCTAGTTCTAACAAAATATAGCATCGGCGCGCGATAACGTAGAATTCCCTACAATAACTGTCGTAGGAAACTTTATGGGGCGAGAGCACATGCACGCGCCTGTTTCCCTTGCGCCTTTTTTTTTTTTTTTTTTTGAAGGGGCGGAGTATGGGCCTTCTGGGAAAGAGCTAGTTTTTGCTACAAATATATTATTACCAAGGGCCATGAACACCGTTAAAGGCATGGACTACACTGTCCCACATTCCGCACCATAACGCAATGTGCCTTCACCAGATATGTGCTGAATGCTTGGTCTCCCGTTTTCCTTTCGCCGTCTCTATGCTGTACACATATCGAACGGCGACCAGCGGGGAACGGTTTAGCGGAAAGCGCGCCAAACAAACGATCGCCGCTTCGCAATCGCGACAATCGCTCCGCGCGTGTTTATAGTGCGGCTGGGCAGTCGCACGACGCAAGGTTATTGTGCAAATTGCACCTTTCCGCCAAAGCCAGCGTCGAGCGAGACGCACAGACCCGCGGTGGCACTCTTGAGATACTTACAGCGCGGCGGGCCGCTCGACATCTTGACGGACCGAGTGCATGAATGCGCCAGGGCGGAGGAGAAGGTTCGGAAATGGTTCGAACGACCCGCAGCCAGCCGGCGCGGTCATTATTCGCAGCACGTGTCGTCGTCCTTGCTCGATGGCTCAACTCGTTTCCGTATATGTTCGCCGCCCTCTTTTTTTAGTAATGCGCGCGCGACACGAGAGTGCTAGCTGTCCTTGAGAATAGGGTGGTGCGCCGCCCGCATTTGCCGCAAGCTTTTACACCTTATGTCGCCGAAACCGAACGACATTCTGGAAGGTATAGATAGTACTCAAGTGACGTTATATATGCCGCATTGCTATCATGCATTGCTATCATATTACCAGCTTCTACTATTCTGCTGTAGACAAGCTAATCGATGTAACGTGTAGCTTGTCACTGTACAACAATATGGCGGATTCGATGACGTCAGTGCATATTCGCGTGACGTCATATGCGTCATATTGTGGTCCTATTCACAACTTCCACTGTTGCCCAGAGATTAGCGAATCAACATAACGCGTAGCTTTTTACCGTGATAGCTGTATACAGCAACATGGCAGTCTCGATGACGTCCCTGCATACCAAACCTGTAGAGCTGCAGTAGGAGCTGATCAGAGAAAGGGCTTACCAAACGGGTGGGCAGCCATTCGGTAAGATGATTCTTATCATGACCGTACGCACGTGCAACAGCTCTGCGAACACGGTGTCAGATTCACAAATTGTTTTATATAGTCAAGAGCGCTTCTAAAGAACACGCCCCGGCCGATTTAGATAACGAACCTAATACCAATGGGGACGGATGGCCAATGGCAAATAGTCTTGCGATAAAAAATACATGTGAATGTGGGCGATAAGTGCTTGCTTAGTTAAAGGATAATCTTAGCTTGAGCTATAGTTTGTCGCTAATTGCAAATGCATGTGAATGTGGGCGATAAGTGCTTGCTTAGTTAAAGGATAATCTTAGCTTGAGCATTAGTTTGTCGCTAATTGCGAACGACCCAGCAGGTGACAAGAAAGATGTGGACGAAAACACAGCCACACATTAAGATTTGCACGTGATTGATTTGAAATTTTGTTATCCTCTCTCTTGCCTTCCCCCATCATTCTCCCTACGTGCAAGGACGCCACCTAGACAAAATGTAAAGTTAAACTTCCCTGCCTATTTTTTCCTACATGTTCTCTTTTTCGTTGTCATCCTCTTTCTTAGTCTTTTTCTTTCATTTTTTTTTCATGACTGTGTTCGTTGCATTGTTCAGCTAACAAACTGGCCACAGCTTCGTTAACGCTGCGTGCTTTTACAGAGATGGTCTATAATTTTCCATTTCTTCAGTTTATTAATTTATTAACTGCGACAAAGGCCTCGTTATTCACTACTATAGTTCTCGTAGCGGTAAAAAGTTTTGTTAGCAGGCGCTAATACTAGCGTGCAAGCACGCGCGCAAGCTGCACCACGTCAGCCCATTTTTCCGCACCCCGCCGCCACCTTCGATATCACGAGCAGCCAAGAAATTTGAACCGCGGCGTTTTGAAACGCGCACCGATGAAACGCACCGCGCCGCCAACTGCTCTCAGTGATGTGGACAACCCGTTTTCGAAGCGGACAGCTACGCAGGTGGTCGCATGCGCAATAAGAAATGCCTCCCCGCGCGTAGAAAGCGCAGCAGCGCCGAACTCTTAGCTACGTTCTGTAGGCCGCAATAACTTAACGGATGAAAGAGAGCCGCTGTGTATGGGCCGTTAGCGAGCGTCTGTGTTACCTAATGGGCTACGTGCGCTCGATGCTTCGGTGAGTTCTGGAGCGAAGGAACTGGGCGTTGAGGGGAACGACGGTTGCGCGAACGTCGTTTCGGTTCTCCGAAGTCAGTCCTCCAGCTTTTAACGAGACTGCGAAACGCTTGGCTTCGCGACTGTTCGGAACGTCCGTTTGGTTGTTGGAAGTCAGTATTTCGGCGTTAACGAGATTACGAGACCTTGACTGGCAGCGCTTATAGGCGGGCCGCTCTGGAAACGAAGTTTGCGGGCGCTTGTTAAATGTAGCGTGAACTTTTGTTTAGAACCAATAAACGTTGAGAAACGACGGAGTTCACAGGGAGAGAGAGATCGATGGGCTCGTGCGAGGGAACAAGTCAGAATTAGCTGCGCATACAGCGGCTTTTGACATTTGAAGACCATGCGCTGCAGTATTCACGCAGCTAGCAGCCCGACACAATTCGCTACAAACTGTTGGTAATGACTACGTCCACTGCCATGGAAGCTGAATTCAGTCCCCTGGAGAGAACTTCATATTTTGTGAAGTTGTAGCATAGTTGTTTTTCAGCATCCATTCTGCAGGATTATCAAGAATGGCCACCCATGCAGTGGCACCATACTTAGTGACCCAAGTCGTCTACTACATGCCAGACATCAGCAGCAGCAAGTGGCCTAGTCGGGCACCTATCCAGTGACCGAAGTTGTCCGTATATATCCCCAAATATAAAGAAAATTAGGTGGGGTGATGAAATGAGGAAATTTGCAGGTGGAAGTTGGAATCAGCTAGCGCAAGACAGAGGTAATTGGAGATCGCTGGGAGAGGCCTTCGTCCTGCAGTGGACATAAAAATAGGACGAGCACGACGACGACGACAACGACGACAACGACGACGACGACGATGACGACGACGATAATGATCCAAAAATATAATCTGGCAAGGAAACGACGAAGAATGCCAAACCTCGCGAAAGAAGCTAACAAACTTAGTTTCAAAAATTCAGAGCCCTTCCCCTGTCGAGAAAATGGGGGTAAGCGAAGCTTGTGGCAAGACAACAGTGTCACAGGCGTTACGCTTCGTTTTCCCTAAACTCAGGGTCGGCGGCTTTTCGCTGACGTTTGGCCCCAACATCGCGCTCCCGCAACTCGGGGTCCGCGGCTCTTCGCTGACGTTTCGCCGGGGCTTCGGAAGCACTCACTATAGAATCGGACGACAAGCTTCGCTTACCCCCATTTTCTCGACGGGGGAAAGGCTGGTGATTTTGTCTCTTTGGGTCCCACGTGTGACAAGGGGAGTTCAAGGGCGCGTTACAGGTCCCCGAGCCCACAGGGGTATGTGCCATTCAGCTTGGACCGTTTTTGCACTATCACCAGGATCGGCCCACTTTTCAGCGCGACACCACCACCACTGCCGCCGAAATTTGTGAGCCTATATAAAGCTTCGCTTAAAAAAGGAATGCATGCATGCAATGCTGAGGTATACATGCAACTCTTAGCAAGCGTGTACCCAATGTGGCATCAGCCTGTACGCTCTACTCTTCCTGTAATGTCTCGATCCGTTCTCCTCTTTCGCTCCACCCGCGTGCGTTTTGTTCTGGCTGCATTGTGAACAACCTTGGCAGCTTGCTCCTGGTCGCCGGCTTCTCTGAGTGACAGGAGCTTCCGCGGGCACAAATAGGCGCACCGCGCTCTCCATCAGATCGCGTTCCGCTCATCAGTTACATGCTTTCATTAATTGATTATGGCGCTTATAAGTGCAGCAGGTACCTTTGAGCAAAGCCACCAGTACCCGCAAGGACTCGGTGCTCCGTGCAACGATTAATTTCGATGTAATTATTAGTCTGTTTATAGCAATCGCTTTATAATCGGGAACACACTTCTGGGATATACTACGCGTAGCGCTGTGAAATTCGGCACAATTTTCATTACCAGTTAACAATTTTAGATTTATACTAATGACAGTTACAGTTGTCCACAAGTATGTGCACAAGATCTATTCGGTGAGTGTTAAGCTCCTTCTTGATACGCCCGTTTGTCTTCCTGCAGCAATGATTTCAAATCCTTTCCATCCTCTCGCCCACCCACACGAACGTCGCAGACTTGAACGAATAGGAATGGCGTGGTTTGGTATATGTAAAGATACAACATTGTATTGTGTATATCGCTTCGGTTTTACTTATAAAATAATCTAAAGGCGCGAGGATTTTAACAGCGAAGCTACTATTGCCACTAAATGCGGTAGAGAAAGCCTACGGCAAAACGTTTACCACAAATATCGACAGAAATTTGATGGGAGAACCATTGGACCGAGCGCAATGAAATTAGGAGAGTATGTCGGACATGTCATATCAAATTAGTTTCCACTTTGCCAGCATCGTGCATGCCTTTTCTTGTGCGCTGAACATGAAACAAGTAAACCGAAAGGAAAAGAAAGGACATGCAGATCGAACTCACTGTAGCATATAATTGCATTTGACGGCTAGCTGGCTATCTAGCTTCGTTTAGGGTTGCACAAAGTGTCACCACATGGAGCAACGTGTTCAAGTCAGGCGAGAAATTGCGCGCGTGGCACGAGTACGTGCGTGACACAACGACAAGAGGATGGCATGATGACGACGACGGCGATGACATGACTCGACAGCGGTATGACGAAGTTTACAACGGCGACATGGCGACAGCGATGACGGCATGATAATGACGGTTTGGGCGGCAACGAAGACAATGGCATGACGAGGTTTATGGTGGCATGGCAATGATGCAGTGATCACGATGATGGCACGTACACGACGGCGAGATGACGACACTATACTCTATACGACGACGGCAGCATGGCGGCGGCGAGTTTCGGAATCGGTGCACATGAAATCAAAAGAAATTAAGACATCGCACCGCGCGAGACAGAACGCCGCAATCATGCAGGATAAGAGCCACAAAGTGTCTGGAAAAGGTAAAAAAAAAAAAAAAGAAATGCTTCGCATTAAAAATTGACCTAGACGGCGGACTTGCCTTGCTGTTTCGTACCATCTCCGCTGAGAGATACAGAGGGATACATTGTTTAACGGGTGCTGGAGATGTTTATGTGATCGCATTCATATACGCATATCATGCTACCCTAGATGACAAGGATGTTGCATGAAGTGACACACCCATACATATAGTACACGACATCTCCGGGGAATGCTCTTCTCAAATGAACGGTATTCTCGCTTCTGCCGTGAACCGGTCATGCACTTCCGGTTTTTCCAGAGACCAAATTCTCGCCGTATCGAAGAAAGGACCCCACCATTAAGTAAAAGCGAGAGGACAAACGTTCGGGGCGTCAAGGCTACAGCTGCTGCGAATGACTGCGGACTGCTCGGACGTGTTAGCTTTTCTGGCAGCAAAAACGCTTTGCCGCCGTGACATTTACATAACTTAAAAAACAACATAGAACAAATGATAAAAAAAAGACATTCGAACGCATTGCATTTAAACGGCCACATTAAAGTTTGAGCTATACCCAGAAGCGCTTTCCGCAGGAGCGTTCCGGTTCTGTAGCTATGGTTTCATATGCAAGCAATAATTTTCTCCGGGAGGATAAATGATAAGTAGAAATGGAGCGCCTTACGTGCTACTCTTGGAAACAAAAGGAGGTGCCGGCACCACTTTGCCTACGTGAGCAGCATATCGCTTTTAATTACTTTTTGTTTTCACGAATGACAAAAGAAATACGTTGTTCAAATCGTTCACATAAATTAGCGGCACCGACGTCTACTATACGCGGAGAGTGACATTAAAGGGAATGAAGGGTTAGTTCGAGCAGACCACCATGTGACGCAATAAATGCACAGCCGCCGTTATGTTGTATATGGCCTATACGTATTGTCACTCAGCTTTGATAGGAAAGTTTCCTTATTTTGTATCACGTTTCATATATACTATATCTCACCTATGCCATCGCAAAATTAACGACGAAAACGTGTCTCGTGCGCAAGACTGTCAGTGCAGGCTATAATGACGCAGATGTATGAGCAGATAGTTGGCGCTAGAAAGATACGGAAAGGCGTCATGGTCCAAAAAGACGGCGCCCTTATCAGTGAGAAATTTGCATGTCTACGAATCGCCAGTGAGCCAACCAGCACGAAACCGATTTAGCGAAGATCGAAATCAGTGACAACTTAGCGTATGCGCGCGGAAACGTTATGGGTGCAAGCGTTTTCCTCTCGCCTATTTCGTACGCACCCACTGCGTCACCCTCCACTCCGACCTCTTTGTGTTGTTCACCTAATCTCGCGCTATAGATTATATATCCGAGTGCGAGGCTGCGCGATAAAGCTGCGCAAATATTCAGGTTCTGTTGAAATACTGTGACCCGCATTGCACGTCTATGTATATTGTTAAAGGAGGCTGATGTGACGCGTGGATGAAACAAAGGCGAGACGGAAAACACCGTGCTTCCGCATGGTAAACTCAACTAACTAATCGCTTATTTGGCTGGTCACTAAATCGGAAATATCTGTGCTAAACACAGCTTCTAATGAGAGAGGGAGAGAGAGAGAGAGAAAAAAAAAGAAAATAAAGCGGAGGCTGGCTGGACCGTTGCTGAAGAGGTTATATTGGCCCCGTATATACAAATACGCCTTGAGATCTCATCATTCCAATCGCACATGACGAAGTCTCGGGGATGGTCGTTGTGCACAGTAAGACCGAAAATTTGGGATGTCTCAGTGACTGCTTGAAGGCCCGCTTTCATTTTTTCGCGGCTGTCCCTTATAGCGCAACTGCTACGATCAGCTTGTATTATGAGAGTCTAGCCTCCGAGATCGCACCAGTGCACCTTTGCAGTCTCAGAGGCCATGGTGAGATTAACTAAATTGGTGCCAAAGGAATGAAAAAAAAAAAAAAACAGTTGGAAACTGCAGAAGATTACGTGTGATCAGATCGCTAAATTGGCGCGCATATGTTAAGTTCGGCTGCCGTCGGGCAAGGGTATATGAAAATCCCTGAGAAAGCCCCTTGTCCTGCAGTTTATTTAAACTATAGGCTGATAAAGGCCATGCTGTCTCGGACAATTAGCTGGTGTACTGAAATTTTGCTGTCAAAATAGATGAGAGAGGCTCGGTCACACGAATAAGACCAGTGCAGTGCGACAATAGCAAAACACAGCGAGCACCACCGCTTGCTTTAGCTCGTATACCAGGCGTTCGTTTTTTTTTTAACCATGCGGAACTTGTAAAAATCACTTGTGGCAGATATCATAATTCTAGTCGTTCAGCAGGATTACTCAAAGAGGCGGACATTTCTTGCTCGAGAAATTGAAATGCATTATAGAATAATTAACGAACATTCACTAATTAAGTTTTTAGTCAATTACATTGCAGCACATATTGCAATTTACGAATTGTGGCCGGTGAGTTCGCAAGGCGAGTATGCACTTGGAAAGAATTTTCAGGGTGCCTCCAGTTTCCAGATATTAATTCTCAAAGTGTGCGACGAAATACGTGGGCGTTTCCTGTTAATTTTGTGCTTGAATGCATAAAACGACGGTTTGTTTAGAAAGTCAGTGAAAAAAATGCGCATTTTACCTCAAGTTTGACGGCGCATATCTCGAGACCCGTGCGATCCTTAGAATTCGTTGTAAATGGACATGCCTTTTAACTTCACCGGCTACAATGAATAAATTTCAATATGTGCCATAAAGCAACTAATCAGAAAGTGAAATAATCATTTTTTTGTTACTTAATTGATTTCACATTTTAATTTGTCGTACGAGTAGTGTCCGCCGCTTGGAGTAATCCAACTCAAGGATTACAATTATAGGTGTCTGGCACAGGAATATGTTCTTTCTTAAATTTCGGTATGGTCTAAAAAAATCACCCTGTATTTTAGGCACTATACTTTAGCTACGAACCCACTCTTACCGAGGCGGTTACATTAAATAGGTCCACCACCTATAGGTGGCGCGGCAGCGGTACTTAATGGTGGCCTCAGAGGTGATCACGATGCTGATGAACATTGCGTTATTGCAGAACGGTATCCCAGTTTTAGTAACACTCAGACAATTTTTTTACCTGTCCGATGAAATAGCCGGTTATATACTACTGAAGTCAGAAAGCTTTCTCGCAACATATACAGTGAAAAGAGACCAATTTGTAAGCGCCATAATTCGCAACCTGTTGCCTTCTCTGGCGTGCAAGCTTTATTTAGAACTTCACCACGTAACACAAAACGCACGCACAACCTGAAGACGTGTAAATGCCTAGAAGCGCGGTTGAATGTGCTTTGTCCGGGCAAGTTGTATGGCGACATGGTGACCGTCGTATGACAACCAGCAGAAATCTTTAGATTTACGTTGAACATTTGACGTGAGACACATGATCGTGCAGTGCGTGTGTGTGCGTGCGTGCGGATGTTTGCCTTTTTGAATGGGAAAGAGGGACATCTGTCGCCGTCTTACCACGATGGTGTAACCACAGAAGACTAGGCGAAACAAAGCTATAGCGTAGTTGAAGTCGTGGAAAAAAAATAGAACAAGATTTTTAGGAGACAGCATAGTTACGGCTCCTTTTCTCTATACCCCTCACACCGATTTTCACGGCTATTGTAGAATAATAATAATAATAATAATAATAATAATAATAATAATAATAATAATAATAATAATAATAATAATAATAATAATAATAATAATAATAATAATAATAATAATTACGGTACATACTGCAATCAGGGTTGCAAGAAATGAATGGGCACCGTGTCGGCGTAGATTATGACGTTTGGGAATGCTCGATGGAATTACTTCAGGGGCTTTCGAAGTTACGGAGCTTATTCGACGGAGATCTTGAACGTCAGGCCTCTGTGATTACAACCTTTGCTACGGTGCGCACGTTAACGATGCACCGAAGACCTGCTTACCCAATCACTCAATAGCTTTGACAGCTTCTTCACTTTGAAGCCCCGTCCGCACCGTTCATGTTCATTCACCACAATTTTTCGTCCATCATAAGCACTTTTCTCTCTTTTTCTTTTTACTCCCATTTCGATTCTAGAATACTGAGTAACAGGTCAGAACTTCGATTAAGGTTGACCGTCTAAGCTTTTATACATAATAAATATTTTTTTTCTCCTCACTGTTTCAGTGCCTAGACCGCTGTCAGTTTCTGCAACTATCTGAGACTTGCGATTATGTTTTGCATTCTCTCGCGTTGTGAAAGAGCGATGATGCTTTGCATTCTGCCGCTTGTTTCGATAGCTCTAAGCGCTGCAGTCACTCGTGCGACAGCAACTGCCACTGCGATGTTTCATTGTGGAGTGCGGCATAACGAATGCGTATGCAATAAAGTACGATAGCCAGGGACGCTAACCATGAACTCTGCTGTTAAGTGCGCCAGGCTGTGCCGACTGGTAATTGGCATTGTTTGTCTCATTCCAGTATAACGTTTATACGACAATGAAAACAAACGGCCGCTTCTTCTTAATTTCAGATGCTAGAACTGAATGCAGTCATGCGAAATATAGCCAAATATAAGTGATTTTAACGCTGATTTGGCCTGCCGCTTTTAGACACATCACGATAGACCTGTTAGTATCGAGACCAAACATTCTAGTTGTGGCCTCTAAATTATACTTTCAGAGAAGACCATTCCAAAGCACTATTTCGCGTTGAGCATCCGTCTAACTTGTTCCTGCTCCCACGTTTCGTACAACTGGCATCAAAATAAATTTCTTCAGGTTGAAAGAAAATAATTCATTTGTGCCATTCAGCTGAATACCATCTTCGCGATTTCTCAAACAATTAGTAATTACGCAGTAGCGTTGCTCGTAAGAACGATTTTTTGTTACAGTTGATGAAGATGGCTTTCATGTTACAGCATGGTCAGCGGAAAATCGATCCGCTATGTAAGTCCGAGTGAATACTGAGGAGCTTTCGAGCAAAGTTCTTGCTTCTTCGCTTCTCGTCATGCAATCACTCAGACGCTCTAGAAATTACATATGTTCTGCCTCGACAACTTCAGCAATACATTCGCTTGTATAGGTGGGACACTCATCAGCAGTAAATTATATCGGCTTATGAGAACGCGGCGATCCCCTGATCGCCGCGTTCGGTTTTATTGGCGAGCCCGTAATGCGGCAATTTGTAGGCGACTAGAGGTGGTTTTGGATACATTACTGGCGCCTTGCTGATGTTAGCTGCAGCAGTAATTGAGGTCTTTACAGATCCTAGTGCTCAGATCACAGCCAAGCTTGTTTTTTATGTGTATTAATCATAACTAATAATACAAAGAAGCTTAACTATAAAGAAAATGTCTTTGGGTGGTGCATGCTCGAAAAAGTGAGACAGGCAGACCATTTATCCTTGTAGCTTTAGTACGATGCAGGTATTGTACCACAGTACCGCGTTACATTTGGTTTTATGTTAAATTGTGACGTCTGCATATAGATAGCACCAGCACCGCTTGTGCCGTTCTATGGATCAAGCCATTTGTACGCTGGAAGTGAGAGTATTTTCTGGCATAGCAGGATTGCTCGCTAGTTTCTCTCCTTTTTCGAACTGTGATCATTGCACTTGAAACAGGGAGGTTTCTGGCACATACCAAAAGCATTGAACTACCTCTTCTGTCATATACCCCTTCTGCCCCCTCTTAGACTATAAAGTCTAGGATGCAGTTTAATAAAAACGTCCCGCACTAATAAGTGTACATTGCATCCTCCCACAGAGCGCGAGGTCGCCGGTTCGGCTCCTAATCGCTCTGCATGAATTCATACGGTGACTGATTTCGAGAAACGTCCTACAAGCGGAGATTTCGACACAACCCGAAGCGGTCGAAATTAATCCGGAGGCTTTCCGCTATTCCGTTCCTCACAGTCCGACGTTGATATAGGGATTTAAAATCAAGCGATACGCAAATAGCTGCAGTCACTTTAACTCGTATACGAACGACTCGCTAAAGCTCCAAGACCTGCATTAAAGCTCCAAGAGCCTCCAAGGTCCAACCAGAAACTGACACCCATACACATAAAAAAAAAAAAGCATACAGATTCTGACAGACTCACCTGAAGGTTCGACCTATCCATAACGATGCCCAGCAGTGTACACACGCAGGCACGCGCGCGCACTCACACACCGATTCCAGGAGCGTCCTTATGCGCGGACTGGGAGCTCAGGCAATCAGGTGAGGAAATGAGCCGAAGATCACCGTCCCGAGTTGCAAGGAAAGAGAATCCTCGAAGCGAGGAGCCTCGCTCTCGTGTGGAGAACAATCAAAATTCTCTTCTTGCGCAGACGGACGGTTTGCGGCACGGCGTCGGGGTAATCAACGCCGGGTCGGCTCTCTCTTCGTCCAACGCCCGCCGAACAAAAGGCACGGATCACGCCCCCGCGAAGGTGAACGGGGCGGACGCGAACGCCTGACAGAAAAGATGAAGGTCTTCGGATCGCTGTATCTTCTTTTTTTTTTTTCGTTTCTTTTCTTTCGCGGTACACTCGTGCGCGCAGCTTAGATATTGCACGAGCTGGCAGAGAAGACGGTCGTCGCTGAGGAGTCGCGCTCGATTCCCTCGGCTCCGCGAAATGAAACAATATACTACACGATCACACAAGCACACACACGAACACTTCCTCTCGGGAGATGGGTCGGTATTAACTACGCACACCGCTCACACGAGGCGTACGCTCGCGTCGGGCAGTGGAAGAAGTATACAACCGATCCGTACTCGCACTCTCTCACGCGACCTCGGTCCAGTAGCTCTCTGAGACCGGTATGGCACGACGACCGCGACGACGCGCTGGTCCTCTTCGAAGCGGCAGACCAAAACACTCCTTTGCTCTCCGGAACACGCCGAGGAAGACAGGAAGTGAAAGAGCGAAAGGAAGAAGGAGAAAGGGTAAAAACAGAGGAGAGACACGCGAAACTCAAAACGGTGCTCTGACAGGCATAAAGAAACCAGAGAGCGGATGGGAGGAGGAAAGGAGCGGCGAAAGGAGATCAGCTTCCACTGTGAACCGGTCACTTTTTGTCCGCGGACCAAGGTGGGCCTCCTTTTACTTTCGCCGCGCCTATTGAAGTACTTGTTCTCGAGTTATTTGTTTATTTCTTTCTTTGCTTGGTAATGGACGTTTATTTACTTTGCCTTTGTTACTGACAAAGTTGGTTTTCTCTTCTTTTTTTCTTTCCTTTACCGAATTGCGTGGTTGCGTCGTCCGTGGTCGACAAAGCGAGTCGCCGTCGCCGAAATTGTGTTCTCGCAGTGATGGCAGAAACGAACAGAGCAACGCTGTAAGGTCGGCACGTCGTGTTTGTTTCGCTGAGTAGAGCGATACAGAAGGAGAGAAAAAAAAAAGCGTGCAATAGTTTGGTATAACGAAAGGAAGAAAAATGAGCAACATAATGCAGACGCATGATCGGTGTTTCGTAACACGTCCTCTGGCAGATAATAAAGATGACAGTGACAGCAAGTGTTAAAAACCCTCCCCCTACTGACGGACTCCGAGGAGGAGGAAAGCTGTCACCCCTTCCCCCTTTGATTGGAACTACTCTGGATCCGTCCCTGCCTCCCTTGTCTATAAACCACCCTTCTCCTGCTTCCTGTCAAATTACGTTCCTTTAATTTTTCTCAGCCTGATACTTTGTGAAACGTTCGCTTATTGGCCGTCATAATCAACGATACGCGTGAAATTCAGTGGCAGGAGACGAACGCCGCAAGACTTTTTTTTTTCCGTGGTACTTAATTAATGAAACACTGATGGAACCCCCCGAAAAGTGTTCAAAAAGCACTTTCGTACGCCTGTCTAAGCAAAACAGTGGCTGAAAAGTGGAGGCTTCATAACAAAAAAGCGTGATGCATTTTGATCGCTGAGTCGTCTTGCGTATAGGACGTGTTCTCCTCGTGTGGGTTGGTATCAAACGTTGCTTTGTTCCAAGCTTTCGACGTCCATTTGTGAGAGTGCTGCCGGAAGTCGCCTATACTCTTGCTTCTTCTGTAAGACTTGTTCTGCATATATAAGCTGGTAAGTGAACGAACAAACAAGCAAACTATGTCTGATCTCCTATCGAGAACTTGTGTGGTCGAGTTTATAAGACAGTTATAGCTCGGCGTCGAAACAGCACGACCCACCGCGCGGATTCACGACCGAAAGCTACGAGCGGGAGCATGTGGTCTTCGTCGTGCTTCACGTGAATAGAGGACGCCGTAGCGAACGCATTGGACACGCGGGCTCGAGTGCGCCGCCGGTCCCTGCATGTTGCGTGGCCGAGCGATCGGTTGACGTCTCGCGCGACTCGGCTGTCACCTCGATTCGGTAGCGTATAGAAGAAGGGTGTGATCGCGAGCACCGCGGGCCTGCTGTGTTTTGCCCTTGCCGGCACCTGACGGAGCGAGCGAAACGGACCACGAAGGCGTGCGCCCGCAATGGCTTTAGCGCTCACCGCGGGGGCCTGAAGCGCTGGGCTCTCGCGATTTCACGTCGTTATGCGGCGTGACGTGAAGGCACGCAGCAAGAAAGTGGAAAAGCAAAGTAGGGATTCGAAAGCCACGTTAGATCGGCCGGTCTAAGCTAGAAAACAGCAAGCGGCCACGTCGTGTGGCAAGTGTGGATACATTGCCGAACGTCAGAAATAAGAGAGAAAATAGCAACTCGTTATCTTAGCTTCGGAAGCCAACACGTCAACGGCATTCTCCAAGGATGATGTTGACGTGGCGAACATTCTTCTCTCAGTAGCGCGGACCTACGGCGTTGTTAAAAAGGGACTCAGTTATTTTTTCTTTCTGGAAAGGGAATTACGTTGTAGACAGATTAGAGCTCAGTTACTTAAAAGAAAAATCGCGCAACTTGAGGCAGCTCGCTATGGCCAGGTCATATGTACATTGAGTAGAATTCAAAACGCGAATACATCTTTACGAAGGGGCCTGAAAACATTCGTGGCTCTATAATAAGCAGTTTTAGTGGCTGTGTAAACTACCAAGGGCTTTCTGCAAGTAAGAATTAAGAATTTGTTCTTCATGCCCAGAGGATTATGCCGTGTTAAGTGAATTGAAGAATGACAGCTTAACAGCCGTTTCCTTTCTTTTATATCTTCTTTTCGGAGGGGGGGGGGGGGGGGCGGAGATGATGGCGTGAAGAGGCTTAAGCGAGTGCTTCGTTTCTATTTCACGAATCGAGAATTTTGAACCACGCCCAGAATACCTTCGCTCTGTATATACCGTATCGATGACTTGCATATGATAACTGTTTTCTTGCGTTCTCCCAATTAATTTAGACCGTTCTACGGACTTTTATTTAACGAAAAACAATGGCTCCGTTACCCCACGTTACCACAGAGCCAAGTTTCTCGGGGAAGTTTATGCCAAGCATTAACACCCCGTCACACCGTGATTGCCCCGAAAGGGCGCCTTCACGTGGTTCGCGAATTTCGCGTCTCTTTCGCAAGAGTTTCCATCGCTGCGTGAATGTCCTGCGCGAAGACGGAAGAATACACTTGACGTGCTGTCTTAGACACGCAGGGCGAAGGACGGACAGGTATCGTTGCATGGCCGGCCCGTCGATGTCAGCGGGATGGAACTGTGTCGCGTAGCGCCTCCAAGCCCCGAAGGACGCAGACGTCGAGAGGAAAGCGCTGAGGGAGCTCCGGTCGTCTCGAAGGTGACAGCAGCGCCTGCCGGGATTCGGCTATCGTCTGCGCTGTGATCGTGCCGCGAATGATGCGTGGACATCGTCAGCGACTGACCTAGCAGTTCTGACTCCGTTAGCGTTCCGCTTAGTGCATATAGTTTTGCCTTATCAATGCTTTTGTGCACGATACTAGGTGACGACTCCTGCTGGCCGCTGTCTGCAGTGACGACACCACACTGCAGTGAACGCTTTCGTTTTGTTGCTCGAACGCTGGAGTGGGTTCGTAGGTGATTTCATATTTTATAGATAGCTTTCACGTGACGTGACGGTCGCAGCTTCTCATTGTGGTGTTCCTCCAACATGGCTGCTAGTGTGACGTCATTGTAGCATATTCACTACCGCGGTAAACCTGCTTCAATATCACATAGGCGCGGTCGTAACGCCGCTGGCGTCCGTGCCAGAAGCATGACAGATCTTCCGAGTGAGAGGCCACGGACACAGCTTCTAACCGGGCTGGTCGTGCTGGTCCTCCAACATGGCGGTTAAGGTAGGGTCAGTAAAAGCCAGCCGATGCTTTTATGAATTCTTTCAGCAGTTCATACCCTGTGCCCGTTATATTGTCACTATCAACTTCGTGTAGACGTCGAAGAGATGCAATAAGCATGAAATGATGATGAAATAAAGGCACCGCGTAAACCCGCCTCGGCGCTTTAGTGGCTACGACATACTGCATCTGCAGGTCGTAGGTGCGATTTCCGGTCAGGGCGACCGCGTTTTGATAAGGGCGAAATGCAAGAACGAGCATGTGCAGTGCTCAGCGATTCAAACGAGATATTTGGAGCACATGGTCGAAGGCACTGCGCATGCGCGAGACGCAAACTGCGCTTGGGTTTTGCGTCGGGCATAGCTATTTCACTGCTATAGGGGGAGCCCCAAAAGCTGCCCCAAAAGTTTTGCGTCAACAAACATGGCGGCGCCCATCAAAGCGACGGCTCTAACCGAGCACCAAACTGGGCTCGATTCGTGGTAGCGCGTGAAGTTCGTAAGCTAGGAGAAGTGACTGCGGTTATCGCTTTCTCTCACCTAACGTGTGTAATGAAGATTGATTCATTAGACGCCGCTGATTCCGAATGCTATTGTCGATTTCATGGCTCGTTGGCCTAACATGGATTAGCTTGGCTGGTAAATGGACTTAAAGTTGGTTACTCAAAATTAAGCACAACAAATCAGCTTGCAGCTAATAAAATAACCCCTAACTTGTAATTAAAAGCAAGAACGCGAAAGTCAAAATAAATCTTCCTATCATAAAGTGCTATAGTTCATTTTAATATTTATATTCGTTTTTCTTTGACACCGTAGTGACGCTGCAAGCGCAAGACGCTATTCGCAAACGCAAAGCCCTATTCTAAAACTCTTCACTCATGCATGCCCCAACGCTAACACCCGCGAAGCTTTCCTATTCTAAAAACTCTCTATTAAAACCTTATACCATAACAACTGTAGGAAATTGTGCGACTCGATGCAGGGAACATTACACACGAAGAAGACGTGGGCAATTCTTCGTAGCATGATAAACCCCACAACTACGAAAACAGCCACACACAGAACGCTCAAAGTGCTCGAGAGCGAATACGTGGGAACAAACACACAGCTTACAGAAAAACTTTAAGAAAACTACATTGTTGCAGCAGCTAACCAACCGTACGGGCAAACCAACTACGAAGGGCCACCAAACCCGGCACTAGACGAAGCGATAACGGTTGCAGAGGTGTACGTTTCTTGTCATTTTTGCTCAGTCAAGCTCATGACTATGACTTCTACCACCATCCTTTAGTGTTTCCTTCACTTAGTACCGACATCCGAACCTATTTCAGTGGTTTTTGAGTGTCAGTCTTTTTTTGCTGAGTCATTGTCATTTTTGCTCAGTCACGGTCATGACCATGAGTTCGACCTTAGCCTTTTCATTTACGTAGTAACCCATCTGAACCCATTCCAGTGGTTTTTGAGTGTTAATATTAAATGTGAAGCATTTCTTGGCGAACATTTGCTACTTTGACAGTATCTATCTATCTATCTATCTATCTATCTATCTATCTATCTATCTATCTATCTATCTATCTATCTATCTATCTATCTATCTATCTATCTATCTATCTATCTATCTATCTATCTATCTATCTATCTATCTATCTATCTATCTATCTATCTATCTATCTATCTATCTATCTATCTATCTATCTATCTATCTATCTATCTATCTATCTATCTATCTATCTATCTATCTATCTATCTATCTATCTATCTATCTATCTATCTATCTATGGATATTCTACCAATGGAATGGGTTCGTATGGGGTACTAAGTGAAGGAAAAGGCTAAAGTTTGATGGTCGAAGACATAGTCATGAGCATGACTAAGGATTTCGCCTTAACATCTCTTAGGTGTAGCTAAAGGGACTCCCGAGGACTCATGACACGAATGTCATGAGATGCGTGTCATGTAGGTTATGAAACAGCCGCCTACGTCTTGGTGCTCTCATGGTCGTTTCGTTAACATGGTAGGCTCCCCGCACGCTGCTTCGCATAACATAGATTCCCACAGGGCGTGTCTGCAGTTTTTTTTTTCGCTGAGTCATTGTCATTTTACCGAGTCATGCTAATGACTGTGACTTCTACCATCATGCTTTAGGATTTCCTTCACTTAGTACCCACGTCAGAATCCATTTCAGTGGCTTTTGAGTGTTAATCTTTTTCGCTGAGTCATTGTCATTTTTGCTGAGTCATGCTCATGACTATGATTTATACCATCATAATTGAGTGTTTTCTTCACTTAGTGTCCACGTCCGAACCCATTCCAGTAATTTTTGAGTGTTAATCTTTTTTCGCTGAGTCATTGTCATTTTGCTGAGTCATGCTCATGACTATGACTTCTACCACTATCATTTAGTGTTTCCTTCACTTAGTACCAACGTCCGAACCCATTTCAGTGGTTTAGTGTTCCTTCACTTAGTACCGACGTCAGAACCCATTTCAGTGGTTTTTGAGTGTAAATCTTTTTTTGCTGAGTCATTGCCATTTTTGCTCAATCACGGTCATGACTATGACTTCGACCAACAACCTTAGCCTTTTCCTTCACCTAGTACCCCATCCGAACCCATTCCAGTGGAGTTTGAGTGTTATACTAGTTTTCTGGGTCATTGTCATGACCTACATGACACGCAAATCATGACATTTATGTCATGACTTGCATGACATTTATGTCATGACCTATCACTTATGTTCGTCATATACTCTTGTCATACTATGCCAATTTTGGTACATACCAAGTTAACGAAACGACCATGAGAGCACAAAGTCGTAGGCGGCTAGATAGATAGATAGATAGATAGGTAGATAGATAGATAGATGGATACATAGATAAATAAATAGATAGATACTGTCAAAGTAGCAAATGTTCGCCAAAAAATGCTTCGCATTTAAAAAGCACCTTAACTTGGAGCCAATGCTTGACTTGATCTAAATGATGTCTGGTGTGAACGTGACCAACACGCTCAATGGGTTTCCTACGACGCGTTCACGACAGGTGTCATTTAGATAAAGTCAAGCATGGGCTTCAAGTTACGATGCACTTCTGAATACGATGGTTAGTTGAATACGTTCTGTAATTTCTTGATGTGACTTGCCTGGATTTCCTTTGCACGTGCTTCTGAATTTAAAGGCTGTGCGTTGTTTCTTAAATGAACAGTTAAAGATAGCCGATTGTGATATCGACGGCTACGTGTTTCGTCTTTTTTTTTTTTTTTTGCGCATAGAGCTAAGATGTCCCGTGCAGGCAAGCTTTGGGCGTTTCGAAGTACCGCACGGAGAGACCAATTATTCACGGCGAACTCGGAGTGTGGGCAGCTGTGTCGACGTCGCGATTGGTCCGACCGACCGCCGCTCTGTGATCCGACGTATATAGATGCAGAGAGGAGAAAGCGAGGTCTATAGTTTCGGTTTGAGTGACGCTTACCGGGTGGTCCTCGCCGTCATTAAGGATTTTTTTGGAGTGCAATAAAATACGCGTGACCGTTTGTACCTTTAGGCGAATAGCTTTTCTTGCCCCTTAAAGTTCTCCCGTTTTTCGGGTCGGCCGGATTTTCTCCGGTAATAGAATGAGGAGACAGTAACGCTCTAGGGAGGAGGAAAAGAGTACTACGGAGGCAGAGCCAGTGGATGAGAGCATCGGTTATCAGCTCTACGCTTTCGTCACCTGTTGTTGCACCGCGCCACTTCTGATATGCGTCATCGCGGCGAAGAGCGCTTCCCAGCATGCCCTAGGGAAGTAACTTTTCCCAGGGAGGAAATTGCACGTTGGCCCAACTTTGAGAGAGTATAAAAAAGATTATACATTACTCCATACTAAACATACAGCACAGAGTATTTAGTGCACCTTAGATACACTGGGCGCTGGGGGCGGTGAAATAATGGCATTGTCACGCGGTTGTCGTTTTTTTTTTTTTTTGTATTTCGCGAGCTCTCTTTAAGGGCAAGTTCAAGAAGCTCCATCAATGACACTTAGTTGCAAACACTTCAGTCGACTATTTTTACATGTGATCCACAACGTTCATATTGGCAGTTTCTAGCTGAAGTTAGGCAATTAGTTTATACTAATTAATTGACTTTGCAAAACGAAAACAAAATACCGCGCGATCCTCAACACCACTGAGTTCGTATCAGCCCACTAGCATATTCCATCGTTTTTAAAACGTTGCTTACATTTAGCTGGGACACCTTGTATACGCCTTAGCATGATTCAATTCAAATGGAGCCTTACAGCGTGAATAGGCTGGGAGGTTGCGGAGGCCCTAAAAATGCAAGAAAAGGTTTCTACTTGTGTACACTGTCGTGGCATGGCAGCGTCGTGGTTTGAGGTGACTGCTGTTCGATGCATTCACTAAGAAGCAACTTGAATCGGTGTATGCCTACCACACACCATGGTGCATGCCATGGTCTGAGCGGTACGGACAACAAACGTCAAGCTGAAACCAAGTTTCTTTTAAACCTTTCTAAAACAATCTAACCATTTCATTGTGCGCTGACAAACGCCGACGGTTCTCCTTCGGTCTCATCTCATGCACCATATCGAGGTGCAACGCCTGCAATGCCTCCTCATCGGCGGCACTCCTCTTCGGCGGCGCACCTCATTACGCCAGCGCTGTCACGTGATGTGGAACGCTGTGACGTGGTGGCTCATAGAATGTTGTTCCTGCTACGCAGCAGGCAGTTGTTTCGTGTTCTGTGTCTCGCTAACATGTCGCCCCCGCGTGTTCTCAGAACACCATCCGACGAGGACGAGAGCAACGATAAGCATTGCTATCGCTGTGGGCGCTTCGCCCTTCGGGCGAAACTGACACGTTTTTAATAGGTGTCCTACTCTTTGAATCAATTATCTTTATCGGGTAACTTACGATAAACAAATAAGTCAATACTTTAGAATACGAGAGCCGCCAAATCTGGAGTATATTGCGACATCTGCAGTCGCCAACTGATTTTGATGTTCGACACGACAAATTTTCTTTTTTCGCTAGCTACTCTGCAAGTAGTCGAATGACAGCAATTAAAGGCTATACGTTGCCAGAAAAGGAACTTGCGACGAAAAATTATCCCAAACAAGCTGCGTATAACTAGCCACAATGATGTTGAGAACCACAAGAATCAAGTTTACACAAACCCCTACATCTACTTCTCAGAATTATCGTCCGTGCTCAGCCTCTGTATTGGCAACATAACAGGTTCAGTTCGCCTAAGCCCTCACACCAACAGGCAAGAAGCTCCTAGCACGCCTAGGCTACCCAACACAGGGCCGAGGCCACGAAAAATCAATCTATCTGGCCCCCAACATCCGGGAGCATATCAAGGTAGCCGTCATCCCCAGAAGCATGCACCCGGAACATCATGCCGGTCGTCGCAAAGGTCGCGCAAAGACTCTTCAAACAAGATACGGTAACCTCCCCAACATACTATACACAGATGCCGCGCAGTACCCCCGAAAAGCAGCCATGGCAGTCAGTGTTGTCGACCATAACCTTCAAGAGGTGGTCTCAATGACGGTCCGCACTGCCAACACCCTCGAAGCGGAGGAGACAGCCATCGCCTTAGCCATCGCCTCTAGTCAAACCAAAGAACACGCTGCAATTATTAACGACTCTCAAGTACCTTGTCCTAGCTATGCGAGAGGCAGAATATGTTCCATCGCCGCCCGAATTCTCAAACAAGCCTCTCAATTACCCGACATTGAAATAGTATGGACTCCAGGACACGAGTCCCTCCGTGGAAATCAGCGTGCGCACGCTGTAGCCCGAGCTCATGCCACCCGGGCGTCACAAGAGAGGGATACGGCCGCATCTATGGAGCCTGTAACTTTACAATACCACGCCATATTAGAACACCACAGATTGAACAGACGACAATACCCACCGCCGCACAAGACCCTCTCACGCGAAGACGCAGTAGCATGGCGACAATTACAAACCAATACATACCCCCATTTAAGCAGATTACACGCAATATACCCTGCACTGTACTCGTACAAATGCCCCCTTTGTAACGACTACGCTTCCCTATATCACACCACATGGGCATGCCCCAATATACAGGTAGCCCCGCATATACCCAACCCCACACCCGAGCAGTGGGAGGCCGTGCTTACTAGCTCGGACCCTCGTGACCAGCAACAACTGGTGCGGCGGGCCCGGGAGACAGCAAGAGCCGCAGGAGCCCTGGACTGAGGGCACCTCCCAACACAAGCAGGAAGACGCCTGCTTGTTTTTTTTTTCTCTTAATAAATGTTTTTCCTCCTCCTCCTCCTCAGTTCGCCTAAGGTTCAGTTTGGAACTAAGAGGAATATATACACATCCTCATTTGTTCAACACAGTGAACGTTTACTGCATGATGATTTCATATAATTCGCTACACTCGGCACAAAGACCGCACATGGGTCGTGCAAGTTGTTCGGGGGCCGTTTATGCTCTAGCAAGAACTGGCACCCAACGGGAGCCAACTGCAGGGGTGCTATTCTGGACACCTGCAGCGAATTCCGCCATACTGTCAAATTCTGTAATGGCGGCACTTGGAGCCAATCAGAGAGGCCGTGACAGCTTGCTCGAGCCAATTGGGGCTGACAAGATCGCGAATACGACAGTGCGCGGGAATTTGACAGCGTCCAGAGCAGGAACCCATAGTCGGCGTCCTGCGCAGGACGAATCGAATGGACTTGTGCAGAGTTAATGACAGGCGAGGCACGCAAACACTACAGCGTAATATTTCTCTCTATATACTAATATCAGCATGAGACATTCCCGGAAGTGAACCGACCCTCATTGGACGACACGTGCACGGCACGCCACGCGTGCAAACCGTGACTCGTGCTGCGTGCGTCACCCACGTACGTGCCACTGACGCGGAAGTGGACGCTGCGGAAGCGGATGTGCTCGGAGGGGCTTCAGCAAAGAGCGCCAGCCTTACAGGTTGGCGCTGCGCGCAGCATCGACATTGATGGCTCCGCAATAGCGCACCGTGCTTGCTTCGATTATTGGACGCCGCTTAAAGAAAGACAAGCTTGACGGCACGACAACAGCGCTGTATGCACATGTGTGGGCAGATAATTGTAGACACGCTGGAAGCGCTCAAGTGGTAGACCGCTTCTTTTTTCTGTGCTGTACCATCAATTTCTCCGGAAATGTAGCCGGCATTACAGCGAAGTCTGTCGAGTGACTCCTAAAAAAAAAAGAGTGCAATGTAAACAGAAATTTTCTTCGGTTTTTGGTTTTGACAAGGCATAATTCGTGGCAGCGAGAGTCGCCAGTGAGCTTGCGCATAGCTTGCAGATTTACGTTTTAAAATAGTAACCTCAATGCATAGCCTGTAACAGTTAGTTTTAACCCAGTAGCGTCAGAGCACAGGTTATGTATCAAATTATGTTTGAGTAATTCCTAAAGTGTGTGCCGTGCAACAAAAGAAACGTTTTTGTTTTGGCAGCACACTGTTCGAGGCAGTGATTATCACTGATAGGTTCACTAAATATGTATACCTCGATAATCCATTTTTAAACATCGGTAACATCATCTCACATGTAATGATGAATCCGAACCAGCTGTTCTAGACATGCTGATTTACGCAGTAATCCTGAAGCTAGCACTGCTTTAAAGACGTGCTCCAGAGCAATTATTGTTGTTGAATAAATTTGACGTTAATTATGGGGCATTAACATCTCGAGGCTACTCACAGGCTATGATTTGCGTAGCAGGTTAGGAGGCTCTCAGGGCTCATTTTAACCATATGACGTTGTTTAATCGGCGTCCAAAACTTAGTGCGCCAGTTGTCTTTGCATTCTTTCCCCCATCAAAGTGTGTTTGCGCCAGCCGTTAATCGAACTTGCGACCTCAGGCTCAGAATATATACTGTTGTCCCACGTATCTTTAGACGTGAAACGTCTGTAAAATCGCTCAGAGGGGATCGCTTGATAAAACCGCATGTAACGGAAACATGTTATAGCATTATCGCTTATATCTTTGCAACCGTACTATATCCACGCACACGCACCTTACTTCGGTGTCGTCGTGTTTAGAAAAGAGGCCATTACTCGAGCATGGATAGGTAGCGTGCACAGATGGCACGGTTGTCGCGCCACGCTTAAGGTCCCTAGATAAAACAAGCTTTTTTTATCTAGGTACCTTAGCCACGCCGTAGGCAGTGTCCACTTTCCAGAAGCGTTGTGATTCAAAGAAGATGGAAGGATTAACTGGTCAGCAGTCGAGATAAGTAAAAGACGATTAGAGTATTCGCGAGAAAAAAAAATCAGGGAAGATACTGATAGAACCGGAGTCATTGCAATCAGGTAATGGTACAATATGGTTAAAGGTTTTAAATACGAAACTTGAGATCGAGATCAGATAGGCGAAAGTCTAGATACCGATAAATGTAGTAAAACCTGGTTAAATCAAGCAGGCTAGGTTACTTTTTGTCCCCGCTCCGTTTCAAGTGGAACGCCACTAAGCATCATCATCAGCAGCAGCATGACGCCAACGGAGCTAAATTTAGCCTCTCGCTCGGTGTTCAGCGAGGCATAGCACGGCTGTACGGTTGTCGATCCGAACGGGATTGGTAATCTTTGAGAAAGCTCACTGTGGCGTTGTGGGTATAACTTATCAAGCTCAAACCAGTGCTCACCAGGAGTTATAAGGCCTACAAGCGCCCAATTTTTGCAGAAATTTCACGCTTGCTCGCCTGTGGCCTTCCATGTTTCGACACGTACGGCCCGGAAAAGCAGGAAGAGACTCGGGAAGCAAGTCAAAGGAATATACAAACCCTTTAACCATGGCGCAATGTGCCTGTCTCCATATCGATCGTAAGCGCAGGAGATCGAGGCAAGGGCTGGATCCACAAACATCTTCGAGTGCGGCGGGCTTGAAGGGCGCATGGATTTCTGTAGACTATCGTGCCCATACGCCGTTTGTAGGAAACACAAGACCTTTCACGTACACCACTGCAGCTGCGTCCCGGATACAGCCTACCAGATTTTCGCAACGAAAGCTTTCGTCACGGACTGCAGGCAGTTTTTGGCAGTAATGCATTTTCCGGACAGTACATTAGGGGGACTGATATATACGTGACATCGGCGGTCTCCTATCTTTTCAAATAAATGACCATGACTTCATCATCATCATCATCATCATCATCATCATCATCATCATCATCATCCTATATTTTATGTCCACTGCAGGACGAAAGCCTCTCCCTGCGATCTCCAATTACCCCTGTCTTGCGCTAGCGTATTCCAACTTGCGCCTGCAAATTTCCTAACTTCATCATCCCATCTGGTTTTCTGCCGACCTCGACTGCGCTTCCCTTCTCTTGGTATCCATTCTGTAACCCTAATGGTCCACCGGTTATCCATCCTACGCATTACATGGCCTGCCGAGCTCCATTTCTTCCGCTTAATGTCAACTAGAATATCGGCTATCCCCGTTTGTTCTCTGATCCACACCGCTCTCTTCCTGTCTCTTAACGTTAGTCCTAAGATTTTTCGTTCCATCGCTCTTTCTGCGGTCCTTAACTTGTTCTCGAGCTTCTTTGTTAACCTCCAAGTTTCTGCCCCATATGTTAGCACCGGTAGAATGCAATGATTGCACACTTTTCGTTTCAACGACAGTGGTAAGCTCCCAGTCAGGATTTGGTAATGCCTGCCGTATGCACTCCAACCCAATTTTATTCTTCTGTAAATGTCTTTCTCGTGATCAGGGTCCCCTGTGAGTAATTGACCTAGATAAACGTACTCCTTTACAGACTCTAGAGGCTGACTGGCGATCCTGAATTCTTGTTCCCTTGCCAGGCTAATGAACATTATCTTTGTCTTCTGCATATTCATCTTCAACCCAATTCTTACACTTTCTCGATTAAGGTCCTCAATCATTTGTTGTAATTCGTCTCCATTGTTGCTGAATAGGACAATGTCATCTGCAAACCGAAGGTTGCTGAGATGTTCGCCGTTGATCCTCACTCCTAAGCCTTCCCAGTCTAACAGCTTGAATACTTCTTCTAAGCATGCAGTGAATAGCATTGGAGAGATTATGTCTCCTTGCCTGACCCCTTTCTTGATAGGTATCTTTCTACTTTTCTTGTGGAGAACCAAGGTAGCTGTGGAATCCTTGTAGATGTTTGCTAAGATATTCACGTATGCCTCCTGTACTCCTTGATTACGCAATGCCTCTATGACTGCTGGTATCTCTACTGAATCAAATGCCTTTTCATAATCTATGAAAGCTATGTATGTATGTAATGGTTGATTGTACTCCGCAGATTTCTCAATTACCTGATTTATGACATGGATATGATCCATCGTAGAATATCCCTTCCTGAAGCCAGCCTGACCTGATTTGAAACCATGACTTGAAACCTAACAATTTGAATTCCATAGTTTTAACGTGTTTGTTAAAATCTCCAATTCGAAGCGCAGACCAGTAAACGACCCGGCTCCATGCACCCCGTTTCAAACTGTCTCTGTAATAACTTTTTTACTGCGAGCCACAGCGCTATCGAGCATCGACCTTCTCGTAGCGTGCACCACCGAGTGGTAAATGAATTGAGACCTCAGATGAATCGTTAACCGGAACAAAGAACGGCTGCCACAACTTAATTGCCTTTATTTCTCTCTAATGGATCCGCCCTGCGTTAAATTGACTTTGCTCTGGCCCGAAAAGTGGCAGATTTGTATCTTTTTCAGCCCTCCGCCGGGCGTGGGTTTCAAGACAAGCCTAAAGATGATAACAGCGAAGGCATCAAGTTCCACGTGGCTCGTTTTCTTACATTTCGCATGCGTGACGCGTCGCTATTTTGCTCTTAAAGGCTCCCGTTACCCGGCGGCCGTCAGCTCCAATTTAGTATGCAGGGTATCTGTGGCACGCGCACTGCGCGCCCATACACCGTCCCGCTAGTTACGTGCAGCGCCACGGAGCCTGCATGCTTCCAACGAAATGGCCTTTGTAACCGTAATAAGGTGCATTCCTTAGTGGAGAAGCTAGGAGAATAAAACGGGAATCTTCTCTGCGCTCACAAGCAGGTATTTCTAGCTATTCTACTGTTCCATAGATCAAAGAAATTGTGAAATCGTTTGCTAATAGAATCCTAATTTGTAACGGTTGCCTGATGCAATGATCGAAACATGAATCCTGTCTGCAGAACGTGCTAAAGTATTTTGAAGGGTGAGTTAGGGTACATAGAGAGAGAGAGGGATATAAGAAAGACAGGGATGTTAACCAGTAAAGAGCCCGGTTGTCTACCCTATGCTGGGGGAATGTAGAAGGGGAAGAGTTAGAAGGGAGAGGGAGAGAAAGAAAGACGGTATAGAGACGTGCACAGACAGTGCTACAGAGTCAATGGCGCTCGTACAAACCAGACGTTCTCAGCAACCACAAAAAGTGCCTTCACTGCCTTCTGAGCCGATGATCGGGGGTGACGGTACTCTAGCGAATTAACAGGGAGCCAGCGATACCATCGAATCCTACACCAATTCCAACAAAGTTTTCCCCAGGCAGTAACCATCAGTCTCGGGCGTCTGCTGATGGGGGCTGTCATCACATGCAGTGGCCTGGCGTTACAGGGTGGGCCAGTTCTCGACAGCACGTGCTCTCACTGCGTACAATACACCTACGATGATCTTAATCACCTATTCTGGGCTTGTTCTGGACTACAAGAGAACCGACACAAAGCCCTGTGTATGCTGCCAGCGGCACTCAGGCCCACGGAGCTGCGCTCGTGGCTACGCCATCCACATGGTCAAGAAATATTCGAGAGTTGGCTTCTGTTTGTACGCAGCAGCGACTTAGTTAACGATCTCTAAAAAGCCCAAACCCTCCCTCCCTCCCTCCCTCCCTCCCTCCCTCCCTCCCTCCCTCCCTCTCTCTAGCCTTTTCATCCATATGGTCTATACCAAGGGACGATCGTATCCAAAGAAGAAAATACGCATGGCAAGCAAGAAAACTAGCAGAAATTGAGCGAAAGAGACGCGTACACAAGGGAAGAAGTCGACAGGTATGGTTGAACGCATGTTATGGTATGGTACATGGTATATATGGTACATGGTATATATGGTACATGGGATGGTGTGGTATGGTACGGTATGACATGATATGGCATGGTAGGAACGCTGGCATGGTAGAATGTAGTCTATACACGGTTCATAGCTGCGGCTTTCGGAACGCTGCGCGGAACTACATAGCAGAGCTTCGTGCGTTTTACGGGCGCTCACTTGCGCTTCACGGCGCGCACGCCCGCGCGAGATTTCTCTGGGCGTCGGCGCGTTGTTCTCTCCTGCGTGTTCTCTGTACTTATAGTTTGCTCCTCCGTGCGCCCTGCATATGCAGATGAGGTTCACGCGGCGACGCCAATCAATCACTATGGGGCGTGTCCCACTGGCGATACGCGTGGTCGTTGGACGCTGCTCTTAAGTGGTTACGCAGCATGCCCATTGTTGTTATTGTCTTTACTACTGCCTGACTGAACTAGCACGTACACACGAGGAGGTTAGCCTATAGCTGTGACCAAGCTAGTCGAGTTTCTCTTTTATCTCTTAGTTCACTAATGGACACGAGTTTCGGAGCCAACCTCGACGGAACTACGTTATTTGCATGAACTACGTGACCTTTTGTTCCCCCTCCCCCCTTTTTGTTTTAGTGCACCGTTCAAGCAATCTACCTGAGGCATCCCTTTTGCATGCAAAACTACAGCCATAGTGTCATAATGACAGGGACCATGGGCTTACCACGAGTTTGGAGGTGTAGAATAAAATTTAGATAATAACACTTATATTAAAACACAAAAAATCACAATTTTACTGTAGGTAACATAACTATGAGTATTAATTCGCGTTACATAGCGCCGAAGAGCTATACTAACACATATAAGCTGCGCATCGAACTGCATCAGGTATATCCGAAACAGGGTTAGCACCCAATACGCGACATCGTCGGCAGACACAGGGGCCTCGATTTTCCTTCAAGATCAAACCAGAAACGCTGCAAGAATCGGCAAAAGAAGCGAGATGAGAAAATTAAGGCGGAAGAAACTTTCCGCTATATCGCGTACCGACAGCTCTATCGCATTGAGGGTTCCTGCTTCACTCCGATACCCCACGGTGTTAACTCAAGGAAGAGCTCTCGACTAATCCCGATTTACCGCTTCTCTGACTGCGAGGTGTGGCGTGTTCGGCAGAAAAACGCTGGACGTGTTTTTTACTTCTCTTTTTATATATAAAGGTGTGATTGGCGTGTACACGCTTTCCACGAACGACGTTTCCGCTTCCGTAGTTTGCTCATATATCGGTCGCCGTTTGCACTCTGCGGTTCTGGGGGGCCGGAGACGACAGAGAAGAAAATGAAATACTGTCGAAGATGAAGAGGCATACTGGATTCATACGCTTTCTCAACGTCGTCTCTATACCGCAGCACTACTTACGCCCCCACGTATAGGCCACCGGCATACTCAAGCCCAGCGTACGCGGATCGCGTTGACGCCAGAAGGAAGCTAAAACGCTGCAGTGTGAACACTAGGCTTCCGAGCGAGCCAAAGATGGAGAAACAGACGGGATGGCGAATGCTCGGGAAAGGGCGTGAAGGCAGCGCTGGCATTCACCGGCCTAGAGCCGCAATCTCGGTGTAGTGAAAGTGTGCACAGGAAACCGCGATAGACCAAGATCGAGGAAATAAAGAAAGAAAGAAAGAAAGAGAGAAAGAAAGAAGAAAGGGAAAGAAAAAAAAGCATACGAAATAAATAAGTAAATAACGAAGGAAAGGGAAAGGAACCAAGCTATATTCGCGGAATGGAGGCTTTCGGAATATCGCCGTCTTGGCCGAGTCGCACACCGCCCATTACGTACGGCATTGTCATCCGTATACGAAGTTGGCGCGCGCTCTGAGTGTGTTTATGTGAGAGGAATGCCGCGTGGCGGTTCTAACCTGTCAGCTCTGTCTTCTTTGGCTGACAGCGGCTGTGCGCGGCACCGTCTACCGCCGCGGGCGTGTTTTGTTGTCTCTCGCGCCGACGACCGCTGAATGGTGCCAGGCATATACGCCGCGCGCCAACGCCCTCTCCACTCACGGAGAAAAAGACTCGGCGCGCCTGCGGCTAACCACGAGTTTTAGTTGCAATATTTTTGTACCAATCGCAGACTTTCGTACTATGATGAAATAACGAGGCTATGCCGCCGCAGTGTTTAAACACGGGTGGGAATCAAAAACTAAGTTCGCGGACTTTTATGTGGGCTTGACCCGGTTTCTGGAAAACAGAGAGCATTGCTTCTGCCCTTATTCCTTGTTGTTGACCATTTCAGATAAATGTTGATGTCAGATAAACCCCGGAAAAAAATAACTGTGAAAAAAAAAAACGAAAGAAGGAAGTTATATTCTTACTACAGAAAGTTTATTTAGACGGAGAAAACATATTCTTTCACTTTAAAAATGTTCGTTTCGTCGGTGGGTGAAGCGCAGGTTTTCGTTATTTTAACATAACCCGTCCTCATACGGCAAAGTGAAGAATTTTGTTATCAATACTGTGAGCGAAATGAGTTTTGGTCGCCTCTTTACTATCCTCAGTTAACGTTTGTGTGCAGCTTCACCAGCCACGCAAGTATAGGCAAATAGATAACATATGCGCGAGCCAATTAAGTTTTAATTTCTGGGAGCAAGAAATGCAGCCTCTCTCCGGCGAAGCCATATGTCACTCGGAGCATGGCTGTAAATACTCGCGGAGTCGGTTACTTGGGATGTATCTCGTAGTGCCCGCTGTCTCGTCACACACACACACACACACACACACACACACACACACACACACACACACACACACACACACACACACACACACACACACACACACACACACACACACACACACACACACACACACACACACACACACATATATATATATATATATATATATATAAATCAGAACTGGTTTTGGCACGTAAAACCCCAGAAAGAAGAAGATAAACTGTGTATATAAACACACACACACACACACACACACACACACACACACACACACACACACACACACATATATATATATATATATATATATATATATATGAGTCATTACGGTATATATATATATATATATATATATATATATATATATGAGTGAATCAACTATGTGAAATTTTTTTATCTTTTCTACAATGATGTATAAAGCCATGTACACGAAATTTTGGTGGAATGATAGAAAAAGTGTGAGGCAGCAAACAGAAATGCTCTGGTTAATACAATTGGCATCTGTTTTGTTATTTTTAGATTTTTTTTGCAGGATAGCCGTGTGAACGTCTTTTTCACAGCAGTTTATTTAACGTTCAGAACTAATTAATTATGCCACGTAATTTCCAGAGCGTATGTGAATCGAAACTCTCGATCATGTGCCTGTCGCTGCTCGTCAGATATGAAAGATATCAAGCAGTCAAATATTTTTGAACTATTCTTTTCGTACACAATGTTCCGGAAAGAACCTAATTATAGAATTTATAGGTCGTAAGCGACAATAAAAATTCCCTCTCTTAGCAACTGAAGTTTGGCGAATCCGCGTACGATCTGTCATTCTCTTGGTGGTTTAGACGTCGTACTCTGAAGTGCAGGTGAACATTATATATAGCGCCAGATTTCCATATAGGTGTCCTTATGTAAAATGTCGAAGCTAGCGTGCATCTTATAGGGAACATTCACGTGACGTTACGAAAGAGATACTGCTGTTCTAGTCACGTTTTCCACAGCGTCGTTTGAAGCAAGCTGGAGGTAAGCGTATCGGGACAGCCCTCAAAGATTTTGCACCAAGAAAGATGAACAAGGATTTGTTCCATTTCTTAAGCTAAACACATTTTATTTAAATTTAACTGAGTAGGTGAGTGGTAGCTTGATGTGGGCATTTATACATCACCCATGCATTTGCATAGAGAAGAAGAAGAAGAAGCAGAAGAAGAAGTAGAGGAAAACGAAGAAAGAGTAGTTTGAAGTGGAGGAGGAGGACGATGATGTAAAAAATCTGTGTTAAGAAGTTGCCAAAATCTTAATTTTGATTATTCACCTTTACCCCTTGTTCGTTGTTAGGTGTATGTTTTATTTGATCCAGTGTGGCCAATCCCCCTCGTGGGTACGAGCCATGTTTTGAGGCAACAACACCAACGATGATGTTTGCTGTAGATGGATCTAGTTTTGCTTTGCTGGCCGGCAAAAGCTCCACCCGAGCCCCGCCTTTGATGAGAGTTTAGGAAAGTGGCAGCTATAAGCACGGTAATTCTGTGGCGTCATCATTCGGAAGTGCAGCGCGAGGCAGGCGGACGAGAATACCAGCACATGCCGAGAAGCCGAATGCCTGGACGCAAGCCGGCAGCTTGTGAGCCATCCAGAGTGAGGTGCCGTGACGGCACGCCCATACCCTCTCGACAAAACGCCCCGTAATGACTCTTACGAGCGTTACCACTTGGGAGCGAAGTGCGCCTCCCTTGACAACTGCAGGAAAAGTCGAGACACCTCCCTCCCGAACACTCGGTGTCCTCGCGGCAACACCATGTCGTCCACATTAGCTTGTGGGGTGCATCGATGCTCAGAAGTGCTTCAACTAGAGTGCGGTGCTCTATAACGAGTCCCGAACACTTCATCGAATAATGTTCAAGACCACCGTGAGTCCGACACGTAATGCATATTGACGACTTGATGAGTTCGATAAGTGGAAGCTTGGGCGAGTTGGTGATTCAATATCGACATGACTACACAACGCGAAAGACCAGGGCAGAACAAAGGACACAACACAGGCGCTGTGTTGTGTCCTTTATTGTGTCCTCGTCTTTTGCGCTGGGCAGACATGTCCATAATGAGTTCGGTGCTGTACAGCCATGCCAGAGTACGCACTGAGGCGACGCAGCAGGAAGGCCTCCGGCATTGCGTATTTATTTCGTCTGTGATACGGAGCAGATAATTTTCACTACGTCAGTGATATGAACATTGGACTTTCTTTCCTTCTCTTAATCTTATCATCCTCTTTACCCTTCCCCCATTGCAGGGTAGTCAAGCGGGCTGAGTCCGGGTTAAGCTCCCTGCCTTTCAGTTATCTTTATTTCTCTGCCTCTTTCGTAACACAATGCATGCTAGTGAGGTAACAACTATATGAATTATTCATCACTGGCGACGGTTTCTTTGACGTTTTCTTTGTGCGTTTCTTTGCTAGCCTGAGCTGTAAGGCATCGTGAGTGATTATCAGACACCTCATCACTTGCTACGCCTACATACGAGGAAAGTCAAAGGAATTTTATTGAAACCCAAGACTGCACGTTTTTTTTTTTAACCATGCGCAACGGGCGTTGCGTACATTTTATCCAGGGGAACGCTTTCTGTGTATACACTATAGCAAAATCAGTGTGGGCTTGCTGTGCGACAGCGCCAACAAGCTGTGCGCGGCAATACCTTCTTAAGGCTGACTTAGTGAGCGTACTCTGGTATGCAGTCGTCGAGACGACGAAGCAATGTCGGGCAGGCTAGGACACCTTTATTGTCGGAATTAGAAACGCTGCTCCACTGACTCCATGTGTGTGATCTCATATCGACCGAACCGTCGGTAAAAATGCAATATGTTGATCTCATATTATCTCCAAATGTTCAAGCAACAAAGACTAAGCTTCCACGACAGGTGTAGAAAGCTTAGTGCGAATACGAGGAATTGTCATTCGGCAGTGCAGAGAGAGAGAGAGAAATGAAAATATGAAAGGCAGAAATGTTAACTAGAGTAGCTGTCGTGTTAGCTAATTTTCCTTGTAGGCAGGGGAAATGGATGAAAAGATTAGAAGAAAGTATCTGGAAAGAATATCTGTTCACACAAACACCATGCAGGTTCCTGATAATGATTACTGTAAGGGCTTTCATGTTACCAATGAAGCTTCATTTGGAAACTGCAGACAAAAAAAGAAAAAGTGCCTTGAGTGCAGTGAAATGGCGCTGCTTCTTACATCTCGGAAGATGACTTATAGAAGGGCTCGTCTCACTTACACAACTCGCGTAAGCTGTCATTGTATAGAGAAATGGGTGTTGCGGCTGAGCTTGAACCCTCTGTTTAGCTAAACCTCGGTCACTCGTTCCTTTCTCCCTCACTTGGGAACGGAAGGGGGCGCGACCCTCACGCAGAGAAAGAAAGTGGAAACCATTGACCGGGAGAATATGCGCCAGTGTCTTTGTTCCTGAAGGAAGAAATGGACGTTCTATTCAGCTGGGGCGGGACGCTGTCGGCGCACACACGTAATACATATGCAGGACACAATGAGCCGCTGTGACCTCTTCGTCTTGTGTCCGTGCCGAGTGCGTGCGTGCGTTGCGTGGTGGTTTTGGATGCACGCAGGATTTCGAGATTACTGCCGTAGAGAGGGGCCGGGAAATACGTGTCACTGTCCTCGAATACGAAGTGAGTTCCAAGCTGGCGACCGAGGAATAGGCAAGCGGAAAGGATGAGCGCGGAAGTTATGTCGGTGCTTGCCCGGGCCGAGTCTGCATGCCGGAAGATCGTCCGAACGGGACGCATCAAAAGTTGTTCTAGCTGGCGACGTAGGGTATGGAGTTGGTTGAAAGCTTACTACGTGCGTGGCTTGTTCGCTGTTTGCTTCGCGCTAAGCCTGTGATGGCAATGAGAGCAAGTATGTGGGGCATGCGTGATTCGATGAACTGTATTAATATAAAGCTGGGATTGCTACCGAAGGCGAGCAAACTGACGTTGTGTTCACCTCTAAAAGAGAAGAAATAGAATTGAATGTTAAGCTCTCAAATAAGCGTACATTATAAATATATATCTATAGTTTTCGCGGAGAGGGAGACCTGTCAGACATGATTGCTGCTTGGCCCAAAGAAGCGTGGGAGAAAATACACTTAATACTTGAGCAGCCCTATTTTGTTCAGCAGTTCAGCAGTCCTATCTTTATCTGAGCATGCTATCCTGATAGTCAAGCAAGATGGCTGTTTCAAATGTTCTGGTGGCGCGCCTTTCCAAACAGAACATTTCTTTACAACTGTCCAGTGGATTTACGTATCCAAATCACGATATAATTATGAGGCATACCATAGTGGGGGACTCCGGTATAATTTCGACCACTTAAGGCTCTTTAACTTCCACCCAATGCCCGGTACCGAGGCGTTGTTTCATTTCGTCCCCATCAAAATGCTGCCGCCGCGTCCGGGATTCAATCCCGCGTCCTGGGGCTTAGCAGCGCAACGCCAGATCCACTACACCAATACGGCGGGTTTTCCAATCACAGCTAACTCATTCGGATGAAGTTCACGCCATAGGGGGTTGAACCGAAGGTTCAAGCGAGCACGTAAGATACCTCTCGTGGAAAAACAGGTACAGCTGCTACAGTTGTGGCGCACTCTTCATGTTTCAGTTCCTAAATGTACGGTTGCAACTAGTTGTTGTGTCTCATTATGCGCGTGCCGTGAGCCATTTCAAGCAGCCATGGGAAATTCATACGGGGGCGCGGTAGTCTTGATTTTGATTCTCCGATTCTTTTTTTTTTTGTGCTATTGCCATTGACTTTGGCGCTTGGAATCCGTCATGAGAAGTTTCACGTTAAATTAAATACTAAGTTGTGCGCTTTAACATCCAGAAATGGTACATTGGGTTAGGAGGACGTGCGTTATAAATAATAGAGGAACGTACGCGTGCCACTTCAGAATGACGCTGTCATGCGGTGCCAGCCACTGTCAGATACTTACATGATTTTTCACGCATAGTCAGAAATGATATTTCCCTGCATGCATTCATACATTTTTCTCTCTGCGTCTAAAGCCGAGAAAGAAAGTACACGGAGGCTTCGTTACTGTTTTATTCATTGGTTTTACAATCAAAAGTGAACAGTAATGCACCTAATACAGAACCTTTAGCAATGACCTCGCCGACGAAGCTGCTAGGAAAGCTCACGATGGAGCTAACCTTGTTTCTGTACCTCTATCGAGGACTGACGCAACCCAATACTTAAACACGCTAGCGCACCCTATGACATTGGACAAGTGGCACACTCCTGAACTCACCCATCATCGATTGCAGTCTATCGACCTATCTATGCAACTGCGGCTGTTAGCTTGGTTTCCACGAAGTGAGGAAATAATGCTGTGCCGCTTACGCTTGGGCGTTACATTCACCAATGCATATACGTGTTTGATTGGAATGGCTGATAGCGCCGAGTGCAATGCCTGCGGTGTCGAGGTGACTATAGTACACTTACTGTGCTACTGCTCATCATTAAAAATGTAAGACATGACCTCTGTACAGCTCTAAATCAGTTGGGACAGAAAACCATTTACCCTGAACGATATCCTGCGTCCATGACCTCGCATATTGCAGCTACAAAAGTCCACAAAAGCGCTGCTGCGATTCTTGAGAACTACCGGTTTGAGCGACCGTCTGTAATCCGGACTGAGTGATTGTCAGTTTTAAAGAGCAGAAAACTGTTACCACGTCGGCGATATTCACAGTGGACTTTCTCTTCTTTTCCTAATCTTTTCCTCCCCTTTTTTTTCCTTCCCCCAGTGTAGGGTAGTGAACCGGGCTCAGTCCTGGTTAACCTTCCTGCCTTTTATTTACCATTTTCTCTCTCTCACAATCATATTTAGCGAGCAATTATTGTCTATTTGACACCGAAATGTATTCCTGACTTGCGGCTATAAGCGAGTCCTAGGTCCCGCAATTTACGCAATAACAGCTAGAACACCAAAAAATGGACGACAGCAGTTGCTCTGGTTGCGAAATCTTGTGGCAATTTATTCACACCCGTGTTCAGGAATTTTGGACATTGCCCCCTCGGCTATATGCCGACCTTCCCCGCAGTGCACCAGTGTAACTAAATCGGCAGCATTAATATATATATATTTCAGAAGGCTGCCCGAATTTCAACAACTTTCAGTTAGCAACGTCCAGAAGGTTAACGTGCGTATTAAGGGCACCCAGTCGTAATGCTTTTGCTGCGTTATAGGAGAATTTTGGTCAGGATTAAAAGACTGCTTTAACGCAGAAGGAATGTCACGAATAAGGGCCTTAAGTGTAGGACAGCATCTGCATGACGCCAGCTGGAAGGTTCAGGGACTCAGGTGAGCGAAAGGCGTTTTTGGCTTACGATCGGAAAAGAAAAGCTGCTGTGTCATACTTGCACAGAATCTCGCATAAGTTGAAAATACTGGCGGAACACGCCAAAACTAAAGCAGTTTTCTCAGCCCGATGCATGTTGAAATCAATTAGTAAGATCAGCAATCCACTACAGTATAAGACGGGCGCCTGCAAAAAAACTGCAAAGGACATGGTTTGTTAATTGCACAACCGTTATAGTTGTGTAGCAGATACCTCTTTTCTGTGGCAAGCAGTATGCCGGGCAGACGAGCCCCCACCTGTATGATAGAAGAAGAGAGCACTGTAATAATGTCTAGGCAAGATGCTACAGAAATTCTGAGAATTGTCTACAAATGCGTAAGTATTTTTTGGCTCTGCTGCTACTTCGCTTTGCTTACTTATTTAGCTAGCTTATGCCTGTCAACCCATTGCTACCAATCATCTTCTACTACACTATTATAACGATTACATGTGTTAACTTGACCAACTATGCATTTATTTTGCTGATATAAGGCGTCACGGAACGGACAGATTTTGCGGGGGTATTCGCCAAAGAATGCTTACGCATTAAAGTGGCTGACATTGCATTTGTATACCATGCGTGGGTGCGAACCACGTTTTCCAGCGGAGCTGTTAGTCTCTAGTTGGTCGGCAGCTTTAGTGGCGTGCTCACCCAATAAGCGGCAGCTGGAAAAGGGGCTCGCGTTCGAGTTTCCGCGTGAGAGAATTATGTTTTCTCGTATATTGGAATTACACTCCGATGCGATCATGTCTCTAGGTTGTGTTTAAGTCGTACTTTGTTAATTTCCTAACACATTTTACTTTCAGAAATTCAATTAGTTCAATAACGCACTTGAGCTAGGCAGAGGGCTATACAAGACTGAGGTTGTATGCTGTGCTAACGGTACTGACGTCTAGCGGCCTCGGCCACTCAGAGAAACCACGAACGGCAGCTGGAAAAGGGCTTTGCCTTTCAGTTTCCGCGTAACATATTTATGGTTTCTCGTATGTTCGAATACCAATCCGAAGGTATCATGTGCAGATAGTGTGGAAGTCGTACTTTACGCATTTGTTGATGCAATTTACTTTTAAACGTCAATTTAGTTCTATGAGGATCTTGCGCTTGGCGGACGGCGTAGAAGAATGGGGATGTACTATGCTGCACTTCTGAACACGTGCGTGCGTGCGTGATGTGCGTCACTTGTCACGTCACGTCACGTCAGCTGGGGCGGTGTTGTCTAACGTGCGCATCAGGTTCGTTGTACATACATCCACTTTCACAGGGTGGAATAGAGGGGAGGTTTTTTTCCAAAGATCATGGTTTTATTCGACACACAGAGACGAACTAACAAGATAAATAATAGGAGCAACGAAAATTGCAAGTTTGGGCACTGAGTGTGTAAGCACTCCTTCCTTCTCTGTGGCAGAGAAGGAATTGTAATTTTTAAGTGTGTCTCAGTGTGAGATTTGATAGTGTGATTGGTTCTGTGTGAATGTATACGGTGGTGTCAAAAGCAAAAAGAAGGCCATATCTCTGATCACGGCAGTTCGATGTGACATTTGGGCGTCGTCAATGTATAAATGTGTGCCTCGGTTTGAAATAAACCTCTTCTTGAAAGCAAGCGCTCATGTTGTGCCCTTCTTCTTCGTCCTCTTCAGGCGCTTTACATTTGTTACTGTGCTATACCAACAAGACCGAACGTCAACCGTTGTCAATTTCGTTGCTACTACCGCTCAGGGCCATTATAATCCGATAATCCGCCAACGTTAAGTTTATGGACAAGCTAGTACTCTCTCTTGTACATTTACCTCTCCGTCCGTCAACACGAGTTTCAGCTTTCATCGCCTTCGAAGCGCCTCCGCGAAGCGGCCATATTTGTGGGCAACTTGATTCAACGTCTGAACTGCCTGCTACAATGGCTATGCCTGCAGTGGTGAGAGCTTTCGCGTCCGGTTCTCTCCTTGTGACCTGGAGGTTGATGACCTTGCAGCATATTGATTTCGCATTAGACGCGCTAGCAGGTCGGTCGAGCGAGTAGATTGTCTGATAACCTGCAAGGATACAAAACCGCCTGTGGTAATAACTACCATTCATCCATCTTACAGGTCATTCTTCTGGCAAAGCGGAAGAGTGTTGCCTACGTTTCAAATAATAATCATAAAACAATGAAAAAGAGAAGAATGCTCTCCGTGTGGGCACGTTTTTAATTTTATTTTTTCCAGTGGACGTAAGGAAACTTCGTTCCTTTTTTAATTTTTTCTTCCACGTGACTCGCATCGTGTTCTCGTACATATAGGAAATATCGCGCCGATTGCAGTCACGCAACTAGAAGCACCGAACCAGACTTCAGTATAACGTTTGCGCAACTCCCCTGTCAATAGGTATGTTTTATTATTATTATTATTATTATTATTATTATTATTATTATTATTATTATTATTATTATTATTATTATTATTATTATTATTATTATTATTTCTTTTTTGCTCAATGGTACCACGCTCCCGACATTGTATCTTGATTTGCAAGTTCGAATGATCTGCGGCTTTGTTCACGTCACGAGATACAGCGTAAGCTTCAAGAGCCCCTTCGGGACAGGAAAGTACTACCGTCGTTCACACTGAACTGCCGTAATTTTGAGAGAGAATTGCCGAGGTAGCAAAGGTGATCAACAACAGATGGAATTCAGGAATGTGTACGCTTGCGAATGTCACACCCATTGTTATGTAGGTGCGGTCACCCATGACTGCGCCGGAAAGGCAAATGAACGTGGCGAGCTATTGTCGCCCGTCGACGAATTCTCACTAGTCATACAGTGCGACATAATTCTATTCGTTTCCGCCATATAAGGCATTTCTTCTATCGTATGTGTCTGGCTGTGTGTCTGAAAGAGCAAAATTGCCAGGTCGGCCTTTGTGGTTGCGTAAAACATCCATGCGAGTCGGCTTGTTCTTTTTGCAAAGCTAGGTTTTCAAAAGCCACTTTGCTACATTTGAAATGAGGTCTGCCATGAATGTCCAGTCCCTCTAACGTAGAAAAAAAAAAAAAAAAACGAAAAAAGAAACAAACGTTTAGAGTGTTGTCTTTACGTTTATTGACAGCGGAATGACGCGTTACTAAATTGTTCACGAAGGTCACAATCGTGCTTCAGCAAAATTTCCCAGAGTTATGGTTATCCACGTTGCTAGAGGGGCTGCCTTGCTTACGTGCTCAATCAGCAAAGTTCAGCGCGAATTAGCTGAGCAGTGTGCTGCCAGCACTCATACGTGTGGTAGTACAAACTTCAGCTCATAATTTTCTGCAAAATGAACGTAGCTATTTGTTCAAGAAATGAAAGATTAAAAAAAGCACTGGGTGCTTATATTAAACGCCAGCTTCGTGAGTTCTGGCGCGTGTCGCGAATTCCACATTTAATTATTTGCTTTAGTGCGGAGAGCACACACGTAAGATCAACGCAATGCGAACACCGTGTGAAGACCGGTGGTAATAAGGTTAAGAAGAGGCGAAGCTAACGCACTAGTGGAGGAAGCCCGGAGCACAAAAGCGTCCGCCCGGTTAGTCACCGGCTGGTAACTATATGGTTTCTCTCTTAGTGGGCCAGTCCACAAACACCAGTAGCAGCAGGCCTTTGTCCACACCCGCTGTCGCTACTTGGTTGGCACTACAACTCTCGCGTGTAAACAAAAGCCCCGACGAAAGCAAACAAAAGAAAAAAAAGAGAGAAAGAATACGAGGGGTTTACCGAGAAACACACGGTTAATTTCGCAGACCGCTGGGCGGCTTGATGATAGGGTTGCGCCTGGAGACGGCGTCCGGTCTAAACAGTCTAGCTGTTTCTGCCTATCGTGACTTCTCCGCCCCGTTCACTTTTCCATCGTTCCCGGCAGCCGACGCCGAAGTGCGAATTGCGTTCGAGGACACACGCACGGCGCTTAGAGAAAGGTGAGCAACACAACGGCAGCGAGCGTCGAGAATCCGAAAGTATATGTAATAAAAGCTGCGACCGGGGAGTCGGGCGAGCAATAGAGCCCAGGAGAAAACGAAAGGAAACGGTCGATCAAGGCAAAATAAAACACAATCAACAATATATACAACGACTCGTGCGGGGACCGCGGAGGAAGGGTTCGTTCAGCCGATTACGACTCTACAAGCCGTTTTCCCTCTCGCCCTCTTTCTCTGCTGTCTTAGCAGTAGCCCTTTCCCTTCGGCTTCCTCCTCCTCCTTCACTCGCCGCATATCCGCCATGCAGCCTTCACCCCGATCCCAAATTGGCGTGTAAGGCTCGCGCACGGGGTCCTGAAGTGGCACACTTCTCCATGCTGCGTCTGTCTTTGCGCCTGCGCTGCGCGGACGGCAACCGGAATGCGTGCGTGTTTATAAAGGTCTATGTTATGCTAATCTATGTAGTCTATGTTACTTCCATTGTAGGTGATATTGACGCGGTACTTTCTTTCTTTCTTTCCTTCCTTCTTTCTTCCTTTCTTTATTTTCTTTCTTTCTTTCTTTCTTCCTTTATTTTCTTTCTTTCTTTTTTCCTTTCTTTATTTCTTTGTTTCCTTCTTTCTTTCTTTCCTTCTTTCTTTCTGTCTGTCTTTCTTTCTTTCTTTATTTTCTTTCTTTCTTTCTTCCTTACTTTATTTTCCTTCTTTCTTTCTTCCTTCCTTTCTTTCTTCCTTTCTTTATTTTCTTTCTTTCTTTCCTTCTTTCTTCCTTTCTTTTTTCTTTCTTTCTTTCTTTTCTTTCTTCCTTTCTTTATTTTCTTTCTTTCTTTGTTTCGTAATTCCTTGTACTTCGTCGTGGTCTTTCAATTTTCGACATGCATATTTTAGGTGCTCATTGTGATACGTAGGTAGTACATGTTGATTGGGTTCTAAAATGCACTGATTTGTTCTTTTTATTTGGCTATTAATTCGCGTAAATTGGTATTAGTTAAGGAATGCATAATAGCGAAAACTAAGACGAGTACACGGACAGAAGAGATAATGATGAAGAAGGGAGCGGAATTATGAAAAATAAGTTTGAATAACTAGAGATAATAACACAAGGAGCTATTAGGTCCATTTTGCCTGACCTTCCTTAGCCTGCGGTGTATATGGTAAACCAAAATTTAAATAAATAAATAAATAAATAAATAAATAAATAAATAAATAAATAAATAAATAAATAAATAAATAAATAAATAAATAAATAAATAAATAAATATTGGCAGTCACTTAAGTATGCTTACGTGATGCTTAAGTTAGGTGACGTTATACATTGTTAAGTGTCCTTCACAGCTGTATAACTTAATCCAACTTAATCTACCTTGCTCTAATTTGTACCAACCTAACTCCACCTTAATCCACCTTAAATCCAACTTGTCCTAATTTGTGCCAACCTTAATCCGCCTTAATCCACTTTAATCGACCTTCATTCACTTTACTAAAGCTTAATTCACTTAACTACACCTTAAGTCACCTTACTTTAACTTGTTCTAACTTTAGTTCACTTTACTTCACTTTAATTCACATGAATTCACTTTAATTCCCTTTAATTCGCATTATTTACCCGTAATTACTACTAATTAACGCTGGCATACCATTTACTATCTTCTGTATTACTACTGACGTCATACAAGACGGTGATGACGTCATATTAATTTTTGGTACCACTCGTTGCAGACAACGCCGTCTTTTCTGCCTCATGGGACATATGATGCTTTCACATTAATAAAGAATGAAAGGGAGAAAGAAAAAAAGAAAGTAGTGCCTCGTGCACTCAACGTGCACAATGTTTTTTTTTTTTCACGGAAAGCTGGTTGCAGCGAATGCGAGGCACCACCGTAAATTGCACCCCCTTTGTATCGTGCTATAAAGAATGGTGGCGTTCGAGCTCCCGCGGAGCGGTGGAAATCGCTTAGCTTCTAGTACAAGGCTACTTCATGTGAGTATTATCGCCGTTCATACAGTGGCGAAGTGGCCTGTTTGACGGGCTGCCGGAAGCGTATGCGCGGGTGCGAACACTCGATTATGGGAGGCAGATAGATGTGGATCGTTTATGAGAGTCAGTGGCGAAAGCGAAGTGGCTAGCTAGGTCTTGGGTCATTTTTAATATGAAAGGTACGCTGCGCACAAAAAGGCAGCAAGGTACCTAAGTGCAAGTTCGTTCTTGACGTTAGCAACAATGACGCAGACAGTAGCTTTCGTTCTTTTTTTTTTTTTTTTTGCTATTTCTTGAACTGATTTGGCGCTTAGCCGTACTCAAAATGTAGCTGAAAAGATACTTCGCAGGCATCTCGTTCCCGAATATTTAGGCGCGAGTGCCTTGTATTTCTGCGGACCAAACTTTCCTTACGTGCCAACTTTCAGTGTTCGATTAGGTGTGCTTCGAAAACCTGCTTGATAAATGTGCAGATGACAATGGTTTGTAACGGCTTGTTTGTCGTTTCCAATTGCGTTTTTTAATGCACTTTGTAAATCATGTACACACATTACTTCTCCCGTGAGGACATCAGAGCTTTTATCTATCCGTACGAATAGCGAACGCAAGTTGCTTGTCGGACCGACCCTGATCGTCAGTACCCTTTTTTTTTCGGCACTGAGCCTCCGTGCGCCTACAGCGTCCCCCGTGGAGTGGATAAGCACGTTGAGGCGTTGAGGGCGTCATTCGTCGTTTTAGACTTCGCGTAGCCTGCACCAGTAATTTTCTTTTTACAAAGCCTGGCAATTCAATTCATCGCTGCGCACAGAGTGCAAACTATATCCGGTGATATCGAGCGCGTTCTGTGTCACTGGTTGCGCTGTACCACCGCGCGGTCAGCGGCCAACACTTCCCTTGATATACGAGGATAAATTACAGACTAGA